>NW_011888888.1:2025285-2102760 GCF_000151845.1 Pteropus vampyrus | reverse complement strand
TTGTGGTTTTGATAGCTAGTGATGTTGAGTATCTTTTCATATATTTGTTGGCCATTTGTATGTGTTCTTCATCTCCAGAAGTTCTATTTGGTTCCTTTTGAGGGTTTCAATCTCCTTGTTCTGCTCATCTAGTTGTTTTTACAATTCCTGAAATTGTTGATTTGAGTTGTTTCAGACCTCATTGAGTTTATTCCGAAGTACCATCCTGAATTCTATCATTTAAGTCGCATATTTCTATGTATGTAAGCTTATTTTCTGGAGATTTCTCTCTTTCTTTCTGAGATGCCTTGTTGCCTTGGTTGCTCATGGTGTTTAACGAACTAGTTCTCCACCTGGGCATTAATGGAAGTATATTCTGCTGTTTTTCCAGGAAGATTTATTATATAAAGGTCTCTCTTTAGCCTGCTGCAGAGAAGGTGTTTTTCTTTTGGTTTCCCGTAGGTGGCGTCTAAGCCTCTTGGATCCCTGCTTTATCTAAAGCCTAAACGTCTTTTTTATTTTCTTGTAGATATTTAATCACACTTGCTACTCTCAGTTTCAGTCCCTTTCAGTGTTAGCAACAGTTTTGGTAGCGTTTTTTCAGATTCCCCTGGGGCTCCATGGTGATCAGTCTTGGAGGGTATGGTGGGAGGAGCCCTCTGTGTTGGGAGTTGGCGGCAGTAGCTCAGCCTTGGTTTTACAGCCAGGGCCAGTAGAAATCAACTGTTGTTTCTCTGCGGTCCCATCCCACTTCTCTGCTTTCTTCCTTGATGACTGAGCCCTGATGCCAGCTGCATAGGAGTCCCGGTACTTCCAGTCAGGGTTATTCAGGAAAGTCGCTGCACCTTGCCCTCTACTCCTCCTCCTGCAGGGCGCTCTGGCAGCTGCGAGAGGTAGCTTCTTTATTACTCCCAGTCCACCACCTGACACCCGGGGTTCTGGTAGCTCTTATGCACAGATCCCACGCTCAGATGTGCTGGTGTGCAGTTTGGGTGTTTTTTGTTGAGTTTTAGATGTTCAGCTTATTGCTGTTTCAAGGGGAGAGATGTGAGGACGTCTGTCACTTCACCATGTTTCCTCGCATTCAAATCAAAATTTATTTTTAAAATGTATAACAATTTCAATGTACTACATACTTTTTAGTGAACCAATAACCAAAACTAATAGGTACTTGTATGTTTTAATGATTATTTGGCAGTATTTTATTTTCATGTACAAAAGAATTCACTAAATTCTCTTTTAAAAGAACTGGTTTTAATTCAAGGTGACTCAAAGATATGACATGGAAATATATGTCCCACAATCCTAAAGTCAGGGAAAATAAAATAATGCATATGTAATAGACCAAATCAAATGCATGTCAGTCCTTGCATGACCAGGTTCAGTGCCACAGCAGCATAGCACTCAAGAGCGCAGGTTTTAAAAGGTGCAGAAAGTCCAATAACCTTTGCAATGAAGCAGTGGTGAAAGGTGGAAAAGCTTTTTGAAGATTGAGATACTTGTAAACAGCAGAATGCAACCTGACAAAAGAGGGCAGTGATATTCCTATAAAAGAGCTAAAAAAAAAAAAAAAAAAAAAAAAAAAAAAAAAAAAAAAGAGGGATAAACATAGCTTGTTTAACTGAAAAATCAATTTTTCCCAAAGATTTGATGGGTGAGAGGAAGGACAACTTTTACTGTGATTAAATATCTGTGGGATCTTAACTAGATAAGTGTTATTTTCAATTACAAGCAATTAAATGTCTCTATAACTGAACATCAGTACCCCTTCGTAGTAAACTTTTTTTTGTTAGAAAATGCCACCAGAATGGACCTTTTACTTACTAATACGCCATTTCTTGAGAAAACTGTGAAGGTGCCTATTAACCCAAATGCAGGTGCTTCAGGGGATGTTTAGGGTTCTGCTTAGTGATGGGTATGCCATTTTTTTAAAAAAAAAATTACTCTTAAATCTGAATTTAGACTAAATTGTCTCTGAAAATTGTTTGTTTCTAAGGATTCGTGAGTAGTACATTAGAGGCATCATGAAGTCAGGGTGGTGGCAGGATACTGGGAGGGACAGAGAAAGAATTCTAAAGACCCCTTCTGATTTAAAACCTCACTTTATTTCACACTGAAATTTGGCAAGATAGTAGATAGAACACTTGTGGCTGCGGTCAAGCTTTTCCCCTGAAAGAAACATAATCTTATGGTCAATTATCATACAGCAAGAAAAGAAATGAAACTTAGACTGAAGAAGAGAAAAAACATCATCTCAAGACTTGGGATCATGGATCAAGAATAATTTGCAGAGCTGTGCTAACAAAATTAAAAACAAGTAAATCGACAAGTTTTCCAAAGGCACTATTCTACCTCCGACACATAAATACTTGGTAGACTTGACTAAGTCACCTAAACTTAATAGCTGTCTCTTTTAAGAAATTTTTTTCCAACATAATATTAATAAGAAATCCAAGTTCTCTGTGAAAAATCAACTGATAAAAAATATTATTAATATTTTGGCTACTTCCAGATTTCAGCTACCTCCTAACTGCTCTCCCCTGCCCACTCTCCCTGCCCCCATAATGCCTCTACTGTTTGGGTGTTCAGAAAAGTGTCTGACATTCTATGAGAAAAGGATACCTATGCAAATAATGCTGTATTGCTAGACAGACTTAGGAATACTGAAGTAATTAATATGTGAGTAGTTCTATGGGTTTCCACCCGATTCTTCATAAGTGGTGAACTGTTTCAAAGAGGGAAAACATTTTTTCCACTGCATTATAAGTCTCTGAAATCCTGATTTACATTGCTGTGCAGCCAACAGTTTTACATGTTAAGAGAGAAGTTCATTCTCTGGTGCTTGGCTATGGTAAGCAATTTTATCAACATTCTGTTTATTACTCCGGATGTCTTAAACACCTTAAGCATCTGGTGTACTCTTACCCAACAAGAGAAGATTGTAGTTTTTTGTTTGTTTGTTTTTTAAATCTAATCCCAGAAGACCAAAACTTTGCCTTCTACAGATTCATCCCGTATCTTCAACGTGTCTGCCAATCCTATATGGACCTCTTACCATGCTCCCCATAATGACAAGAACAATTCTAAGTTTCCTTCCCACAGGCTTATTCCTAATTACTGTGAACTTTACCACTCCTGGAAGAACGTCTAACCAACTACTTCAACTAAGACTGAAGCCCTAAGATGCAAATGTCTTAATTTACCATATTCTCCATCTTGCATTTGTTTTCTTACCTAATTTATTTTCTTTCCTATCTTTATAAATGAACTTTGAGCCATTACAGAGATTTAAGATAGACAAAACAAAAAACAAAAAAAAACAAACAAACCAAAAAAGAATTAAGGGTACAGCATCTTGAAAGTGGAAAAAAAATTTAAATACTAAAAATGAGAAGAAATTGAGATACTATAATTTAGTAATACAAACTGGATTAAACTTCAACTAAATGAATACACTAGTTCGGCGGTCCCCAACCTTTTGGGCACCAGAGATGGGTGCTCCTATGAGTATCTCATGCCTGATAATCTGAGGTGGAGCTGAGGCGGTGATGCTAGCGCTGGGGAGCGGCTGCAAATACAGATGAAGCTTCGCTTGCTTGCCTGCCCACCACTGTGTGGCCCGATTCCTAACAGGCCATGGACAGGTACATGTCTGTGGCCCAGGGGTTGAGGACCCCTGCTTTAGATGCTTTCTGATGTACTGAAGACTATTATATGCTACATTAAATATATATGTAAATATATACAGCAAACATTTAGAAGGGTACTTGAAAATGATGAATAGTGATTATCTCCAAGAAGTATAGATGAGAACAGCACTTTTCCTTTCTGCTTCATAATCATTAATGCTATATTACTCCCTCCCCCCCACCCCCAACAATGGATATATACTACTTTTATATAGCAGGATTCTAACTCGGGTCTGGTGACTCTCAAGTTATTTGAACTAGTTATCTTAGGAAATAATATGTTTCTGTTACTGAACAGTTTCTTTACAAGGAATCATCTACCCCCACCTATCTTTCTATATATTGAGACAGATAAAATTGGGAAAGGGAAAAGGAGGAGAGGATAGGGAGAGGGACATGAAAGAGGGGAATTCAGGGATACAAAGGGATGGTGAGGATTATAAATAGAGAAAAAGACTGTCTAGATGTGTGCCAGTTAGCTCCAGCTTCTACGAAAAAAAAAAAAAAAAAACTTTTGTTAATGAATATGATGGTATCAAGAGTATGAATGTTAAAGCCTAGATAATTAGATGGTGAAATGGGAAACAACTGGCACTTAGGAATTCTAGAAAAGTACCTCTGAAAAATAATTTGAAAAGCTAGTCTTAGGCAATCTGATAAGCTAGTCTTAGGCAATCTGATGACCCCTTAGGTCATCACACTCAGAAAAGCACTGGCTCAGATATCAAAAGGCTAAAGAGAAGGTGTCTTGCTTCAGAAAGGCAGTTATCAACAGTTTAACTAGTTTTAAGTGCTTAGATAAAAGATTGAGCTCATAAATAAATATAAACAGAACCCAAATCCCTCCCTAGCTTGGCCCATCCCATTCAACAAACTTCAGAGGCCAATCACATAACAAAACAAATGTACTCTACCTTATTAGCAAGAATATGTCTGTTAAAAGAATGACAAGAATATCCTCAGGCAAGAGGTTAAAGAATATCTTGAGACTATTTCTCCTTTAAAAAAAAGAAAAGAAAAAGTAAAAGAGATGCCTGTGTTCTTGGTGATCCTTTTCATTTCTAGATTGATAGTAAATATATTCTACAATTTTTGTGACTATTTTTTTGCACACACATCACCAACTATAAGACCCTAATAGGCAAAGGTCACGTTGCTTTTATAGCTATGGCGAGTCCCATATTTTGATAATGATTTAACAAGTCCCATATTTTGATAATGATTTAACAAGCAAAGATAATTCATTTTTATCTTTGAGTCTTTTTATAAAAGTAAAAGTTATCAATCAGAATATACCCTTTGTTATATTTGGAGTGTTAATTTTTAATCCTTTGTTTTCCCCACTGCCTTAGTTGATCAGTTCTTCATGTTTGCTGACAGGGGTAGAAAAGACTCTGGGCTGGGCAAGGGAACTGGATTTTCATCTTGTCTTCACCATGACTAAACTTGTGGTCTTGGGCAAGTTTTTTGACATCTGAGCCTCGGTAAAATGGAGATAACGAAACCTAATTCACAAACCTGGAATGTAAAAAGACAGTGTCTGGTATATAGTCAGTCCTCCTTTTAAATATTAGTTCTTTCCTATCTTGGAAAATCTTAATCTCTCTAGGCTCAATCACCTCATTTTTAAATTGATAAGTTAAAATATATTTAAATTAATTTATGACGACATACTCACTAATGATATGGCCATAATTTTTTAATGTATCAATATGCGGAGAGTAAAGATTCAATGTATTGCAATCGCCATCAAAATACCATCGACATTTTTTAAAGAAATAGAACAAAAAAACATCAGATCTGTATGGAAGCACGAAAGATCCCAAATTGCCAAAGCCATCCTGAGAACAAAGAACAAGGCTAGAGGCATCACCCTGTCCGACTTCAAATTAAACTACGAAGCAACAGTAATCAAAACAGCATGGTATTGGCAGAAAAATAAACACACGGACCAGTGGAACAGAATCAAGAGTCCAGAAGTAAACCCATATTGGTATGGGTAAATAATTTTTTGAGAAAAAAAAGCCAAAAACATACAGTGGAGAAAAGAAAGCCTCTTCAATAAATGGTGCTGGGAAAATTGGAAAGCCACCTGCAAAAGAATGAAACTAGACTATTGTCTATGACCACACACCAGAATTAGCTCAAAATGGATTAAGGACCTGAATATAAGACCTGAAACAATAAAATGCATAGAAGAAAACATAAGAACTATGCCCAAGGACCTTGGACTTAGAGAGGATTTTATGAATTTGACCTTAAACGCAAGGGAAGTAAAAGCTAAAATAAATGAATGGGACTACATCAAACTAAAAAGCTTCGGCACAGCAAAAGAAACTGTCGACAAGGTAAAGACACAGCCATCCGAATGGGAAAATATATTTGCAAGCAACGCCTCCGATAAGGGCCTAATATCCAAAATATACAAAGAACTCATATGACACAATAACCACAAAAAAACAAACAATCCAATCAAAAAATGGGCAGAGGACCTGAAAAGACACTTCTCCCTAGAGGACATACAAATGGCCAACAAATATATGAAAAGATACTCAACATCACTAGCTATCAAAACCACAAGGAGATACCATCTCAAACCTGTTAGAAAAGCTATAATCAACAGGACAAGTAATAACAAATGTTGGCGAGGATGCGGAGAAAAAGGAACCCTCATATACTGCTGGTGGGACAGCAAATTGGTACAGCCACTATGGAAAACAGTATGGAGGTTCCTCAAAAAACTAAGAATTGATCTACCATATGATCCAGCAATCC
This sequence comes from Pteropus vampyrus, assembly GCF_000151845.1. Lineage (NCBI taxonomy): Eukaryota > Metazoa > Chordata > Mammalia > Chiroptera > Pteropodidae > Pteropus > Pteropus vampyrus. The sequence continues at coordinate 2,096,317 of NW_011888888.1, read as the reverse complement.
CTCTACTGGGCATTTACCCCAAAGACTTGAAAACCTATATCCAAAAAGAGATTTGCATACCAATGTTCATAGCAGTATTATTCATAGTGTCCCACAATACATGACTGAATAAAAAAGCTGTGGTACATATATACAATAAAATATTACTCAGCCATAAGAAAAGATGAAATACTGCCATTTGCAACAACATGGATGGACCTCGAGATAATCATGCTAAACGAAATAAGCCAGACAGAAAAAGTTGAAAATCATATAATATCACTTATATGTGGGATATAAACTTAAAAGCAACAAATGAGCAGGACAAACAGAGACTCACGGAGATGGACTATAAACTAGTGGATAGTGGGTGGGGGAGGAAGGGGTAGGTAGATGGATAAAGGGGGTCAAATATGGGGGGGTAGGGTAGGGTTAAGTGGGTAAAGGGGATCAAATATATGATAGCTGAAGGAAACTGGACTTTGGGTGATGGACACACAATAGAATATATAGATGTCAAATTATAATGTACACCTGAAAATTATATAACTGTATTAACCAATGTTACCCCAATAAACTTAATTTAAAATAAAATAAAATGTTATTTAAATAGAAAAAAATGATTCAATGTACTATGAAAAAAGAAAGAACCAATAAGGATAGCTAGAAATGTTCGGGCAAAAGATACAAAGAAGAAAGCAAAAACAATCATGTGGAGATAAATGTGTTTCTCTTAATTTATAACCAATGTAATACTTTCTAAGAAATGTTAACCATTTATAAATGAAAATAGAGCTGTCAACACCCCAAATCACGTTTTTCCCAGACACCTACACTTTCATTCTTACAATGACCTATCTATAAATTTCATAAAAAAAGAGAAACTGACTGATTGAGCAATATAACAAAATTAAAGTTACTGAGCAAAATAGTAAATAAAGTATTAATCACCAATGAAAAAAACATATATATAATTCCCAAAATTATGTTGTTTAGTGCACACTCCAAATTATATCCAGTACTTCTGTTCATATTGCTAAAACATACCACAAAAACAATTAGGACCACTTAAAACCATTAGGGTTACTTAATAACCTTCAGATAAATATCTATCCAGAATTACTAAAAACTAATTCTTTTGACTTTTTAAAAATGTTTAATTCCAAAGTAATACTCTCAATGCTTTGAATATCAAACAGGTTTTCACTGCTTTTTGCCCATAACTACTTTCTCTCAAACCAATTTGTCTACTGGAATATCTCTGAGTCCTTATAACTGCTCCTAAAACACCTTGTTTCTACCCTACTATCTTGCCTAAAAATTCCAATTATGTCTCCATTTATATGCTATCCTATTCTATTGTTTTTTCACAAGATCCTATTTTAATCAAAATATAGTCCAATGTTTCTGAATGCCCGTTACCTCCCCCACACTCACACACACCTACAGAAGTCAAACATTCAGGTGACTTTAATGATGAGGATCAAATGAAGAAGTGGAATCATTTAATCACACAATACAAACTATGAAGGATGATGATGATGATGTCAGACAAAGTAGTCTGAGGACATGCATGGCAAGAACTAGTAACTCTTTTAAATGTAAAACTACCAAATTATTTTACCAAATCTTTAACTCTTCTAAATCAATCTTTGCTTAGAACTCTAAAAAACATATGAGAAGTCAAACCATGGAAGCTTTTTAATAATCCAATCATTAAAATATTCCCCTATAATTCTAATGTTATTTGAGAGAAGAGAAGACATGAAATAGGTAAATATTCAAAGTTGAGATATTCTAATTGGGGAAAGAAATCTAAACCATGAAATAAATATGAAAATTATAAGCAACATCTTTGCTTCAACTGTCATTAATTTCTTCTGCTATCAATTACTGGCAGAACTGTATCATAACCAAAAGTGTTACTAAAGTCAAGCTGCTTGAATAGAAAGAAAATAAAAAATAAAAATTTTAAGAAGATTAAAGTCTTTTTGAGGGGAGAATATAACTTTTCAAGGAAGAAAAGATTTCTAGAATTCAATTTTGAAATTGAATACATGTGTGACTAACCTCTGACATTTGGATTAAAACATGAAAACACATTCTCATCTGTAGATACTAAAATATAGCTAATTAGCAAACATTCCATTCATTATACGTAATGCCACTAAATCCACCTAAAATCTTCCCACACATTCTGTCAGGTTATGCATCAACTAAAACCACACCTTTTCCTGCATTAACCCTAAGAATAGTGTATTACAGGCCACACACATATAATCAAATCATGTGAATCATGACCAAATTCCTATTGCCTAGGGAAAGCCAGTTAATGACAGAGTAAGACACTGACTCAAGTTTAGAAAAAAAACCCTCAAAGAGTATCCTTTAATTCAGCAAAGAGAGATGGTTATGGTAGAATCGGCCTCTAAGAAGTTTCAAATCCAAAGAGAGTTAGTTATAATTCAAAGCAGAATAAAATAGGCATTACCGTACTATGCATGAGTGAGAAACGGTGTGAAAGAGCAGTATCTGTGAGGTAAAATGTACAAGAACAGTAAATTTACTAGATATGGGGGCTTGGAAAAAAGATTAAAATGACAATTGCGGGCTCAAGTACCTGAACTGCATTAGTATCATTAACCATAACATGGAATAAAACAGGTTTAAAAAAGGCTGTTGGAACTACATGACAACTAGATATGGCTAGAGTTCTGGAGAGTTGGGAAGGGACAAAATTTGGAACATAGCAGCATAAACTAGGTGTTTGGACATTATGTGGGCAATTTGATAATCTAGGGAAATACAACGGCTTAAGGAGATCAAGAATAAAATATTAAGAGAAATATATATTCAACTGGAGAGAAGTATCAAAGTCAGGTAAGGAGACAGAAAAATTAGTCAGATAGGTAGGAAGAAAACTAGGACAATATACTACAGTAAAAGCCAAACAAAGAAAGAGTTTCAAGAAAGCAGTAAAGTCAAGAGAGCTAAAAATATTCAAACATTTGAGGTGAATAGGTAGCTAAACACGTTTTTGTCAAATAATCTTGATCTCATTTAAACAGTACGCAAAACCATTAGCTGAGCTATGGAAGCTGGAGAGTTTAGGGAATGGGGGACAATAGAAAAGGTAAACAACCACTAGGGGAGACAAGATATAGTGTTAACTAGAGTGTTAGATTAGGGGCAACAGGAAGAGCAGACACACTTGAGCTGGTATTAGAAGCAATCAGCTGGGTTATGTTTGTATTTTTCCTTTTACCACCAAGGCTCAACAGCCCAGGATCAGGAGGGGAAGAAACACACACACACACACACGCACGCACGCACGCACGCACGCACGCACGCACGCACGCAGGCACACACACACAGTGGGGTTGAGGGGCACCTTGTGGGGTAAGGAAAGTCAGAGCCTGAACTCGGTGAGAAGCACATCCACTTGGAGGATATCCTAATGTAGGGTGGCAGAGCCCAAGAAAAATGAAAAGGTCTAGAATAAAGAGCTTGAATGGCATGAAGGTGTCCACACACAGGATAACATGGCCACTGAGATGGGAAACTGGTTACATATGTGGGAACTGATGTCTCAAGAGTCTCTCTGTTTACTAGAAATTTCCATTTATAAAGCCATTAAAGAAATAAGAAAAAAAAAGAAGAAATAAGAGACGAGTTTAATGGCATTAATGCTATATGTAAATAGAAGGGTTTAATAAACAAATCATGGCACATTTATATCATACAATGTTACATTCATTAAAATTATGTTTTAAAGGGATATTTAGTGCTGTAAGAAAGTATTTTTGTTATGTATATGAAAACAGAATAATAAAAAAACTAAATACAATATGATTCTAATTTTGCTGGGGAAAATTCACAATGTCATTTTATTTTATTATGCTTATCTACATTTTCCACTTATGTTAGACATGAAATACTTTTAAATTATGATAAAAACATCATTTAAAAAATCAAGAAAAAAGGAAGCTAATATCATCTGAGTAGCATTAAGTGTTAGGCACTGGGATAGGTGCTTTTGAATACATTTTCTCATGGAAAAGTACTGGAAGTAGAGGGGGCAGGTCATTAAGAAAACAACTGCCATCGCTCAAAATCAGTTTAATTAAGTCTCATTATGAAAATAAAGCTTTTCCTATGAGTTATATAATAGAAATTTGCAGCTAGAAAGTTATATTTTAATAACAAAACTGTCAGAAATTCTAGTATTATAAAAGAGCAGATAGACAGATACCTACATCACAGGATATCAAGGGAAAAAATGAGTTAAAGAACCAAAATGCTAAAATATACCAAGAAAACAATAATATTCCATAGGAGCTCTTGTGGCAGAAGGGTAACTTCAATTGCATTAGGTGGTAATGGAAGGAATTTGACTGGTTCACACAGGAAAGAGAGGGAATGGAAGGAAGAGAGCCTGGCAAACAGCTTTGTGGTAGAATTGGTAGAACTCCAAGTTCTGGAAGAAGCCAAGGAGAGAAGGCCATCACCAGCAACCTTATAAGAGAAAGACGTAGCCATGACTGTCTCATCTGACCTCTCTTCCATTCCCCTTCAGTCCTCAAGAGATTAAAAAAATTCTCAAAGCTGGTGATACTTACTAGATATGGTATGATTTCAGGGGTCCCTCCATAACCCCTAAATGCCCAAGCCCCCATCTTTAATAAGGAACTGAATCTTTTTTAATGATTAAAAAGCAAATATCTAGTTGATTCAACACCTGTCTCTCATTTATACTTAAGTAAAATCATTATCTCACTAAGCATAAAGTACTGAAGGCCTGCCATATTATGAAGGGGACTCTCTAGGACCATGTCTATATTTGATCGTGCACACGCCCCTCCTCTACACTGATCTAGGCAGCTGACCAAAGCTGAGCCAATCAGATTCTCTCTCCATTCTAAATGTCAGATAAACAAGAGAAATAGATATGGCTAATAGAGAGAAATAAAATTAACATTAACAACAGAGCCCTACAGAAAAGTTTCTAGAAATTCTGCTACTGAGAGGCCCTGGTTTGCCTTTCCTTCTGAGGTCTTGGCTGTCTGCTGTTGGCACAGTTTAGGTGTAATGAAAAGTAGAAGCAGAACACACTGGTGTTTTTTCCTGGCCCAACTTTAATGGGAACATTGCTGTTAACGCAAACCAACACCACTCTGCATAATTTACAAAGTTTATTTTCCAACCTGCTGATACACGGCAGTATGTTCTGAGTGGATTTATTAATCAAGGTTGTGCCCGATTAACAGCCTTTCCTAAGAAGTCATCTTGACAAAGATAATTTAACTTCTCCTTTCTCCTTAACCTAACTTTGTGTCATGAATTGTGAAGATCCTGCTAGTGAGGAAAAAAAAGATCATTAGTTTCTTCTATTAATCATATGAAATAATTCAAATATGCCTTACTTAATCAATCAGAGGGTCAAAAAATTATACAGAGTATATACTAAAGTTCTATTAGCAAACCCGTAACATTAATTCCCAGGTGTTAAGCTTTTACAGCCAAACGCATAAAATTTAACAGTACTCAATCAATAATTATTTGGATTTTTCAATAAATGTTATTTCAATAATGAGTGGAAATTATTTTTAAATTAGTTAATATAAATTATTAAATTATTTAAAATAGCTTTTTAAAAGCTATTTATTACTTAAAATAAATAGCTTAGTTAAAATACTAAGGGTTCATTTCTTAAGCTTCTAAATCATCAAAACACAGTAAAAGATCAAAAAAACTTTACTTTGTCTTCATTTTACCACTAACAGTGCTGCTCATATTTTATATATCAAACTTAAGGAAAAAACCTCCAAAAAACATGAACTTCATCTTCCCGCCTAGTCAAAGAAAAGGCACTGATAACATGGGTCATAAATCTCTTAGCCAAGCATGCATATGAGAATTAATTTACTCAGTTAAATAATAATGACCCAAACCAAGCTAACTAAGCTATATGCGCAAGACTTCTAATAGACTAAGCAAATACATTTAAGCTAAAATAATAGTTGTATGAATAAACAATAGCTGATGTTCCATTTATTGCTGTTCATTCACAGACTGTCGCCCAAGCAGGGACATGACACAAAGAACATGTTTGATGCCACCACCCACAACCACCTGAGAGTCAATGGCCAGGGGAAGGAAAAGTAGAAGAATAAATAGGCCAGATTTGGATGCAAAGATGGGAGTGGAATCACAATCAGTTTAGGAGTGCAGATTCTATAACCCATTCTAACTGGGTTTAAATTCTGACTCCACCATGTATTCTCTCACTGTGAGAAAATTACTGGACTTCTCTGAATTTTAGTTTCCTCAGTTACAAAATCAGGATAATGGCAGTAATGGGTTGTTGTGATGATTAAATGCATGTTAAGCACTTAAGATAGTCAACAGCACACAGTAAGAGTTCAATAAATGTCACTTGTTATTTTCAACTAGTACAACAACCATGACATAGTAAGCTCTGGGCCCACTACTTTACTTACACAAAGTCATTTAACCCTTGTAACAATCCTTGAAGTAGACTGTGTTATCCCAATTTTAAAGAAAATGAAACAGACATAGATAAGTTCAATAAGTTGCTCAAAGTCACGAGATAGCAATATGACTGAACCAGATTCAAACACAAGATGTCTGACCCCAAGGGCCTGTGGGTGTTTTCCTGGCTGATTTTTAAGTTATTAAGACTCAAAGAATATTTATGTGTGGTACAAATTCAAACTGTTTGTGCCAAAATGAAAGGCAATGTTTATTTTAAAGGTTTTCAGGAACCATGTTAGAACTTCCTAAAAAAAAATTCAAAAGCCAACATTTTCACTTCCATTTTAAAAGTGAGGAAACTGAGTCTCAGAGAGGTTGAAATAACTTGCCCATGATCAGAAAGCTTTTAAGATACAGAATTTGCCCATGGTCAGAAAGTTTTTAAGATACAGAATTTGGATCCCATCCACAGGTATAGATGCCAATAGGCTGGTTTTCCACCACATAGTGCTATCTTCCTAAGGTAGCAACAATCTTAATTCTCTTTTCTCAAAATAACAGCAATCTGTGGAAACAGCTATGTTTTAGTAGCAAAAAAAAACATTTTAAATTATTTATTTAGTTAAGAATTAAGTAAGCATATCACCTACTTCAGATATATCCATTTCTAACTTGTCAAGATTTGTTTTTAATTAATCATATGCCCAAGAATACCACATTTTCTTTATACTCATGATTGTAATTAAAAGTCCAATTTTATTACTTCTTTGTATGTAAGAGGCTAAACACCATCTTGGAAGAGTGGAAAAAAGTTCCCACCAAGCACTTCATGTAGGGTGAGGAAAAAAAGAAAACTTTTTTTTAACCTGAATGTGTATATTTATGATATCCTCTCAACTGTATTGTTTATAAGAGGTATTGGACATGATTTATCCTAAAAACACAAGCTGATTTTAAAGTTCTGCCAACTTGGTAAATTCTTTAAACAGGGTTTCGCCAGTCTAGTAAAACCAAGAACACATACATAGGAAAATTCCATAGATGTTTTACTGTTTCAAACTGTAGATTAAATATTACTTTACTATACCTTTTATCGCCCAATTGAAGATGAAAAAATGAAAGCTCTTATATACTTCTTGCCAAATGACATGTTATTATTTAATAAGTGGGAGAAAAATTACATGACTACTTCATCAATTATCGCATTTTTAGGAAACTGGAATAATATTTAATTATAATAGGTAAGATCATGACCAAAAAAAAAAAAAAAAAAAAAAACCTCAACTAGTCAATGGCAGAACTAAAGCAGGAAATGATCAATAATATGCCAAACAACTAGGATTAATTATTATTTTTGTGACAAGTAAATAATCTCTTTTCCTTTTGATTTTACCTGAAAAGACCTAAATTTTAAATGACAACAATTCAAAAGCTTTATTTCTCCGATCTCATAGAATGCAGTCAGAACTTTCTGGGACACCGATGCTTAACATGGCAAAGATCGTGCCAGTTGAAGTTTTCCAGGATTTCCAAAGTTATAGTAAATTTAAACTAAATTATGATACCCAAAATAGAAAATCAATTAAAAGAAATAGCTGTGCAAATTAATACACAAACAGATAACAATTCACACCCATTAGAATGGCTATAATCAAAAAGACAGACAATAACAGGTGTTGGCATGGATGTGGAGAAACTAAAATCCTCATACATGCTCAAAGGAATTGTAAACTGAAGATGCCACTGTGGAAAACAGTTTGGCAGTTATGACCTGGTAATTCTACTCCTAATTACCTACTCAAGAGAAATGAAAACATAAGTCCATAGAAATATCTTTACATTAATGTTTATACCTATATTATTCATAATAGTCAAAAAGTGGAAACGATTCAAATGTACATCATTTGTGAATAGATAAAATGATACATCTACATAATGAGATTCTACTCAGCAATAAAAAAGAAGTACTCACACACGCTACAACATGTGTGAAACTCAGAAACATTATGTTAAGTAGAAAAAGCCAGATACAAAAAGCCACATATTATATAACTGCATTTATATGAAATATATAGAAAAGGCAAATCTTATAGAGACAACAAGTAGATTAGTGGCTGCCTGGTGGTGGGGGTGTAAATAAGGAGTCGCTACAAATGAGCAAGAAATTTCCTTTGGGAATGATAGAGATGTTCTGAAATTAGACTGTGATGATGGATACAAAACTCTATAAATTTAGTAAGAATTACTGAATTGTACACTTAAACAAGTGAATTTTATGGCATGTAAGTTATACACCAATAAAGCTATTTTATAAAAAATAGCTATATTTTTACAGATTTCTTTAAATAACATGACAAGCATTTAAAGGAAAGAAATATAAATATATTCAGAAGGCCCTGAATCCTATGGTAATTTGGAATCAAAAAAATTTTTTTCCTACCAAGTTTTGACTCCAGAAACCTGATTCTTCTTTTTCTTTTTTTTTTTGAGGGGGCGTGGAGTGGCGGGGGGGAGGAATAGGCTAGATTATTAATTAATTTAAATACTGGCCTAAAACTAACTTGCATATTTATAGGCTCTACTTCCCAAGGGTTTGAGATATTTAGACATTACCAGTACAAATTATAGTTCACTGCAACTGAGAAAAAAATGTTATATATAGCATATATATATGCTATATATAATAGTTGCTAAATTTGCATTATTCTGAATTTTAGGATTTATTTAAAAATATGTATATAAAATTTGCTTCAAATTATTAAATAGATAATTTTTGCTTGAATGACCAGGTAATTGCTGACAGTAAATAGTGATGAGATTTTTTTTTAAAGGGCAGGGCTTTAAAGACAAAACCTGGGCAGATCAAGGTTCTACCATTTACTCAGTGACTAGAGCACTTTAGGCAAAATAAACCAAATGAAAAACCTCTGAGCCTGCTTCCTCAGTGACGTTTTGGAAATTGGACAGTGACTGTAAATCACTTAGTATATGGTAGACATTTATTCTGTTTTTAACCTCAGCTATGTCTAGCATTACACAAAAATAACATCATATACAATTAGAGAAAATCTGTATAATTGGAGTTCATCAATATGATCTCTCTTGAAATTTTAGATCAACACTATAAAAAAAAGTATGAGTTCTTGATTCAATGACATAATATTTCAAATACAATGAAAAGCTGAATAAATTTCTGATCTTTAGACAAATTGTATTATGGTATAAACTTGTAAACAGAGATGACAAGTAATTAAATATTCATATTAAGAACTGTTTAAGCTATGAATGAATTTAAGCTCATAATAAATCACTTAGACAACAAGCAACCCTTAAATTGAAGTATTTATTGGAAAACTTAGCTCTCTTGGCCTTCAATTCTTGATTTGTTCAACAAATCAAAGCATATCAGAGCATTTTTCTAAACATCACAGGTACAGAAACAATTTCAGTTAAGAAAACTTTCCAAAGAACAAAAGCATCAGGAGACAGACAGGACACACTGAGAAACAAATTAATCTGAGTAACTGTTACATGAACATTCTTTCATGTACTCTAAGAATTCCTCAACTTCTTATTTCGCAATGGTCTGCATTTTCTGTACAGTCACTTTCGCTTGAGGGTAAATGAGGATTTTCCTCGTTCACAGAAACTTCTTATACCCAAGTGAATGAAAAAAGAGTCTTATACTAACTTGCATCATACATAGACATCAACCATAGACATGAATACATAGGATACTCTACACATCAGACTGAATATTTAATTCCATTTTGATTTGATTTTTTAAATCTAACAATATGAGACTATAGTTTGTTGATACCACAGTATTTGCTTTACTGTCTCCAAGATGCTTTTAAGAAAAGAACCCTTCTACACTTAGAAATGGAAGCAATTAAAAAAACGGAACCTAGTCCTATGACTAAGTTAGGACATTACTCTATTTATAAAGAAAATTAAATCAGAAAATCTATATTCACTCTAAAATAATGTTTTATTGTTTGTTTGTTTTTTAAAGCAGGGTAACTAAGCAGTAGTAAGGGCACAGAACTAAATTCTCGGATTTAAACTCCAGCCTCGCCACTTACTAACTCTATGACTTCAAATTACTTTGACCTCTCTGAGATTTCTCATTCATTGTAGTAGAAAAAGGTTTCTAAAAATTTTTCCGTTTTTCAGAAATCTTTCTCCCAATCCTTCTATTCAGGAAATTATGTAATGATAACATTTACTTAAGGAGTTTTATTTGAGAAATAATATGTATAAAAATTATGGGTAACTTGAAAGTAAAAAAAGTATTGGTACTGGGTAATATTTATAAAGAAAAAAAAAACAGAAAAACAACATTTATGCCACTCAAGATGGCAATAACATGTTGTCTATCATAAAAATAACCACCTAAACACTGCGGCATGGACTGACTGGGATCCGACTTGGATAGAAGGCCCTACCCTTGGTAACTGAAATATATTAGGGTCTCTGGTGCTACTCCCCTTTGCCAAACAAGGCAGTTAATACCGTTAATAATAATAATAATAATAATAATAATAATAACAACAATAGCACTTACTATTTATCAAGTGTCATATACACGTTTCATGTATTAACTCATTTAATCCTCACAACTCTATGAAGTAGGTATTACTGCTATCCCTATTTTACTGTTAAGAAAACTTAAATTGTACAAAGTTAAACAGTTAAGTAGAATAACACAGGAATTCAAATCCAGCTCCACAGCTGAGCCCTTATCAACTACTAATTTCATTCACATCCTTACACAAAAAACACACTATGTGCTCTCGCCTTGGCTCTGATCACCAGACAAGGGGTAGCATCTAACCCCTAGTCATTGCCCGATATTTCTGCCTCTACTGACTCCACGGCTGCCTTGTCAGGAAGGAAGCTCTCAGGCTCTGTTAAGAAAGTAAATGAGAATATACAAAATTTTTCATGAACTCCAACTTACTCAGCCGTAAAAATATGTAAAACAGTTAATATATTATTAGTAATCATAGGGTAACTATAAGGATGAATGTGCTAATGAGCTAACACACACATAAGAGCTTAATGTTAGCTACTATGTCATTTTGATGAATTACTTAATGCTTCCTTTTTCTTCATATTGCAGCATAAGACAAGAAATGCAGATGCCTTATTTGCATTCCTTTATTATTTATCATAGGATATACTCTGGTTTGTTATTCTAAAACATACCCCTGACTAAACCATGTGTACGTAATATGACTCAAGACTACAGCACCTTCCTTGTTTACATATTTCTAACCATTTACTATAAATAGCATAAAAAGCTGTATACTTTTAAAGCAATTTAAATACCAAGACTATAACATATCTTGGTTATTTAAATATCTTATTTTAGAAAAATACCTAACATATTATTGCTGTTCATTCAATAATATGAAATAAAAAATGAGACTATAAAACAGATCTAAATTATTCAAAACTGAAAAAATTGCTTGGCTTTCTTCTACTTACCTGTATAGGGTAAAATTAAAATGGAGAAACGGTTAAGATAAATTGCTCCTGGGTGCTTAGTCCGGATTCCTTAAAATTAGTATCTAAGGGACCTGGACCATGGTTATCACTGGTCAAGAAAATGTTTGTTGTAATTGCAAGAATCCAGATGGCTACAAACTTGCTACTAAAAACGACTACAGGTAGGCCTAACTACAGGTAGATGTAGATGTCAACTACAGGTTACACCTTTAATCTTCACTATAGCATTGGGAAAAACTGTGCAGAGGAAGAAATAAAATATTCACTTACAGTATTTGTTAAATTTATAATGAACCGCTTATGTAGATAATAAGACTGCTAAAGTACTAATCTTTGTCAAGTGCTTTGTAAAGAGTTTGCAATCTTATGCTGTACAGACCATTATTAATCTCCTGCACTAATGGGACAACTGAGCCTTTAAGAGGTGTCAGAAGGTTCCATGTCTAGTATTTGGGGGAAGGAACCCAAGTTTTGACTTACGACTCTACATGCCCTTTCCACTGCACCATATTCATTTATATAACTTGGCCAGCATTTTCCTAAGTATGTTCCACAGACATTCAAAGAAAAAAAATTAAGTCAAATAAATTGAGAAATGATATCTTCTCTACCTGTCTCTTAGGCAGTCTGTAACACTGCATGTTATTCACACTATGAAATCCTGTTACCATAAAACTTGTTTACCTTTGTCTAACTCAGTATGCCACCTCACAGGAACTCAACACAATGAAGAACTACATACACTAAAAATTTAATGTGAATATTATCTCCTAACAGCACTGTTGTCAAAGAATCAAACACCTACCAAGTACCAACTATAAGATAAGGCACTGAAATAATGAAGATACAAAGGTAACAATTTCTACCCTTATTGATTATACTAAAAGTCAAGCTGTGATAAATGCTTGAATAAACAAAATGCCACTGTAACCCAGAGGCAGAAGGGTAACTGAATTTATTAAAGAGATTCCCCTTTAATTGCTATTAGATAGAATAGAATGAATTTCATTTATAACTATACCATAAACGTTTCAGGATGTATGTAGCTAGGATGATAAAAAAAAAAAAAAAGGATTAAGATCTCTGTAGCTTTCCCCAACCCTACACAGAAAGGACTGCTCCCATTTCAAATTTGTATCCTCAAGGAATACAGTCAAACACTACTAGAGACTGTCAAAGAGACTCAGAAGCCAACCAGAATAAGCGTTTTTTGGCAAAACAGAACCTGAGCATCGATAGCTGCAACAGGGTGAAATACATCAAAAATCTTTAAAGCCAAGAGCTCACAAAGATACAACAAACAAACAACAGCGGTGACTCTGGAGGATGCTAGGTAACTACCACATCAGTCTGCAAACTCATAAAGAGAGAAAGAATCAAGAAAAGAAAAAAAAGCACAATACTACTGCCATGAAAAGAGTACACATAACTTGTCTGTAGAAGCATGGCAGAGGGAGCCTAATCCAGTCTTCATGGGATTATGAAAGACATCCTTGAGGGGAAGATTCTAACTTTGAGTTTTAAGGACTAATTTGAGTTAGTTTTCAAAAAGAGCAGAAGTGGGCATCCCAAGCAGTAAGGTGAAAACAGTATGGGGACACTTCAAAAAGTTGTATTTGTTGGGGAGAGATAGAGTTAGTGAGTAAAAGTTGAGAGCAGGAATAGGCTAGAAAGCTAACTGAAATAAGATCAGAAAAATTCTTAAAGGCCTTGTGAGGAAATTTGGAGTTTATACCATATGCACGAGGAAGTCTTCGAAGAGTGTTATTAAATAGGTAAGTGCAAGGTCAAATTTTTAATTAAGATAAATCACTTCAATGGCTGTGAGGGGAAAATATTTAACTGGGACAAGAATGAAAAAACAATGAAGGAAGGTAGATCACAGCAAATCTGAGCAATATTTAAAAGATCATAGTAACAGAAGGGTAACTGGAAGAAGAAATTTAGATGGAACTTTACGGGAGTTCCACAGTGCTTTAAAGACAATTCTAGTGCAGCACTGGGGACAACGATGCAGGGTTGTTTTAAGATAAGTACTCAGTGCCTGACACATAGAAGGTTTATCATAAACACTATTTAAATGTAAATGGGTGCAAATTCTACCAGGATATTATTTTTTAGAGAGAGAAACAAAGTCTTGGTAATAAAAATCTTTAATCCTAAAAGTTATACTGTATTGGTAAAATTAAATATATTGAATTTTTCCTATATAAAGTCAATGTACTGAGGCTTCACTTGAATGGGAAATTTTTAGGTTGTATACCTTCTCCAGCATTTTTATTCTTGTGAATCAATCCTTGGTACTGAATTAACAATTTTCATTGAATAAACTCTATGGGCCATTTGACAAAGAGCAATTTAGCTTCTAAGTTACCCTGTTATATAGCATTTATAAATGTCATTCTTTGTGGAACTATAAACGTAGCAGGTTAATGCCAGTGTTTTAGACACTCTCAGGCCTTTCCAAAGTTGGTACATTTGCCTAATTTTAGGCTGCCAATGGCAACCTACTAATTTGTTTCACCGCCATGTCTGTTACCATGGTTAAAGATAAACTGCAGGATATTTGGAATATAACTGGCAAACGTTACATCCTTGGCTAACATTTCTATTTTAAATCTATTCATCAGAAAATAAAAAAAGTTAGAAACTAGTTTCCAGTAGTATGTCATAAAATATTTTTCTTCCCAACTCCCAAAAGGAATAAGAAGCTTTATTCATTAAAGAACTTCAACTCTATTCAAATAACACTGTTTCCTGGATCTCCTCATACCTGTGTAAACAACTACTTTAATTTTTAGGCACTGTATTTGGCAACTGCTGTAGGCAAATCAATGTTTCCTTTTAATGGAATAACTATTCCACTTATCAAAGAAAAAAGTCATAAACAAATTAAGAGAACTGCAGCATTTCAAAGAAGTTATGTACTATGTAGAAATTCCTAGTTCTGCTATACCAAAGTATCTGCAAAACTACGAAAATCTTCTATTACCAAATACTCGACTTCTAAAGAGGAAAAATAAAATAAATACTAAGCATTTGGGTGTTTATGTATTCTGAACATGGTGAAAAGATGTCTCAAAAATCTCAAGTAAGATAAAGAATTTTCTACTGATACTGTTTTTGTAAATCCAGTACTTTCACACTTAGGAGTACTGACTATAGATCTCTGGAATCCATAAACGTTACTGTGTAGCAGCCGATCAGGATATTGCGAGGGAACAGTGCAAGGTATATTTTTCTATTTTCTATTTTCTTTACCCATGGGAGTTGAATCTGTTATCCCAATTAATTCAGGTACTGCTTGTTCAAAAGTGAAATTCTGTAACTCAAGATCTCTAGATTAGGTAAAACAAAAACAAAAACAAAAATAAGACCTTGAGTTTCCTTATCTCTCAGTGTCTCTTCATCTGCAAAATAAACATACTAGAAAGTTAATTTCTAAGGTACCTTTCCCTCTCTACATTTCTGATTCTTTAGCAAGAAGTTAAGATTCTAGCACAGGTAACCTCAGTGACAACCTCTGGCAAACAAACAAACAAACAAACAAATAAAAACACAGATAAAAATGAGGTTTTTCTTTTCCTTACTATTCATAGCTGTTTTTAATTTTTTAATTAAATTTATTGGTTAATAACATTATTTAAGTGGCAGCTGTACAACTCTATATCATCTATATATTACACTGTCTGCTCACCACTCAGTCTAGTCTTCTTCTGTCACTGTATATGAGGAAAGGCTCACGGGAATTTCTCCTTGGTAAAAATTCATGTACTTCAAGGAACTGATTTTGCTGACAGCTTCTTTCAGTGATTCAGAGGGTTTCTCCAAATTACCATGTAAAATTAGATATTAAACTTAAAAAAACTATATCTATCCTTCTCTCTGTATTCTATGCACTTTTCAATGTATCATTTGTTTTGTTCCTTCCTAAAACACCTCTCCTTACCATGAAAAAAATACTTCAAATGATCCCAGATAAAGAATGACATAAGCTGAGAAAAAACTATTTGTGCTAGAAATTAAAGCAAATGATAAGGGAGAGAGCAATTAAATGTAAGTATAGAATTCTCAAAAATACCAAAGAAACCTGACCACTTCTTTTAATGGTGTTTTTCTATTTTAACGATATAGAAATGTTCAATTTAAAAGAACTAATAACCCAAACCTTTAATTATCCAAATATATTATAATGAGTCTCTATATTTAGCAAAAGGGAAAAGAAGGCAGAGGAATTGCTATAGCAGTATTCATTGAACACCTACTGTATACCAACATTATACTTGGTGTTTACATGTTATCTCATTTAATCAACACAGCAATCTTAAAAGGATTCTCATCTCAATATTATAAAGAAACTAAGGCTTACAAAATTAAGAAACTCATGAAGCTTAGTAAATAAAAATAAAATCAGCTAATCTAAGGTCATTTAGGAAAGCCAAACATGTCCTCCAGCACATAATCAGTCTATAGTGTTCTACAGAATTAGCTCCAAACACAAAATCCTGCAGCATCAAAGAAATGAATTGTTCAATAGGCTGTGACAATTATGGAAAAAACACATCTCATATACTCAATTCATTACGAATTTGAATATTTAAAACTTCATACTTCAACTCAATTTTTACAATTTTATAACTAAAACAACAGATTAATATTATATACATCTTGAAATATTCAGTTTTATATACAATATTGTTTAGTCCTAAAAGAAACAATTGGTATTTTAAGAGATAGTTAATAATTTATCAAAAAGTAGATTTGACAACCCTTCAAGACTAGAACATTGAGAAATATGTGGTTTAACTTACATGTACTTTTTTAAAGGGGAAAGAATGTTATTATTTATAATTAAGACATTAAACCTCATAATAGTTGGATTAAATAAAGAACCCAAATATCTATGTATTTAATGAGAACTGGAAGCAAAAAATTGTGCTTAATTCTGCATAAATTTATTCCTTAACATTTCATAGAGGAGAAGTTAAGTGATCAACCACTTTAACTTTTAAGAACATGAAGAAAATATTAAAGATCCTGGTCCTCTTTTACTCAGTTCAATACTATTAGTCCAGGATACAGCTACACAGAAGGAAATTAAGCTGCACATTTCCACATGTAATCTACTAAAACCAGTCATATTCTTTAGTTATACTTCTGTAATGGGTAGAATAGTGTCCCATAAAAATTCATGTCTGCCCAGAACCTTGAAATGTTACCTCATTTGGAAACAGGGTATTTGCAAGTGTAATTAGTTAAGGATCTCAATATAAGATCACCCTAGATTTAGAGTGGACCCCAAGTCCAATGACTGGTATCCTAAAAGGAAAAAGAGAGGACACAGAAACAAAATGAAGAAGGCAATGTGAAAACAGAGGCAGAGAGTGGAATGATGCACCTATAAGGCAAGGAACACTAAAGATTATGTTCGCCAGAAGCTCAGAGAGGCACATGGGACAGTTTCTCCCTCAGAGTCTCCCTATGGAAGAAACCAACCCTGTTGACACTCTGATTTTGGACTTCTGGCTTCCTAAACTGTGAAAAAAAATAAACTTCTGTTGTTTTAAGCCATCTAGTTTGTGGTCATTTGCTACAAAAGTCCTAGGAAACTCATACAACTTTTTAAAATATTTTGATATAACCACTGAGTTAATCCATTCCATTATCACAATACATCAAACCATAAAAATACAGAAGCACTCTGAAAAATATTTAAATGTGTGGTGATACTATAACATCATCATCATCATCACTACCATTACTGTTAAGTCAACACACACACACACATATATATATATGTTACTTAATGCTATCTATTTTTAAAGATATATATATATTACTTAGTTCTATCTATTTTAAAAGATGTATACCTCTCCAAACACTCTCACATCAGAAGTCATCTGAAAAAAACAAAACTCTCAAATTAAACAAATGGATTTTACAAAAGTCATTTTTGTCTGTTTTTTTTAAAGCGACTTCTATACAGAAGAGTGGCCTGCAAGTCAGCAGACCCGAGCTTTGGTTTTATCACTAATTCATGACTGTGATCAAGGTATTAGGTGCACAGGTATCAGTTTTCTTATCTATAAAGCAAAAAGTTTAACAAGAACTAGATGATCTCTGAAATCAAACTATCTTGACTACTGTCTAGCATAGTTTCTTATAAATAAAACTAAAACTTAAATTATTTATGCTAAGATACCCAAAGTGGAGAGAGTGTGAGGGTGGAAAATTAAGAACTTCATGACCAAAATGGGGGAGAAAAATCTTAAGTGAAAAGGTACATATTTCAGCAACTAAACTAACCAGTCTATCTCTGCTAGGACAATCTAACTTTTTGGCAAGTAAGTGACATTAAAAAGGAAGAGGTGGAAAATCTGATCAGTGACTGAAGCAAAGAAAGTTGAGGTTTATAAATTACACTTAGTCATGACTTTGCTCTATGGCTGTTAGATAACAAACATCAACTAAATCCCCACTGCTCTAAAATTGGAAATTAGAAGTCTGACATTTTAGGTTTCTCATTTATAAGAATCATTTTAGAGTCATGAAAACTTTTAGAATGCATGAAATAAAGCACTCTGATAAGTTTGGGAATAATTTCTCTGATAAGTGTGGGTAATATGAAGTAATAATAATAGTAGAAATAAGCATTTATTGAAGAGCACTTACATATATCATTAATTAATCCTCAAATAAATATAAAAGAGAATTATATACATAAAGAAAGTGAAAATTCAGAGAAGTTAAGCAACTTGTCCAAAATCATAAAAGGCTTTCAAGTATAAGGATTCGAATCTCTGCTTTCCAACCCCCAAACCCATAAAGATATACTGCCTCATATGGCAATCACCCTCAAAGGGGGCAGGTTGTGACTGAGAGGGAGTATGAAGGCTTTTGTAGAGCTGGTAACATTCTCTTTCTTGATCTGAGTCTTGTTTTG
Organism: Pteropus vampyrus; assembly: GCF_000151845.1. Classification (NCBI taxonomy): domain Eukaryota; kingdom Metazoa; phylum Chordata; class Mammalia; order Chiroptera; family Pteropodidae; genus Pteropus; species Pteropus vampyrus. The sequence continues at coordinate 2,077,386 of NW_011888888.1, read as the reverse complement.
CAACAGGACACAAACTGTCCTGAATACAAACAGGTGTTTGGTTTGTAAAATTCATCAAGCTGAACACTTAAAATATGTGTGGTTTTCTGAATATATATTATACCTCAATAAAATTTACAATAAAATGTAGCGTCCGTGCAAGAGAGAGTTAGGACTCTCTCTTTTGTAAGTAAAATCCCATTCAAACTAGCTTCAACGAAAAGGGGATATTTACTGGCTGACATGGCTAAATAACTGAAAAATAAGGTGAAGGTAATCTCAGGGTGGAGTGAATCCAGAAAACAGAGCACACCATGCTGGTTGTCTCTCTTCCCCATTCTTGACCCAATCTGCTGCTGTCTCTCTCTCTTCTGTCCACAACTTTCTCTAAGTTTTGGTAACAAAGCTATAGGCTGCTCCAGACTTTCATCCTTCTAGCTCCTCGATGAAAGAAGCAAGAGTCTTTTCCATCATTTCTAATAAAAAAATACTGTGTCTACGGCCATGCTACCCTGAACAAGCCGGATCCCGTCTGATCTCAGAAGCTAAGCAGGGTCGAGCCTGGTTAGTACTTGGATGGGAGACCACCTAAGAAGACCAGGTGCTGTAGGAGTGAAAAATAGAGGACTATAAGCTGACAAGGTCCTTGCAATCTATGAGGTCAATCGAGAGTTGCCTCGCCTAAAAAAAAAAAAAAAAAAGTCTGTAGAAGGACAGTTTGGGTCATGAGATACCCAAAATGGACCGACCACTGTGACCAAGGAAATGAAGTACCATCTCTGGTCTTGCCTTAGCCTCAATACCTACCTCTTTGGCTAGATGGAAGAAGGATTATGTGCAGCACAGACTTGTGGTCATTAAAGAAACTGCTGAGTACTGAAAGCTACTCTAACTTCTTATCTATTATATTTCAATTCATATGATATATCACTAACATTATTTTAAAGAGATACTTCATATTTATTTGAACAATTCATAAACCGCTTAAAAACTTTTTAAAAATCATACTTAAAGTTGATTTACTTCTGCACAACACTGTGAGGCACATAGGGGAAGCATTACTATCCTCAGTTTGTAAAATAAGTTTATGTTATCTTTAGTTTATAAAAGAACTGAGGTTCAGAGAAATTAAGTAAAACATTCAATAATACAAGCTAGTATATACCACAAAAAATCAAATAAAAGTGGTCTTTCAACCACACCATACTATAAGGCACAGTAGTTTAAAATTACCCCCAAAGATTTAATGGTACATATGAGAATGTGGTTCAAGAAAAAAAAAAAAAAAAAAAAAACTTAATAGGGAAAATGTAATAAACCCATTGGTCTGAAGCTAAGTACCTCTATTTTGGTAGATATTAATTTTCTATCTATGACTATAACTATCCCAAAGCAAAAAAAGGACAGCATTTCTTGTGTATCACTTAGAATGCTTTCAGCTGGAAGGAAATAAAACTCAACTTCAAGTGACTGAAAAAATAAGGGAATTTATTTATTCAAAGGAAACAGAATTCCATGATTGGCTTAGACTAATCAGGATTCATCTTCTCTGAGATTTCATACTCCCTGGCCATAAGGCTCTGCAGAGGATAATGAATTCCATCACAAAGTAGTTCTCCCAGCAAGGAAAAAGGTCCAGAATAGTTTTAGGTAAGAAACCTACTTTATTCCACTCCACACATCCTTTCTTCTTACAGAGCTCAAAAAGGAGTCTGCCTCAGGGCAAGTTCCCCCAAAATGGAGAACATTTGTAGGAAGAAATAAACTAGCTTCAGGAAAGCAGAGAAGGAAAAAGAGGCAGACAGATACATCTGATGGTGCTCTGGTCTTGGGATTCTATCAATTCTGAGATAAGCTTCATCACTTTGCATGGTTTAGTTTGAAAACCAGTAAATGTCTCTGTTTTGCTAAAGATAATCTGAGTTGAATCTGTCTTACTTGCCAAAGAACCCTGAATGATAGAGAATAGAAAATCATAAAAGCAACAGCACAGTTTTGGAGTTGAAAGCTGAGATTTAATACTTCTTAACCATCTGTACGACCATGGGCAAGGTATCGCTCTGAAATGTCCTACTTATGTACTTAGTGTACACACACACACACACACACACACACACATACACATGTGTACGGGTACAAATGAACTTTACTTAAAAGAGAGAGAATTTAAAGTTCCCAACTATTAATAGTTGACAGTAGTTATCAGTCAAGTTCAAGAAACTCAGGCTAGTTTCTCATTTATATTACTAAATAAATCCCACTGTTGGCTCATATTTAGAAGCCATTAAACATATTTATTCAAGTTTTCTTGCTGACTATTAACTCTATAAAGGCAATGACCAAGATCTATATCATATAGTTCTTCCTCAATTCTGCAAACTAAGTTCACTATTTTACTATCTCAATACAGTGTTGCTAGTGCTTTCCTTCTCTTTAAAATTTGGGTCTTTTTTCTGGGCCACCTTCTCTTATATATTCATCTCCTGAAAATACAACCTCATTCTCTCATAATTTGACCTGCATATTGACAATAGAATCCTAGGAGTCATTACTTTTTTTAAAGGAATACTTAGTGTGTCAATTATCTGAACCCATATAACTTCGGGCCCCTATTTAGGATGCCTTCCAAAAGATAAATAATGTCCTCTCCTCAGGAACAAAAAGCCAGAAATATGACAGCAGAGTACTGTGTTATAAAAAAACATTAAATGGCCCAATATTAACCAAAAATTATTCAGGTTTCTCCTGTCACCATTCTTGAGGCATTAATTGTTCTTCTAAATAATGACTGCAAATTTGTTTCAACAAGAACATTCAAATTAATCATGACTGCAGATGACTACATGTACAAAATGAAGTTTAAAATTAGATATCAAAGACTTCCTGTCAGTGGATGCCGCCAGGTAAGCATTGTTAAAGTCTCCCCACCTACAGCCACCATGTCTCCAAGTCTCTCAAAGAGCCTGAACAGCTGCAGAAGCTCTTCATTGGAGGTCTGAGCTGTGAAACAACCGTTGAGAGTCTGAGGAGCCATTCTGAGCCATGGGGAATGCTCACAGACTGTGTGGTGATGAGACATCCAAACACCAAGCGCTCCAGAGGCTTTGGGTTTGTCACATATGCCACTGCGCAGGAGGTGGATGCAGCCATGAATGCCAAGGCCACACGAGTTGGATGGAAGAGTTATGGAACCAAAGATGGCTGTCTCAAGAGAAGAGTCTCGAATACCTGGTGCCCACTTAACCATGAACATTATTTTTGTTGGTGGTATTAAAGAATACACTGAAGAACATAAACTAAGAGATTATTTTGAACAGTATGGGAAAACCGAAGTGATTGAAATCATGACTGACTAAGACAATGGCAAGAAGAGAGGCTTTGCTTTTGTAACCTTTGATGACCATGATTCTGTAGACAAGGCTGTCATACTGGAATGGCCACGACTGTGAAGTAAGGAAAGAAATGGCTAGTACTTCATCCAGCCAAAGAGGTCAAAGTGGTTCAGGAAACTTTGGCAGTGGTCATAGAGGTGGTTTTGGTGCGAATGACAACTTCGGTCATAGAGGAAACTTTAGTAGTCAAGGTGGCTTTGGTGGCAGCCGTGCTGGTGGAGAATATGGTGGCAGTGGGGATGTCTATAATGGATTTGGTAATGATGGAAGCAATCCTGAAGGTGGCGGAAGTTACATGATTTTGGCAATTACAACAATCAATTTTCAAATTTTGGACTCACGAAAGGAGACTTTGGAGGCAGAAGCTCTGGCCTCTAAGGTGGTAGAGGGCAATATGTTGCCAAACCATGAAACCAAGTCAGCTATCGCAGTTCCAGCAGAAGTGGTAGCCACTGCAGTGGCAGAAGGTTTGAATTACTACCAGGAAACAAAGCTTAGCAGGAGAAGAGAGCCAGAGAAGTGACAAGGAAGCTACAGGTTACAACAGATTTGTGAACTCAGCCAAGCACAATGGTGGCAGGGTCTAGCTGCTACAAAGAAAACATGTATGTTTTAGACAATACTCATGTGTATGGGCAAAAAACTCGAGGGCTGTATTTGTGACTAATTGAATAACAGGTTATTATAGTTTCTGTTCTACGGAAAGTATAAAGCATTCCAACGAAGGGGTTTAACATAGATTTTTTATTTTTTGCACCTATGCTGTTGAGTGCTAAATGTTAATAGCCTGATCATGACACTGAATAAATGTGTCTTTCAAAAAAATGTGCTGTGTAAAGTTAAATCTACTCTGATGACATCTTGGGAAATTAACCCAACAGTGTGAAGTTAGAATTCCTTCAGGATGATGCCAGGTTCCATTTGAAATTTATTTACAACCTGCTTCGGCATAGAAGCCATTGTCTTCAGAAACCTTGGTGTAGCTAAACTGACAATTACTGTGTTGTGTCCTAGAGTTCACCATCGACATTAAAAGGGTCACCCAAGCAGAGTCATGGAGTTCACTTAATTATTAATGATGGTCAGCACATCCTATGCAATATATCCACATTGAATTATGGTACCAGATAAAATTATAGATGGGAATGAAGCTTGTATATCATCTATTATCATGTGTAATCAATAAATAATTTAATATCCTCTTAAAAATAAGTAAAATTAGATATTAAAGGACTTTTAAAAAAATCTCAAAATAAACTATGTAAAGAATAATCTATTAAAAAGTACCTGATATTTAATTAGATCTACACATATTTTAATACTTTAAAACAATTTATTTTTATTTATTTTCTCCTGGAATTTTCACATCTGATATTAGAGCTCATGTTTACAACAGTCCACAAATCAAATAACGGTCTTTAGAACTGGTGTTCAGTACTCAAAACAAAAATATGAAAATGTCACCATTTTCCAGTGGGAAAAGTGACTCTAAAGTGTTATGACCAAACAAACAAATATTTAGGAAAATGAATGTGAACATTTCTTGGTTTTTATTTATAGCAAAACCTCCTAGTATAAGCTGGATACTACTGAATGATACTAACAAAATCAAGGAACATTAAAATATTAAACCTTTTTAAATCATCTAATCCGGGACTTCTTCACCTGGGGATCAAATCAGATGTGAAAGTCTGTATACATGTGTGTATTGTGTGTATGTAATGTTACATACACTTTTCTGCCCTCTTTTCACTGAAGCATGAACACCCCTAAAAGGACTTTTTTTGTAAACGGATTTTTAAGAGAAAAACAAATCTGAATGACCTAAGAGCAGTGAAGGGAACCCTTAGGCTAATGATAAAAAGAAATACCAAGATGGCAGATGAGAGGCATGACTGCAGACTAATTCATCTATAATGAAGCAGAAGGACAGAGAGTTCTAGGAGGGTTATTCCCAAGAAAGAAAAAAAAGGAACTGATAGCATACTTGAATGTGAATGACTGCAACAAAAGGAGTTTTATGGTTCTAACAGAGTCTTTAGAGATTTAGAAAAACCAAGCGAAGCAGGGAAAAGGTTGCACAGACAGGACATATTATCACAGCACATTATATGATGCAGCTGTAAACAATGCAAACACAAACATAAGCCCTGAATACTGATTTAACCAAAATCCGTAGTGACTGGGAAGACGGGGTCGGGGAGAGAGACTGGGGGAACTCAGAAGCTAAATCTTTATCATGCAGTCATAAATCAACAAGTAACATCTACAACAAAATAATCAAATAAAGCAAAGTAAGTATGTTTAAAAACATAAAGACAATAATAAGAATTAAAAAAAAAAAAGTGTTATTCAACAGGGCAATTCTTTGTTGTGTGGGGCTGTCTTAGAGAACAGGTCAGCAAACTGAGGCCTGTGAGCCAAATCTAGCCCCACGCCTGTTTTTGTAAATTAAGTTTTATTGGAACACAGCCATGCCCATTCATTGCACTCATTTACATATTGTCTATGGCTGCTTTTGTACTCTGAGAGTAGGGAGTAGTTGCCCCTGAGACCTTATGGCCCTAAAAGCCGAAAATATTTACTATCTGGCCCTTCATAGAAAGTTTGCCATATACAAACTTTAGTTTACTGTACAGCATGACATTTAGCATCTCTGATTCTTACCCACAAATGTCAGTATTCTCCCAAAAGTAATTATGAAAACCAAAACTTCATACCCCACATTTGCAATCCACCCTCCCCAACTCCTTACCAGTGATGAAGAGTAAAACTTTGGTTTCAGAAGTACTGAACTATAAAGAATTTAAAATGACTGTCTCTGGGGAGAACTTAGAGATTGGGTAAGGACGGGGAGAGGGAGTACCGGGTATGCTTTTTTCCCCCCAATAAGCCTTGAAACACTAATTGATATTTCAAAGTAGTCACATGTATTTCTTCGAGAAAATTAAATTTAAAAGCAAAAGAACAAATTAAATCTGGTTAATGATTCTGGTGACTTAATATAAAATGTGTGATTACATCTGTTAGATATATATAATTTGTAACATCTGTTAAACTTGCTCTGGAGAATTTTTTTGTTGCACACACCCAAAGTTGCTAGGTAAATGACGCTCAAATAAGAAGGGTATCATTGTGCTAACTGAATATGAGTATAACATTTCAAACCTACGAATCCCAAGAAATGTCAGTCAATCTGGTATATTCTACAAATGATCTTCAGTGAAGTTCGAAATGTTTAACATAAAAAGCCAAGTAGATAAAATGTTTAATAAACATTACCAACTCTCTTAAGTAGAAATTAAGAGAAAAGTTTTTAAAGATATATGTAGCAAATAAACAAATTTTGTTTTAGTGTTCTTTAATTCAGTTTTCTTTTAAGTTGACTGGAAGAGTAAAAGATGACATTAATATAGAACCACAAAAGACTGAATTAATAGTATGGTCAACATTTCCAATTAAGTACCTTATATGAAAAATGTGATATTGTGTATATGAGGTACGTTCTACCCAGAAAAGACAAAACACATCCAAAGACAGTGGTCTTAGGTTTGTCTAATCTTTAGAGTATTCTAATTATCATTTATTTCCGATTCAACTAAATTTTAAATTATATGATTTTCCCATACATAGGAAAAGCTTTAAATACATATTTTATTAATAGGGATATGAAGAATAAGGATCAAGAATGTTTGAAAATGTGAAAACAAAAATAATTCACTACACCAAAATCTAAGATAGTACATATACAATATACATTTTAAAGAGTGTAAACAACACTCTTCAGGAGTAAATAGTATACTGTATTTTCAAAAAAGCATTTATTCCCTTGTACTTTATAGAGAAAACATTACATTGGAAAGCTACTTTGAAATGTATAGAATGACACAGCTAGATAATCTTAAAACATCAAAATAAACATTTTAATATTTCAGTTTTGGAAAATACAGTTCTCAAAAGTTTATTTTACTACAAAGACTCAGCTGTTGAATTGTAACTTATAAGAAACAGATTAAAATTGTTTCTTTTGATATTAAATGGTTATAAAATTATAACAGCTCTATTAACCCAGTTTTCTTTTCAAAGAACTTAATATGAGAAAAATTTTAATACTTTTATAAAATGCTAATTATATTCATAATCCTGGAAATTTGGTTTACATTATAACTCAAAATAATCTAGCTACTGTGAAAATGTGGAGTAAAAAGTGGAGAAAAAATACTTTTAAGCATCATCTTCCTAATTTAGAAGTAAAATTGGCACAAAGAAAAACAAAATATTCTTCCCCTTCCACTCAAAACTCCATAAATCTATTCGTCATATTTTAGATAATATTCGACATCAATGCGTAGCGTGCACGCACACGCACGCGTGTGCGCGCGCACACACACACACACACACACACACACACACAAAGCATTTTTAGAATAAAAACATTTAAAAGGTTAAACATTTTGACTATTAACTTACCTTTTTTTGATACCAGACTATAGCATCAGTGACTTTGGACGCCATTTATTCCACTGAAATCACACACTAGTCATTTTAAGCTGTGCAAGAGAGAAAAACATAAAAAAGGCTTTACTTCCCCCTTCCAACAGGAAACTGAACAACATGCACATACAGCGAGCGCTCTGGTTACTTGAGCAAAGGGTGTATGACTCCACTTATATTACACCCTTCCTCATTACTATTTTAGCAACAGATTCTCTTAAGTAAACAAAATCAGTTGGCATAATAAAAGAAAGATCTTTCTATGTGAATATAGCACTTGAATTTTCTTACAAAACAGTTGAATTGTTTCTTTTTAATTAGCCTCTTAAATAAATACCAGATTCTCCAGGTTATACTGAAAATTTTTCATTTACAAATTCACATATGATAGGAATCCATTCACTCAGCAACAGATCAGTTTTGCTGTTTAGAAACTAGTGTCAATTACTGTTTCTAAAGGATGGCTTGAAAGAGATGCCAAAATTTATAATTATATTTAATTTTCCCTGATTATCAGTAAATACAATGTTGAACTAAAATCATGGAGGAACCTAATGAATTTATATGAAAAACTAAGCTAATATTAGAGTTAATTACATAGGAATAATTAATATGAGAGGTATCATAGTTTGCTAATATTTAGAAATTTACTAGACCATTTCATAATCATCTTTTTTCTGTTTGTCTAAAATAGTTTTTTAGAGAAGAATTAATTCCTAGAAAGAATTAATTACAGACTGACTCCAGTTAACTCTGGAATACTTTTCTAGATTAAGACTAGGCTAGATGAAGGATATCTCTGGTATAGTGTTAAGGATGAGCCTAAACAGGTTCAAAATCAGACACTTGCCCCACAACTCATAATAAACCAGTATCAATTCAAGGCCACCAGGATCTCAGGAAAATCCTGGGAGTAAAGCACCTTGCTAAGTTGATCTGAGTACATGCAGATCTGCAACTGTATAGATGCTACCACTACACGGATTGCCCACAGTGAACAAAATACTCCTTAAGATTCAAATATAATAAAAATTATTATTGACAAGTTCAAAAGTTCAGATGATTAACGTCTAAAAATTTAAGGCAGAATTTACCTAATGCCTATATTTTTTATAGTTATAGATCAAATTATTTTATTACCTTTCCTAAGATACTGATTCCATCTTTATCTGATCAAATTCAAGCAAACTATGTTTTGAAATTCCTGACAAATGCCTCACCATTTTTTACAGGGGGAGCATAGAGTCAAAAGACCTGGATTCAAATATTGTCTTCCTTTAATATGTAATATTGAAAGAGTCACTTAATCTCTTTGATCTCAGTTTCTTTCACTTCTATGATAGGAATAACTGTACCTATCCCTTCCTTGACCAAAAAAAAAAAAAAAAAATTCTGAGATGTTTGTAATTAAACTTACAGCTGCCAGAGGATGAAAGAAAAGTGACAGAAAAGTTAGCCTGTTAATAGCTGTGGACTAGCTCTGATAAAAGATGCTCACATTCCTGTATATCTGCTGGAATTTAGGATTAATTTCTAGGTGATTATTCCCACAATTATCCAAAAGAGAGAAGAGCCAGGCACCATAGAACCCTATCCAGGTGCCTCTACTTCTTATGTACACATGAACTTTCCAATCTGCTGCTTACAGCTAATCCTCAGGAGCAGTGGCCACTTGTTCCTTGAGGACTCTGCTGTGCCAAACTCAGAACTAGCCCCGCTTCACCTTCTTTCATCCTCTTAGTCTACAGCTCATGTAAACCCTTTCAGAACAGCTTATATCTTTCTCCCCACTATCTGCTGTATAAAAAATACCTGCAGAACTCCAGAAAGATGGACATGTTGTCTTTCCTACCTAGCCATGCTGCTGATGGTTTAGACTCCACAACCAAAACTGGTCTTCGTCGTAGTTGTCTATTTTTCTTCTTCTTCTTCTTTTTTTTTTGCTAGCAATGCCCTAGTAAACCCTTTCTTTTAAAAAGAATTTCAGCCATGGAAATTAAAATTTTTTATTTAACAACCTTATAGGGGTATTGTGACTAATATTAAGATAATACACATAAATGCCTACCACAGTCCAGTTTATACAGTAGACATTCAATTATAATTACTTTTATCATTAAGTTTTATATTAAAAAATTCTGCAATCCAGGAACTGGCAAGTATTTATATTTTCTTTTTTAAACATGGAAAGCAGTTTAGAGAAAAAATACATGCAATCGGTTTTTGTTAACATTTAAAATAAAAAGTCACCTGATTATCATAAAATCACAATGTTAATTCTCAACTACATATATACGAATTATTTAGATTTCAAAGATCATCTCCACTAAAAGTTTCTCAGTCAGGTATGGCTACCTCCATTTCTCTCACAAGAGGTTTTTTGTTTTTTGGTTTTTTTTTTTTTGGAAGCTTTCCCTAATTGACTTAAATCTCCCATTTTGGTTTTCCTGTCCTAGAGGCTTCTAGGAGTGATTCATTAGCTTTAACCACATTTCATCCTAGAGGTTTTCTCCACTGATTCTGCTAGGGAACTGACTATTTGATACAATATTACATCTTCATTATATTTGTCAAGGGAATCGTGTATGTTTTCTAAACTGATTATACCTTTCCTCCCCACTCTGGGCCTTGCCTTGCCAAATGCAAACTACAAAAAAATACTACAAAAAATGGTACAATCAACTCCACTTCAACCTCCTTTCACTTTACCCAATCTTAATCGACAAAAATTCCAGATTATGTACCAAGATTCTCTCTCCTAATTTCCCACAAGTGTAAATAACATGCATTTCATATACAAAATGTTAAAAGATTTTTTATTCACCCAATCTATGAAATGAATAAGACACTTAATATATTTGGGGAATACTTAAATGATCACAAAAAAATAGTAATAACTTTTTAAAAAGCTTCAATGAAAGTGAGGAAAATGTTGCATGCTTCAGATATAATGATCTGAAATACATTTTTTTATATACTTTGGTTTACACCAAGCTACACTTAAAAACAGATTTCAAAAAATCTACTAAACAGTATATAAAATGTTCTACTTACTTTATTTACAGAAATAAAAATTCAGTTTAAAAAAAAAACACCATGGTTAACTTTGCTCTGCAAACTCATTTAATAGCTATTCCACTTTGTCAACATTTCAGTGACACTGGGTGGCTCATACCTATTTTTACAACAGGTTTTACAGCATGCTGAGATAGATTTCTGAATCAGACATCTGACAAAGTGTACTCAAAGACACGTAAAATTTCACAAGTATAAACAAAAATAATAAATCAATAAATGATTTCATGAAAAAAGATTATTTTAAAGCCTTTCTAACTTCTTTGATTCTGACAGTCCAGGTATACAGGTTTATAGTCTCTGTTTCATGATAGTTTATGTTAAATAACTTTTAGTGCTAAATTATGACATTAAAGTTAATTTAAAAGGAAAAAGTAGCATAGAAAGCTTATTGGGTTCCTTGAACAGAAGATCTTAATCTTTTTTTGATCAACTGATCCGATAGGATGGGTATTAAGATATGGAAATAACCCAATTATAAAACCATAGAGCATAACATTTCAATTTTACTATAGTTACTCTGAGGTAATTCTCTTTGACACTGCTTTAATCATTATACTTTGTCAAAACATCTGAAATTATTCTTTACTATGTAAAGGTCCACACAAAATGCATTTAAGATTTCAGAGACCAGGGTGGAGGGAAAAGATGACTACTAAGAAATAGGATATAGTATGTTAAGTCTGTCTTATAGAATTTCACTATCAAATACAGTAATGCCCAGAAGTACTCTTTTTTCAGATGAAGCCAAAGAAATTGTCAAGTTTTTAACCACTCCGTTTGTTAAAAAAAAAAAAGAAAAAATCACTCTATCAAACACTACATAATGTTACAATGTACTTATCTCATTATTTTGAAACAAATTTCTCTGTTCTAGCATGACTCATTATGCTCAGAAAACAATTTATGCCCACTCTGACACATTGCTTGTGCTATCATTCCCATTCCTTTTTTCCACTCATTCATTTATCCTTATAAATCAGCTCAAATCCTGCTTCTTCAAAGATGAAGTTTCCTATAAGTATATAGACTACAAAATGTTGAAGATTGATGTCTCTTCCAGTACTGATCTATACTAATAAAACTGGCATTTAAATAAAAATGGCAGTGGGAGAGGGGTGGGCTAAAAGAGATCAAATATATGGTGACAGAAACAAATCTAATCGTGGGCAATGAACATACAGTGCAATGTATATATGTGCTTTACTGTTGAATTGTACACCTGAAACTTACTGGATTTTGTTAAACGAATGTCACCATAATAAAAATAAATAAATAAAATTTAAAAATAAACAAATAAAAATGCAAAGCAGTATAGACAAAGATGTCATTTGATCACATGTAAACACTCTTAAAGAAAAAAAAAGGATCTTTCATCCTTTGCATCTCACTAAAGACCCAGTAAATTATCATATGCAGTAGAGGAGGTAGAGCAGCGAAAAATCAATGACTAGCCTAAGGAGAATTAGGTTCTAGTTCCAAGTTCTGACATTAAGAGCTTTTGAATAAATTACTGAGTTCTGTGGGCCTGTTTATCATCAGTGCCATCTAGCCAAAGGTTCTACAATTTAATAAAGGTTAAACGAATGGCAATTTGAATAATGTACAGGTGTTCTCTGAATTCCTTTACTAATACACCCAAAAACGTTAATATTAATTTTAAACCAGTATTACATACATGGAATTTAAACCAGGAGAAACTGTTAGATAAAATGGAAAACATGTCATTTTTAAAAGGTAATTTATATAAATCCCTTTAGGCCCTGAACTAGTAATCCTAGTCAATAACCTTATATCACTCTCTACTGCCCTTAGTATCATATTTAGATTCTACCCTTTAGAATTGTATTTAGACCCTCTAAAATCTCAACTTAACCTACTTACTCAGCCTTATGCTCTCCGTCTTCTCATACATCTATGTTTCAATCATACGACATTTCTACCTCTGTGCCAAAATAAACACTTCTAATCTTTCCAAAGCAAGGGGGATTTCAAGAAGACCTCTTAATTTCCTCTTCTCTACAAGTTTCTCCAAAATTCCTCCATTAAAGATTTCTCATCCTATGTGCTATTATAATTACTATATTCCATTCTGTATAGATTTGGGGGTACTTGTTTATATGTGCCCCCATACCCATCCATAGTTTCTTAAAGAGCAAGCCCAAGGTCTTCATTTTTTCTGCATCCTCCTATAGCTTTCTGTATATACAGCTGACTCTTGAACAATGCGGGAGTTAGGGGTGCCGACCCCAATGCAGCTGAAAATCTGCATATAACTTCTGATTCCCCCAAAACTTCAGTCCTCCCTCTGCATCTGCGGAGGATAGGACCCCCACAAATACCCAAATCCACGTATGCTCAAGTCCCTTACATAAAATGGCATAGAACAATGCATACAACTGATCCTCTGTATCTGCAGATTCCCAACCGCTGATTGAAAATACTGTCTTGGATTTGAGGCTGGTCGAATCTGCAGATGTGAAACCCACCAACATAGATAGCTAACTGTATATTTAATGAAAAAAATATGCTTATAAGTGGACCCATGCAATTCAAACCTAAGTTGTTCAAGGGTCAACTGTATTAAACACAATGTTTACAAATCAAATAAAAAAGTTGCCAACCAAAGCACTATCACAGATAAATGAATTTAAGGACCAGAATCGAAAATTCTACTGGTCCAACTCCTGCACTACTCCAACATGAGCATAAACACAGACACCATTCTCTTTCCTAACACTAAAAGGTACAACAATATTGTGAAATATTGTAAATGTGGCTAATTTATTTACTGAAATATGACTTAATCAACCAATATATAACGATTTGCAGACCTAAAAAGTACAATGAAAAGGAGTTAAGGTACAACCTGCCAAGACTAATGTAACTCCATTCCTAAATGCTAAAGTTAAATATAACCCAGCTGCCTCCTTCCTCCACAGCTAAAATTGGCAATGTTTAGACTTCAGAAACTGGGAATGAAGCTGTTCTGCCCTTAATAAGGTAATAAATGCTAAGGTTCAAATCAAATTTTTCATACTGATATTGAAGTTAAACTCTCGTAGAGGGAAATCTCCTACAGCAGTCTCCCCTCATCCATAGAAGATATGTTCCAGACCCAGTGGGGGCCTGAAACCACGGACAGTACTGAATCTTACACCCACTATGTTTTTTTCTACATATGCATACCTATTGTAAAGTGTAATTTATAAATTAGGCAAAGTAAGAGATTAACAACAGTAACTAATAATAAAACAGAAAAATTATAACAATATACTGTAAAAAAAAGAGTTATATGCACGGCTTTGAGGTCATAGTAAGTGAAAAAGGGTTTCTTGAACACAGGTACTGCGATACCACAGCAGCACATCTGATAACTGAGATGCCTACTACGTGACTAAGAGAAGAGGAGCATATACAGCATAAACACGTTGAACAAAGGGATGATTCACAACCCCCTGAACACAGCTGAATGGTATGAGAGTTTATCATGCTACCCAGACAAGCAATTTAAAACTTATGAATTGTTTATTTCTGAAATTTTCCATTTAATATTTTCATGAAGCAGTTGACCAAAAGTCACTGAAACCATGGGAAGCTAAATCATGGATAAGGGGGGACTACTTCACTAGTTTCAGGGCTACTACTTTCTAATCATGTGACCTATAACTAGTTACAAGGCTTAGCAAGTTTTTAATTCTTCATCTGGAATAAGAATATTATTTCATGAAAATGTTGTAAAGAATAAGTACCACACACCATATGTTTAAGTTGTTTTCGATCTTAGAATAGAAAAATGAAATGCAAAATAAACAGCTATACATTTTCTATTATATTAGTTCATAAAAGGAATATTTGTAATTATTTTCCTTCATGGAAATAAAGTATAGTCTGTGTGTTTTGGGTTAGAGGATTACGACTAATCTAAGAAGAAAAATTATAGGCAAGTAACTTCTCTCGAAACCTGTATTTACAAAAACAATTGTGCTACTGTGAAATCTAACAGAATTCCTAGTTATAATCTTAATACTACACATGAATCCCACTGTAGAACTTCCTGAAAGTAGAACCAGCCTACCCTGCATGTCCTTTAAAGCAACTTTTCAAAATCTAGGGTTTCTTAAACTTATCACGTACCCATAAAATCTCTACTATTTCTTGAACATTCTTTTGGGCTCAAAAAAAAAATACTTAAAACGTCCTTTAAATACTAAATTGACAGTGTATTTGCTAAGTGCTTCTTGTCTTATTTGACTGTTGTGCCTTGTGGAAAAATCAACAATGACATATATCTATTTAAATGGTTTAACTACCGGATTAACTCACAAAAACTTTTACCATCAACCAATCAGCTGGTACTCATATATGGATATGTTGTTACTGGCCTCTAATAGAAACATTAATTAAGTGTTTTAGGTACTCTTTATAAAAATGAAAATTCACTAAATGATATTCAAATATCTTAAAACTTTAATAGATTTTCAAAATGATTTTACTTAGAGGTTAAAAATTGCTAACTATACTTATCATCAAAAATGCTATGAATAAAATCTGAAAAATATTACTTTAGAGGTGTTTCAGGCAGTATCTGACCATTTAATCAAAATATTTATTTACTGAGCATTACTAATACTGCACTGTTCTAGGCACTGAGGATACAACAGTGAATAAGAAACAAAGGCCCTGCCCTGATGAAACTTACATTGCAAAGAGAGAAGATAGAAAATGAACATCGAATAAGATAATTTTGTGTTGAGGAAGTACATGAAGGAAGTAAACAGGGAGATGATTGGGACAGGGTGGGGTACTTTTGAAAAGGATGGCCACAGAAGTCCCCTCTCAGATGAAATGTGAACTGAGATCTGAAAGATAAGCACAGCCAGCTATGGCAAGAACTGAGGCAGGACATCCTAAGTAGAGAAAATAGTGAACACAAAGGCACTGAGTGCAAATGGACTTAGTATTTTTAAGGAACAGTGAGACACAAGTGTAATAGACACAGGTGACAATAGTTCAAGATGAAGTATGAAAGGGAGGTAGGGGACATAGGGTCATAGATGCCATATCAAATAATTTTATTATAAAGACAAGAAGTCACTGCAGTGATTCCAGCAAAGAGGTGATGATCAAATTTGCAAAGACCACTCTAACAGCTATGTAAAGAACAGACTGGACTGAAGAGCTCAGAGTGGAATGGTAAGGCTAGTTAAGCAAGTCTTAGTCCCATGCAGAAGCTGACAGTTTAATAAGCTCAGGAGCAAGCAGCAGAGATAGCAACAAGTGGGCAGTTTTGAGTTTTATTTATAGATGAAATCAAAAGATCTTGGAATTGACTAGGATGGGGTAGGTTGAAGGGAAGAATCAGAGAGAGAAATCTGGGTTTTGGCTTGAACCAGGAACCTAGATTTTTGGCTTGAACCATTTTCTGAGATGGACACACATAAAAAATGGTTTATGAGAGTAAATACAAAAATTCAGTTTTAGATCTGTTAAGCTGGCAGTATCTACTAGACATAAAAATAAGTAAGTCAAACAGGTAATTAGATATATGAGTCTGAAGCTGAAGATAAAGATAGGGGATGGAGACACATGAGTTTGGGAGCCATAAGCACATAGTCAATATTTAAAATCAGAGGCGGGTTACATATGTACATGCATTTGTCACAACTAAACACTTAATTAAGATCTGTGCCTTTCACAGATCACATCAATAAAATCATGTGACTGAATTATGTCACCCAAGAAGAGTATAATTAAAGAAGAAAAGGGTCCAGCCCCAAGTTTCCTACTATTCAGAGGAAGTGGAATGAGAGGACAAAAACAGAAAATGAATAGAAATAATGTAGGGAGGAGGCAAGAGAATTAAAAATGTTAATCAAGCCCTATTCAGACTGCAATGTGCTGATCAGCCCTGCAGCCAGGCCAGGAGGACACCTTCATAACAAAGGAAGATGTCTGCTGAATTACTAACAACTCATTCTCCACACCTGTGTGTCATTCCCTATGGCTAAAACCATGGGGGAACCTATGGATTAAAGGCTAGGAACTGCTAGCAGGCTTTTCACTCTACATATTATCTTTTTCATGCTACATACTCTTCCCCTTCCTCACTTTATGTCCATATCAAGGGAATGGGAACTAAAGAATGACATATAAACTGAATTCCCTGAACACTCAAGGGTCCCTCTCAGTGACTTAACTCTGTCTCTCTCTCTCTCACTGTCGCCCTCACTGTCCCTCTCACTCTTTGTGTCTGAGAGGAGACCACAGTGTCTGTGGAGTGTTACTCCTTTTCTAATAAACTTTCCTTTGACTCTAACCTTGGTGTGTGTTGAATTCTTTCTACACTCTCTGTCAAAGGACCCTCTTCTCTTGGTACAGAGGTTGGTCTCCCTGTCGCTTGCGGGAAATCTGCATTGTTCTGCATCAGAAAGAAACGTGATGTAATGTTACAGAATCCCAAAGAAGAGTCTTTCACAAAGGATTAAGTAGGCTGCTAAGAGATCATTGGATTTAACAAAACAGGAGTTAGAAATGACCTTGGTAGGAACAATTTCTTTGGCTTAGAGATGGAAGTCAGAGTGGAATAAGAAGAAACGGTTGATAAAAAAGAGGACACGTGTAAAAAAAATTACCAGAAATTGCTAATTGATTCCCAATATTCTATTATCTTCCTTTTGCAAAAATTTTGCTAGGCACATAGTTACCCAAGAGAAAGTGCAGACCTTTCTTGCATCTAGATATGGCTGTGACTATGTTCTGGTCCCAAACAGAAGTATTAGGTGGAACTTCCAGTTAGGCCCCTTAAAAGAATCTGACTTAGAGAAAGCCCTTTTGTTCTTCTCTCCCTTCCCTTTTCCTGATCCTGAAATGCTGTTTTAATGGCTGAAGCTCCAGCAGCCACCATGGACAGTGACATTGAGAACAGAAGCCAGGTGAATTCATAGAAAAGTACCTGCCTAAGCTGATTTTGGAAAAGCCACCATACCAGTTCTGGTCTGCCTATCTCAACTTCTTATATCCGAGGCTATAAATCTTTATAGTTTTAGCCATTATTATTAACAGACAAACCAAATCTAGCTGATACTGCTGAGTATGAGTATATATATCCAGAATGAGTCATCCTCCAAGATGTGCCTCTGTGGTATGCAGATTGTTTTGAGCTAAAGGCAACCAAGACCCTGTGGGCTCAAAAGAAACTTCTGCCTCCTCTTAAATACCTAGAAAATTTTAATTAGGAGCCCTGTCCATAATAAGAGATTATTAGAGATAATCTTTTTTGACCTACAGGGCAAACTTCTAATTACTGAACTACTGCTCTTAACTTCCTGTAACTTCTTGACCTTTGCTCTGAAGCCAGAATGTCATATGTACTTCATTTTTCCCTTTCTGTTTTTGAATCTCTCATGTATGTGGGATCTCTGACTCCCTCTTGTATACGGGGTTCGCACAATATGTCTGTAATTAAATGTAGTCATTTTCCCTTGCTAATCTGTCTCAGGTTTATTTATTAGCTCCTGAAAGAATCTTGAAGGTAAAGCTTCCTCCTCCCTGTGAATGAAAGAGGGTCTACGTAGTAAGTCTGACAAGCTAATTCCCTCACATGTCAAGCCTGACAAGCTCAGTGACCCAAAGTAAGCTCACAGGAGGATCTGATCATAAATTCCTAATTCAGCAGGTCATGGTGGGTAGTCAAACACTAAGCCTATAATTTTCTTGGTAAAAAGTTAATCTTTCTCTTAAGTGTTCCCTGTCCATTGTTCTTGTGCATCTAGTAAAACATACATTTGAAATGTGAGAGCAATGTTCTTTTCCAGACCCCCTGGAGTATGTCATAACCACCTTCATGGGAGCACATGATCTTGTTGCCCATATACTATCTCAATTTACTGTAAATGTTAAACGTTAATCCTGTATCTACCAACGTAAAAGATGTATCTCTCCACTTTACTTTTTATCCATAGAGATTTCCCCATCTTGCTTTCTCCTGTCTCCTTAATCTACCACCAAGGGATTACATATAACCTTCCTTAATCTCTCCAATGCATAAAATGATTCCAAATGCATAAAATGATTCCAAATGCATAAAAAGAACTGCAGAACTGCCATTCCAGTCCTTTGAGATCTTGTTCCCAGGCATGTCCTCAGTTTGGCTCTAATAAACTCTTACAAATTTTTTCTATAGGTTTGGACATTCTTATGTTGACATTACCCACATATAATACTTTTATTTCACACTTTTTTTTCCCACTCGAACTTTGCAAGCATTGTTTTATTGTTTTCTGGATTGGCCATAACTGAGAAGTTTGCAGCCAGCTAGATTTCATGTCCCTTCCTCCTGCCCTTTATATAGGTCATGTTCTCTTTTTGGCCAAGATGCCAAAATAATTCTTTCATTTCTTTAGTAACTTAAGGTATAGTCGATTTTAATCATTTCATAAATTTTTTTCCTGGTACTTAGTGCTTTTCAACCTATAAATGTACTTTATATTTCAGAAATTTTTGTCTGTATCGTATTTCTGAATATTGTTTTTGTTCCATTTGTTGGAGTCTCTATTCCAGGAATATAAGATATCTTTATGCAGGACAGTCTTTTCATGGTCATTTCTTTATTTTGTTTCCTGTAGCATATTTGTAAAAGTTGTCATGCCATTTTTTAAAAAATCTTGATCGTGTTTAACATGGAAAGTGCTAAACTGAGGTCTTACTTATTCTGATATCCAACAGATTCTTCTTAACAACCTCAATACTCTTCTCACCATTTTTATTTCTGTGCACACAGACACACCCACCCCAGTTTGAGTACTGAATACTGATTTTATTCTTTCTCTATAACCCGGAGATACAGGAAATGGGGGAAGGGAGAGATTAATGTTTTCTAGGCCTCATCTTTCCTTAGTCTAGCTTCTGGGATGCGGGACTGGAATTATAAGCCTTGTCATACACACCCTGTATCTCGTCATTCTTTTCTTGGCCTCTACTTTTTGAAATATTTGGCATAAATTTGCATAAATCTCTTTTTTATTCACTTCTATTACTTTTTTTTTCCCTCTCCTTCACCACCCACTTTTACTTCTTTCATTTGGTTTTAGTGGAGGAAAATTCTGTGATCCTACTTCACTTTTACTCATAAACCCCTACATTTATTTTTTTTAATATTTATTTTTTAAATACCAAATGCAATCTTTTGAGTAACAATGGTTGCACTTTTACTTCTGTTATTTTGAACAGAAGGAAGTAAAGAGAAGACAACTAGTTTCAATTCTTTTTATATATTCAATATACTAAATGGAAAATATAAGACCACAAATAAAGTTCTTCCGTGAACTTTACAAATACCCCGTTAGGTCCAGGAGGGCCCTATCCCTATCCCGACAGTGTGGGAACCTGACTTCTCCCTTATCATTGTGTAGGAACCAGACCTTGCATCCAGGTGGGAACCGGACTTCTCCCTTACCTTTGTCTGGGAGACAGAACTTGTATCCGGGCTGGCAATGCTATATGCTCGTCTCCCGCTTCACTGGGCTCTCCTCACTTCCCCACCAATTTACCCGCCCCAAATATTCCTGCTAAAAGGCCCGTCTCAAGCCCCATATAAGTTTCAAGTCCTCTCACATTCCGGGCTGATGACATCTTCGGCTCAGCCAGGCTGCCGTTCTGCTACAACAGATCTTGCTCAATCCCTTTGGTCTTGTGCTTTCCTCCTTCGGGGAACCTAACATCTCGTGCCAAAACCGGGGAGAGTTTGGTGCAGGTTCAGTGGCCACTCCTCTGAACCCACCCCGAGCTTATTGGTTTGCAAACTGGAGAGCAGTGGGGTGCAGCAGCTCACCCAGGCTAACCTCGGATCCTACCTTTTTCCCAGGCTCTAAGGGGTTTAACCCTAACCTTCCAAATCCTCCTTGAACCCAGCCACGGAGGACACCAGACCGGGAGCTTCACCTTTTCATTGCTGGCCTGCCAGCCCACATCAGTCACTTAATTTTTGGGTGAGTGGTTATCTACCTCTTCTGGGGTCTTCTTTCTCTCTCTTTCTCTGACATATCCTAGAGCTAGGTCAGAAGACTCCTTGGCCTCCTGGCCCCGGGTCCTTCTGAACTGGGGCCATCTGGCTCAGAAAGGACCCCTCTGCTCTAGCGGATGGACTCTTTGTCAGTGAGGACACCCACACAAAGAGCCGCTCTCCCTTCCT
Organism: Pteropus vampyrus; assembly: GCF_000151845.1. NCBI lineage: Eukaryota > Metazoa > Chordata > Mammalia > Chiroptera > Pteropodidae > Pteropus > Pteropus vampyrus. Next base: position 2,056,254 of record NW_011888888.1, on the reverse strand, counting down.
TGTGGTTTGCCACTTGCCCTCCTCACTTTCCCTGTCGTTCTCATCCTCTTCATCTTGGGGAACACACCTTCCACACCCTCCAAAACCAACCCCCTTGGCTGTCTTTTAAGAAACCTAGACAATCTCAGCCTCAAGGGTGATATCAGACCTAAGTGTCTCATTTTCTATTATAACACTGCTTGGCCACAATATAAATTGGATAATGGATCTCAGTGGCCTGAGAATGGTACCTTTGATTATAACACATTAAGAGACCTTGACAACTTCTGTCACCACAATGGAAAATGGTCTGAAGTTCCCTATGCCCAGGCCTTCTTTATGGCTCTTCTTTATGCCCAGACTCTCTCTGTAAATCCTGCTCTACTTAACAGATTTTACTTCTTCACTCCAGTCTGCTTCCCTTGACTCTGAAACTGGCACTTCCTCTTTTGATCCCACTGACCGCAAAACCCCACCCCCTAGACTCCCACCCCTGTATGCTCTTCTTTCAGCCAACCTCCCAGATGTCCCTTACTCTTCCCCCGCCCCAACCCTTCAGCTCACAATTCCCCCACTTCTTTCTCCTTTAAACCCTCAGCTCCCAATGAGTTCGGCTCAGATCTCTCAGAACTCTCCTTCTCCTTGCCTCACACCCGCTCTCTCTCGTCCTCTGCAGCCTGCTATTGTTTTCTCTTTAAGGGAAGTTGCAAGCTGAGGGTATAGTCCACGTTCATGTCCCTTTCTCTCTGGCCGATCTCTAATTGAAAAAAAAGTTAGGATCCTTCTCCACTGACCCCACCATTTCTGTCTCATCTCTAAGCCTTTAGCCACACCCTCCTTAAATTATCTCTTACTTGGAACACCCTTCAGTCACTTGTTCCTAGTCCTTCCTAAGTGCCCAACCCCAATCCTTGATAGAAACATTTTGTCAAAACTCAGAGCCTCCCTTAAGGGTCTCTTTCCAACCACTAATTTAGACCCATACCTCCTTCTCCTTTTCACTAAACCAGAATCAGATAAGTTCCCCCTCCCAACTTCTCTGGTCACACCCAAGGTCTGGGATACCTGTACCCCTTCCATAGCGTAACACCACTCTCTATCCACATAAAACTAAAAATCCCTTCAATATACCCCTATCAACCCCAATACCCCTTTATCCTTAGAAAGCAGACAAAGCCTCCAACCCATTATACAATGCCTTCTATCCCCAAACCTCCTCAGACCCACACACTCCCCATTCAACACCTCGATCCTGCCTGTCAAGAAGTTGGATGGCTCATATCGCTTAGTCCAGGACCTTCGCATCATAAACCAGGCAGTTCTCACAGCCCACCCATTAGTACCCAACCCCTACACCCTCCTATCCCTTATTTCTCCAGATACTTCCCATTTCACTGTAATTGACCTAAAAGATGCATTCTTCACCATTCTTCTAAACCCAGACTCCCAAAATCTCTTTGCTTTTACCTGGACAGATCCTGTTATTCATCCATCAGTCCCAACAACTTACCTGGACTGTCCTTCCGCAAAGGTTTCTGGGATAGTCCCCACTTCTTTGGACAAGTCTGAGTATCAGATCTAGCAAAACTAGATCTCCATCCCTGCACTCTTCTCCAATATATAGATGATCTCCTCCTTTGTAGCCGTTTTATTCTCTTTCTTATGAACACAGAGCTAGTCTCCTGAATCATTTGGCTAAAAATGGGTATCGTGTCTCTCCCAAGAAGACCCAACTTTCTTCCCCTCAAGTCATTTATCTCAGTCTCTTTATTACCCTACAACATCGCTCCATTACTTTAAACAGAAAAGACCTCACTGCTTCCCTCTCACTTCCCACCTCAAAACAAGAGCTCTGATCTTTCCTCAGTTTAGCAGGGTTTATCCATATTTGAGTCCTTAACTTCATCATTCTAACTCACCCTTTACATCTGGCCTCTAAAGATCCTTTGAATGAACCACTAGATCCCACCATTAATATTAGCCCTTACTTTTGAAAGTTACAGCAGGCCCTTATATCAGCCCCAGCTCTTTCCCTTCTCAACCACTCCAAACTTTTTACACTTTATACTACAGAAAAGGAAGGAATAGCACTTGGACTCTTAGGACAAGTCCAGGGACCCGATGCTCAGGTAGTTAGTTGCCTATCTATCAAAACTGTTAGATACTACAGTCAGGGGTTGGTCAGCCTAAGAACCCTGGCAGCAGCCGCTCTTCTAACTCTTGAAAGTCAGAAACACATTTAGACAACCCATCATGGTTTATTCTTCACATAACATTTCCGACCTCATCACACACAAAGCTGCCCAAAATCTCTTTCCCTCTAGAATATAAACTTTTCACATATTCTTTATTGAATCTCCCTATGTTACCCTAGCTAAATGCCCTCCACTCAATCTTGCCACTCTTTTACCCATCCCTAAAAAAGAGGCTTCACACTCCTGTATAGAAATCCTCAACCTTAAGACTCCCTAATTCTCAAATATAACAGACTCCTCTTTACAATGCCTTACATACTTGGTTTATTGACAGTAGTTCTTTCTCCCAAGATGAGAAAAGGTTGGCAGGCTATGCAATAGTCTCTCTCACAGAGGTCATAAAATCAAGTCTCGTTCCTATAGGAACTACCTCTTTAAAGGCAGAATTAATTGCCCTCACCAGAGCATTTACTTTAGCATCTGGACAAGAGGTTAACATCTATACAGATTCCAAATATGCCTTCCATATTCTCCACTCACATGCCTCAATTTGAGAAGAAAGAGGATTTCTCACTACAAAAGACTCTCCTATTACCAATGTCCCCTTAATTCTTAAACTTCTTCAGGCTGCTCATCTTCCCAAGGCAGCAGGAGTAGTTCACTGTAAGGAGCACCAAGCAGGAAACGACCCCATCATACAGGGCAATAATAAGGCAGACACAGAGGCCAAAAGGGCAGCGCAGCAACCACCCACTTCCTCCCAACTCAGCTATTCCTCATTTCATGCCACAATACTCTCCTAAAGAGTCTCATTCTCTCCTCAGGTTTGGAGCAGACAGGGAAGATCCTTGGCTAAAGATGCAAGGAAGGTATATTTTACCACAGGGCGAAGCTCAAAATATCCTGCAAGATATTCATAACTCCTTATACACTGGATTTAAACCACTTTTACAACTCCTTAAACCCCTTGCTACCTGTAATAACTTTAATACTCTCCTTCAAATATTACAAAAAATTGCTCTATCTGCTCCACAGTCTCTCCCCAGGGATCAATACGTCTTCCTTCCTTTTCTACCCATCAAGCTATGGGCAGCATCCCTAGACAGGACCAGCAAATTGATTTTATACACATGCCCCCATCAGGAAAATCTGATACTTACTAACCCTTGTAGACACCTTTTCTGGATGGGTTGAGGCTTTCCCCACCACCTCTGAGAAGTCTTCTGAAGTTACCCAGGCACTGCTCAAAGACATTATCCCTTGCTTTGGATTACCCACCTCATTACAGTTGGATAATGGTCCAGCCTTTATATCTCAAATAACACAGGAAGTCAGCTCTACCTTAGGTATTCAGTGGAACTGATACACTCTTATCGACCTCAGTCTTCAGGAAAAGTTGAAAAAGCTAACTCTTTAACAAAAACCCAGTTATCTAAGCTTAATCTAGAGATTAAGGAACCCTGGACTTCACTCTTACCCCCTGCCCTCATGTGCACTAGGGCTTCCTAGGGCCCCCTCCTTCCTCGGCCCCTTTGAACTCATGTACAAAAGGCCTTTTCTTCTATAGAACTTCCCAACCACAATATCCCCTTTAGGAGATTACATACCCATACTAAATCTAGTTAGACAAATACTAAAAGAACATGCAGATCGCGTCCTGCCAAAGCCCTTCACAGGAGATCTTCTACCCACTCCTGTAATCCCTCAGGATTGTGTCCTACTTAAGAATCTCCACTCAGATAACCTTAAACCTAGATGGCAAGGCCCTTACCAGGTACTTTTAATGACCCCCACTACTGCTAAGATTACTGGACACCCAACCTGGTTCTATCTTTCGAGGCTAAAACGAATCTCCAATAGTTCACCAAGGGACAAAGTACGGCCAGACACCCCAATATACCACAGCTATTCCATCGGACCTACAAAGCTTTAGCTAACCTGAATTCCTGAAGAAGAAGATAAATGAGTAACCTTTACGGTCCCTGTCCCTTCTGTTCAGGTTCAGGCTCTCCTCTTCTTCCAGAACAGACAACATCCCAACAAATTCTTTCAACCTTAGCACAAAATCCCCTTCTTCTCCGTCTCGAGATTTTAACTTTTTTATGGGACTCACTTTTACAGGGACACTTTGATTTCTCATAGACCAGTATCATTCACCTGTTAGATCCATGGGGCGAGGTTCCTTATTATGTAGATCAAGAAGACCTCCCATTTCCACCCTATTAATTCTACTTATTTATATTTCCTCTCAATCACCTACTTCCTCTTCTGCTTCCCTGCCAAGCTTTCTCACTACTACTCATCTTGAGCATTCTCTCAAGCTTACCCCTTCTCTCCTCAGTAAGTCCAACCATACATTAGCCAAGGACTATTGGCCCTGCCTTTCCCTCTATCCCTCAGCATACTCTGCCCTCCCCATTTCCCTTGCCAAATGACCCTTTAGTATCGAAAAGGGCTCCATTTTCCTTGAAAGGGCAGATACTCTCCTTAGAAGTTACTCCACAGTACAGGCTAATCAAGCTTCTACTCTCTTCCACACCTATACCCAATCCCTTGCAAAGGTAGCACATCCCTCCATACTAGTAATAGGACCCACTATCCTTCATATCCCTTTGATTTCCAAGGCTCCTCTTTGTTTCACAAGAACTGATGGCAACATAGCTATAGGACACCTACCCTCCAGCCTAAGCAATCTCAGTCACAATTCAACTGCCCGATGGCCACTGGACTCAACGGATGACTACCAAGTTTCTTCAGAGGCTAATGGCCTCTTTTTACAACCTTTTCCACTTCATGGGTTACTCTAGAGTCCTTGCAACCTCTTACAACTATTCCATATCCCGCTCTCCTTCTTTCCTTGGGGGTCTGTCTCTGCAGTTCCCCAACACTTTCATTGCAGACCTACTAGTCCCTCTTCTCATCTATCCCCCTTGTTGGAGCTGCTATAGTTACAAATCATGGCCTGGAGTTCTGAGCTTCAGAGAGGACACACTGAAACAATCTATGCTCTAACTTATTTGTTCTCCATAAATGTTTCCACCTGTATACCTGACAAAGGGGTCTTCTTTCTATGAGGAACTAGCACTTATCTGCCTTCCCACTAACTGGGCTGGAACTTGTACTCTAGTCTATCTCTCTCCAAATATAGATATAGATCCCAATAACCAGTCCTTACCAATTCCCATCACACACTATATAAGACATTAAAGAGCTATTCAGGTCATCTTACTGTTGGTTACACTAGGGGTCACAAATGGACTAGGCACAGGCATAGGGGGACTTGCCACTGCTCTACCCTATTTCGAAGCACTGTCCAATGATCTCCAAGAAAGCCTAGACGAGATTGCAAAAAATATAGTTCAATTACAGGATCAAATTGACTCCCTAGCAGCTATCACCTTACAAAACTAATAAAGGCTAGATTTACTGACACCTGAAAAGGAGGTCTCTGCCTCCTTCTAGAAGAATGTTGTTTTTATGTTAACCAATCAGGACTAGTAAGAGATGCAACTAAAAAGCTAAAGAACAAAGCCAAAAAATAAGAGCGTGCCAAGTAAATTCTTGGAACACCTGGCTCTTACCCTTCATAGGGCCTCTAACCTTCATTTTTCTCATTTTGGGCTTTGGGCCTTGCATTCTGCGCCAGATTTCTTCCCTCCACCAGGATCATTTTCACGCATTTACCAACCGGTCTATAGCAGAAGTCATGCTACTTCAATCTACACCACACTATCAAGCCCCCCAGCCAGCTGAACCCACCAATCAATGCCACACTCCAGTTGACTATCCACTACCGAACCCCTTTCCAACAGATCCTGCTGCCCCTATTCAGCAGGAAGCAGCTACAGAAGACCACGTTGCCATCTTTATTCCATAAAACAAAAAGGCTGGAATGGTACGTCCAGGAGGGCCCTATCGCTACCCCCATAGTATAGGAACCTGACTTCTCCCTAACTTTTGTGTGAGAACCAGACCTTGCATCTGGGCTGGCAACGCTACATGCTCGCCTCCCGCTTCACTGGGCTCTCCTCCCTTCCCTTCCAATTTACCCGCCCAAAATATTCCCGCCAAAAGGCCCACCTCAAGCCCCATATAAGTTTCCCGTCCCCTCACATTTGGGGCTGACGCCATCTTCGGCTCAGCCAGTCTGTCACTCTGCTACAATCTTGCTTAATCCCTTCGACCTTGTGCATTCCTCCTTCAGCGAACCTAACATCTCTCCAAAAAAATAAGATGCATTTTCTGCTCTCAGATATATTCTTCTTTACTATCTATTCAATTCAGTACTCAAGCAATGAATCCTAGAATCTTTCTTGTCTCCTTACCTTTCCCACCACCACCAATTCTATACCTGGCACACAAGAACCACTCAATAAATATGAAGGAACAAATTAATATAGTCTATTTGTTATGCTACCAAAAAGATCTCTCTTATAACCCCTTCCTGGTCCCACTACCACAGACTTGATACAAGCCCATATCACCTTATTATCAGGACTATTCTTAAGTCTCTAATTATTTCCTCACTTTCACCATTTATCTGTTTAAAATACTGACCTTATCAAAATTCTCTCCTCGAAAATCTCTAATGATTTTTCATTGCCCAAGAAATGGGTTTAAATCAGCACAGTATACAAAAGGCCCTTCTTTTACAACCTGATCATATATTTATTGCCTTTATAATCAGTAGCACCCATCATCTCTGCTTTCTTCCACACATGACCCTCTTACCTACCCTCTCCAATGTGTCTTCCTATAGAACCTCTGAACTATAGGTTGGTTATAAGCATAGGTGACAACTTGGAACATCTGAAGAGGGTAGGGGGCAGTCTTGTGGAACTAAGTCCTTCACCTGTGGGATATGATGCTATCTCCAGGTATTGACAGAATTGAGTTGAATTAAAAGACTCCCAGCTGGTATTGAAGAATTGCTTGGTGGTGTAGAAAAAACATACACATAGAATTGTTACCAGAATTGTACTCTTAAAACATGTATCTGTAGAACTTTGATAGAAATTACAACCTGAAACAAGTTTTAGTTTTCAATTTCCAAATAGTTATAGCTTCAATAATGTGGAATCTTAACATTCATAAACGTTTCAATTATGTAAATGTATTCCAAAAAAATTCATTTAATATATTGGACTACTTATCTAATGCAGTCCATTTTTATTATTTGCAGATTCTGTTATCTGTAAATTTGCCAACTAACAAAACTTTATTTGTAAGCTCAAAATCAATACTCACAATTCTTTCCTCGTTTGTAGACATGTATAGAGTAGCAAAAATTTGAGTTGTTTCATGGACATGTTTCCAGCTAAGGTCCAACAAGGTGATGTCTTCTTAAAACAGCTCTCAAACGTGAAACAAGTGTTCATTTTGTGGTCTACTTAGTAACACTTTTTTTTTGCCTTTTTTTTTTTTTTTGGCCTTTTGTTGTTTACTTTTTGTTTAAAATGCCCACCAAGAGTAGTACTGAAATGCTGTCTAGTGTTCCTAAATGGATCATAGCTGTAGTCTTAGTCATTGTTATATTTTCCAATAATGATAAAAACTAAATTATTATACCCTTAGAGAAATAAACACGTCTCATTAATTTCCCCTGCTAATAATCTAGTCATGTTTTTCACACTCACTCTTTTTGTCAAGAAAAAGCGGATTTACAAAAGAAGAAAATGCAAAAACATTTGTTTCAAAGGAAATAAGAACGTTGAGGAAGATGAACAAAAACAAAGTCATCCAGTCAAAACATATAGAATACTCTGGTTCTGGCTATGCAAAGGTAAACATTCTAAAATCATGGGATTTAAACTAAAAAATACTAAAAACAGCACTTTATGTATTTTCTATTTAAATTATTACTTTAAAACTTAACATACATTTCACTTCTAGCTGACAGAGTATCAGGGACCAGATTAATCCTCCCACCTGAAAAACTAAAATAAGTGGACAAAATATGTGAAATGCACTGGACAACACCAATGCAAGGCAGTAATCTCTGAAAGAGGCAACAAAAAAGTAAGCCCTATGACTTCCCAAGTGTATTGCTTATACAGTTTCCATGATGCAGTGCTAGGAGAGGAAAACCAGAGCCTGGTTAAGAATCCCAAATTGAGAAGATAGATTTGAGTGTTCCGGGACACTAAGGCAGCTGGAGTTCCCACGGCAAAGAATCAGAGAGGAGAAAGTGGCACACAGAGAGGCTGGAGCTTTGCAGGACTCCCCGAGTTTTCAGCTGAAAATTGATCAGCATGTGTATGTAAGAAAACTACCAAGCCCAGTAACAGAAACACCAGAAAAAAAAAGCAGGCGGAATGATTAACCAGAGTTCACAGCCAGAGTGGAGAAATCTTGTAATAATGGACAATAGCTAGAATATTCAGAAGGGCATTGCCTCAGTAGTAAAGCCTTATTAGCCTTGTACTGAAAGACACTCAGGTTTCACCTAACAAAGCTTAAAAAGCAAACTGTGAGGGGTTAAAGTGTTTCTAAGTAACTTAGCTGTGTCCCAGAACAAAGCTCAAAATGTTTAAAAGAATACAGAGAAAAGCCAGCTCCAAACAACAAAATTTACAATGTCTGGCATCCAAACAAAAATGATTAGGCATGAAAACACACACACACACACGAAAATATGATCCATAATGAGAAAAGTCAGTTATTCAGAAATGACAAAGATGATAGGATTAGTAAGCAAAGACATTAAAACAGCTATTGTATACAAAACGTTGTTAAAAGGAATTAAAGAGACAAAAATAAATAGAAAGAAATGCTGTGTTTATGGGTTGAAAGACTTAATATTATTAAGATGTCCACACTACCCAAAACAATCTACAGATTAAATGCAACCCATCAAAACTCCAATGGCATTTTGTGCAGAAACAGAAAAACCCACCCTGAAACTCATATGGAATCTCAAGGGACATAAATAGCCAAAATAATTTTTAAAAAGAAAAACAAAGTTGAAGGAGTCATACCTTCTGATTTCAAAACATATTACAAAGCTATAGTAATCAAAACAATGTAGTACGGGCATAAAGACAAATAGATAGATGGCATAGAATGGAGTCCAGAAATAAACTCTCACATGTATAGTCAAATGACCTTTGACAAGAATGCCAAAACCACTCAATGGGGAAAGGGCAGCCTCTTCAATCTGTGGTTCTAGGAAAATTGGATATCCACATGTAAAAGAATAAAGGCACACCCTTATCTTATACCATATACAAAAATAACTCAAAATGGATTAAAGACCTAAATGTGAGACCTAAAACTCCTACAAGAAAACAGCAAAAAACTTCATGACATTGAACTTCACAATGATTTCTTGGATATGACACAAAAAGCAAGAATAGACAAATGAGACTATACCAAACTTAAAAACCTTTGTGCATCAAAGAATACAATCGACAAAGTGAAAAGGCAACCTATGAAATGAGAGAAAATATTTGCAAATTATATATCTGATAAAGAGTTAATATCCAGAATATATAAAGAATTCCAACTTAAAAACAAAAAAATCAGATAACTCAAAAAATGAGCAAAGGACTTGAACAGACATTTCTCCCAAGATAATGTACAAATGGCCAACACGCATATGAAAACATGCTCAAAATCACTAATCTTCAGGAAATACAAATCAAAACCATAATGAGATATCACTTCACACCCATTAGTATGACTACTATCAACAAAACAGAAAATAACATGTTTGGGCAATGATGTCGAAAAATTGGAATCCTTGTCCATTGTTGGTGGAATGGTGAAGCGAAGCAACCACTATGGAAAACAGTATGGCTAGTCCTCAAAAAATTAAAAATAGAACTACCATATAATCCAACAATCCCACTTCTGGGTATGTATCCAAAAGTGAAATTATTGTCTTGAAGAGATATTTGCAAGTCTTTATTTAGAGTCAGAAATTTCAGCACTCCTCTCTCAAAAATTGACAGAACAAGCAAACATAAATAAAGTCAGTAAGGACAAAGAAGACGTGAACAATGCTCTAACTGACATTTGTAGAACATACAACATTCTTTTCAAGTGCATATGAATCATTTACCAAGACAGACCATGTTTGGGCTATAAAACCATCTCGATAAATTTAAAATGATTCAAATCAAATCATGTATGTTCTTTAACCACAGTGAAATTAAATCAGAAATCATTACCTGAAAAAATCCTCAAATATTCAGAAACTCGGGTATATACTTCTAAATAACCAATGGGGTCAAAGGAGAAATCACGAAGAAAATCAGAAAGGATTTCTCAACTGAATAAAAATAAAAACATGACATATAAAAATTTGTGGATGCAGCCTATGCACCAGAGGGGAATTTTATAGCACTAAACATTTACGTTAGAAGACAATAAATTAATGAGCTTAGTTTCCATTTTAAGATTCTAGCCCAATCGAAAGCAAATAAACTGCAAAGTAAAACAGCAAAAGGAAATAATAAAGAATATAAATCAATGAAACTGATGACCAGAAAATCAATAAAGAAAAACCAAATGCTGACTCTTTAAAAAGAGAAACTTCTAGCCAGATTGAACAGGAAAAAATGAGAAAATACAAATTAATAGGAGTAAGAGAGGGGACAATGCTATAGATCTTACAGACATTACAAATATAAGAAGATATTATAAACAATTTTATGACAATGAATTTAACAACTTAAATTGATAAACTCCTTGAAAGATATGACCTATCAATGCTCACTCAAAAAGAAACAAATAGCCCTCTATTAAAGAAATTGATTTGTAGTTAAAATTTTTTTGTAGTTTTCCCCTGCCCCCAACCCATACACAAACCCAGGCATAGGTATGCAAGTCATTTAGTACTGTTTTAAGTTTAAAATCCATAGAGGGATCAAATACATATTAACTATAATGTGCAGGGACTAAGGATATGATTTTGATATAATTCTGATAGCATTTCGGCAAAATCATTCTGGAAGGAAGCTTCGTGGAGAACTGATTGGTATGAGGCTTAATTAAAAGTAAGAACACTAACGACAATAATCTAGGGAAGACATAATGAAGGTCTGAAATAAATCAATGGCAATGAGGATTTTTTTCATTGGAGTGGGTGTTGGGACAGGCATGACTAAAAGATAACTAGTAGAGCAAATGACCAGATGTAGTGACTGACTAGACATGAAAGGTATGGGAAGTAAAAGACAAAGATGCTCCATGATTCTTGGCTTGAACACTAGAAGAACCATTTATTAAGACACGGAATACAAGAGAAGAAACAGATGAGGGGACAAGAAGATATGTTTTCAACATATGGCACCTTTAGACATTCAGTGCCCAAAAGATACATAGTAGGCAATGGATTATATGGAATCAACACTTAGGAAATCTGTGTACTTAAATTAATTTACTATATCCCAGGATTACTTGCAATTAAAGCCTTGTTTATAACTGTACAAACAATGGCTTTCCTCGGTTAAAAGAATTTTAGGGATAAGAAGATAGTTGAGAGATCTGAGAAAGTTAAGTCCTCTTCCCTACACTTAATTTAGAGTACAAAAGACCCAATTTCAGTGACCTTTTTATTGTCATTTAGAAAAGCAAAATGCTATTTATTTACTCTATCGGGTTTTAATAAGCCTGACCTACTTTCTTCAGAAACACTTTGAGAATGTGAAGGTTTCTCCCTATCTCTTCTCTTCTTTTGTATGTGGCCGCGATAATTCAATTCTTCATTCAACTCTACCTGTAACCTATGTAACATCCTATTGCCTCTTTTTAAGGTTTTGTTTGTTTGTTTGCCACTTTCTGGCTTTCCTTACTCTATTTCAGAATGGCATTTAAATACACAGGTATGCATGTACGCATATGTATAGATATATACATATATACACACACATATATATCTGTTCGACTTACTCGAATAATTGTAGCAACCTCTTTTTTTTTTTTTTACTAGGCAGAGAATTTTATTAACTTTTGTTTCAAACTTTATTTACAGGCTTCTTCATGTTAATTACCTGCAAAGAATGATTTGTGTATAAGCAAAAACTGAAGAGAGCTGCAGTGTCCAAGGGGCTTGGGCTTAAAAATATTAGAGACTGAGATTTTATCAGATCCCTGAACAAAATTTTAAAAAGCAGTTATAACATAAAATTGCAGTTCCCAGTAACTTCTTCAAGTTTTATCTTCTTCAGAAGTTGACTTGATTCAGTTTGCTTCACTACTGGAAGCCTCATTAAAATTCTCCACAAAATCTGGAACTTCATCATCACCATCCTCTCTGGTAGCAAGTGATGCTTTTCTATCCACATCCTGGGTGGAACTTCAGCCAGTCTCCTTAAACTAGTCAGACTCTCTGGTACCAGACAAGCTGGTTTAAGAGACTGGATAGCATTTCTGTCAGCTGCTTTGCCTCAGCATGGCCTGTAACAGTGAAAGTGTTTGCTGCCAGAGATGTCCAAACTTTAGGTTTATTAAAGTGGATCACTGTTTCTTGGATTGTGAACATATGCACTTCCTCAGTAACAGAGATATTGTTTACCCTAACTTCTTTAAGGAGAACTGAAGTTTATCATATGCTGTAGCTTTTCTGTGAACCATCTTCTTTCTGCAAGCAGTTCCTTTCCCACCAGTGCACACTTGTGCCTGCAGTTTGGTAAGTTTCTTCTGGTTTTTGAAATTTTTTCATCTTGCTGGAGAGGAAAACAGGGCTCAGGCAGGAGACTAGGGTTGGTGTTCAGGGGGTCTTGGGCAGCCCACCTGAAAATCAGTGACCATTTTTTTGAGCGAGTCTTATAAACCAGGCAATGTGTCAAGTGCTTTCCATACATTAGCTCATTTAATTTTCAAAATCTTGCAAAATAGCTTTCCCCAGTTTATGATTAACTACAACTGAACCTCAAAAAGATTATATAATGAACCCAAACTCACAGAACTGCTAGACTGCAGAACTGAGAGTTGAACCTAGGTCTGTAAGAGCTCCAAAACTTGTGCCACATAAATTTCATAAATTTGTTACCATCTGTTAACAGACCTTTTACCAAATGTTTTATTAAGGTGCTTTCATTAATGCAACAAATATGAGTGCCTACTAAAGGTCTTCAAAATTTCTGTAGATAAACTTTTAACAGCCTCTTTCCTCTACTGTTTCTGAAACTAGAAAGCTGCAAACGGTGCACTTTTTTCCCCTTTACTTCCTCTCATTAAATGTCAAATTTAATCATGTTATGATTATTATCAGGTAGTGGTTCAGCCACAGCCATTTCCTGCCCCAGTATCTATTCACTATGCAGAATGAAGTCCAGCATATTTTCTTTCCTAGTGCTCTAAAACTACCTGTTCTAGGAGCTGTTGATTTTTCTCATGTGAAAACTTATCTCTATATTTTGTGTCATTTTAGCAAAAGGCGAACAAATTGAACCAAAAATGCAGCTTTCCTAAATGTCACTAAATATTTTCAAATTAATCATATGATTCTGGTCATCGAGTGATCTGCATTTATAAATCCAATGTGAGTATTTATGGTTGTGTGCTAACCTGAGGAGAAAATATAATTATGAGACTTTTTCTTGGGTTTTCAAGGACAGTCCTAGTTTAAAACATTCTGTCCTACTATCATGTCTCAAGTTGGGGTTCAGAAAAGACAGTCAACATAAATTTAAAGGGTATTTTGTACTATGTGGCTACAGACTAGAAAAATGGGTTAAGAGAAGGCAACAGTCACTTTAAGATTCTTTAAAAAAAAAAAAAAAAAAGATTGTCGTCTTTTCAAAACAATCTCAAAATACATTCTACAAATTAGGTGCAAATGCCTTCAGTGGTATTAGTTTTCTTTTACAGCTTAGAATAAAATATCACAGTGAAATAATGAAATAGTTGCTTAGCTGGACAGGTTTGGAAATGAAGTTTTAACTGACACTGGGGAAAATAAATATTAAAAGGTAAATATTAAAATATAGCAATGCACAAACTGTTAAGATTTTGCTATAATTTTACTATATATGTATGAAATTTCCAACCTCCAAAATTAGGTAGTACTCACTTTGCCCAACCACATTTTGAATATTCAATTACTATTTAAATTTGGCCATCACAAATAGTTTTTATATAAAACCACAATTACCTGCCATTTCTTCAACCATCCATATTCCTGTTCTATCTGTATAAAATGCCCTTCTCCTCAAATGAACACTACCACTCACCCTTTAAGGTTCCAGTGATGGCTCCCTACTAAATCCCCAACCCCTTCTCTTGTCTCTAATTATTCGTTCTTCTTTATTCAGGGCTTACCGATGTGTGCCAGTCCTTTATACGTATTTTGTCTAATGCTTAACACTCTCCTTAGAAGTATTATCCTCTTTACTTAACAGATAAGGAAACTGAAGCTGAAAAAGGTTCAGTATCATGTTTAAGGTCACAAAGTCAAGCAGGAATTAAAACGCTTATCTTTCTCAACCTTAATTGAATTCTCTATGAAATCACACACTGTAGCACTCTCTTATAGTATATATTATCATTATCTGTTCAATATCTACCTCCCACTAAATGAAAGTTCCTCAAAGACAGGGAAGCTGACTCCATCGTTATAATCCCAGGAACACTCAATAATGGCTATTATACAATAATCTCAAAGTGTTACTGAATATGTACAATACTCCTATTCAGTTTATATAGTTTTGCAGCATTATTTTCCACTTATTAGTCTCCTTCTACCAAGTCTCTAAGAAATCACTTTTACTTAACAGCTTGGAATGTAGGCTTGGTAATCAGACTGCCTGGATGTGACTCACAATCTCACCAATGTATTAGCTGAGAAATCTTGAACAAATAAGTTAACTTAAGTTTTGGTTAACTCATCTATAAAATAGACAGGACAGTAATCACAGTACCTACAACATAGGATTATAAGGATTACATAAAAAATATAGAAGCATTCCAACTATTTTTTTCCATTTAATTTATTTTTGTTTACTTCAAAAAAACTTTTCAATTCATTATTATTTTTTATGGTGACATTGGTT
This sequence comes from Pteropus vampyrus, assembly GCF_000151845.1. Taxonomy (NCBI): domain Eukaryota; kingdom Metazoa; phylum Chordata; class Mammalia; order Chiroptera; family Pteropodidae; genus Pteropus; species Pteropus vampyrus. The sequence goes on along the minus strand of NW_011888888.1, from coordinate 2,041,082 downwards.
AATGAAATCCAGTAAGTTTCATGTGTACAATTTAACAGTAAGGCATATATATATATTGCATTGTGTGTGTTCGCCTCCCATAGTTAGATTTCTGCCACCACATATTTGACTCCAACCATTTTTTGATCCTCATATTTTTTTTTGACATGTCACCCTGAATTTTCTTTACCTCAGTCTAGTGAAGCTTTTTGTGTTACAACTTCCTTGCAATTTTGCATTAAATGGACTAACCAAAAAAGTTCATGGTGTAAAAACTGCTTAGGCCACCTACTTGATTTTTAGGGCCAATTGTCCCAGTATGGACTCAATAAAAGTTTACTCTTGGAAGTCTGACTATGCAGGAGTGCCCCCATTGTACACTATACTTGATTAGCACTTGCTTACTACATTTTCATTTACCAAATGTGGTAAAAATGAGAACACAGATACTTCCTACCTTACTGACACCTAACAATACTATCTGATGCAGGGAGACAACTAACCTGTGTGAGAAGCAGGTTATTTCCCTAGCAAGAAACTTTCCTGGAACCAGTTTGTGTTTGGTCTCAGGCATGGCTCCTTCTCCCTAGACCTCATATTCCTTTCCTCTGGAATCTAGAAGTTGAGCCACTACATCTGACAGAGGATACCCATTTCCTTTTCCTAAACTTAGCAACCCTTACTCCAAAAAAAAGTTACGATTTCAAATTGTTATGCTATTTTAAGGCACCCTAGGCTAAAGTGCATAGTTTCCAAATTCTCAGAATTCCCATTTCCAATTTTTAAAAATGTTATGGAAACGTCCAGTTTGGGAGAAAACAAATTTTTCAAAAATACATAATCTCTAAAAACGAGAGCAAATACTAAGGCTATAGTCAAAGTCTCACGGGGGTGGGGGAGGGGAAAAATTAAAATGTCCAGTTGGCTAAAGCTAATCAAAAACTATAAAATCAAAGCACCGCGAATAACAAAAAAAAATCTCAAAGTAACCAGGGTATACCATTAACAAAAAGAACAAGTGTAAATTACAAAATATTTAATGACTCACAATGAATTTAAATTTCTTGGTATGTAGATACTGAAATTAATAAATTGTTCCAGATTCTGTATTTCCCTAGTCAGTATATAGTTGCTATAAAGCAGTTCCTTTTTTTCTTGCCGGGTTAAAAATAAAGATGATAGATCAGTGACAGAATGATTCCTCTAAGTTATAAAGAAGGCGTTGAGTTAGAAAGCCACGCCTAGGAGGAACAATACCAGAACACTGTCAACATCAGGCAGATAAAAATAAAAGGTGAAGCACCCTGATGAACCACCGTATGGCTTCCAGACGAGAAATATCCCTTAACGCTGGTGCAAAGGATTTCAGCACCCGCTTGGTAGTCAGTGAGTGCTGGAATCAGAAAACCAAACTGTTGCCTGCTCAGTGGGTGCAGGGCAGCGACCCTCCCTCCAGCCCGCTTCCAGCGCGCAGAGACGCCCCCTCCTCCCCAGCCCGCTCCTCCGGCCGCTAGCTGACCTCTCCCCGCGGGCCTGGGCTCCGAAACCTGATGCCCCTGCACGTCCTCCAGGACCCGACGCACCCCCAGCACAGCGCCAGGGGAAGGAAGCGAAGGAGAGGGGCCGCGGGAGGGGCCGGAGGGACGCGAGGCAGCACTGGGCTTCCGCCCCTCACCATCAAGGGCTGAAAACCGCGATGGCTCAGGAGGGGGAGGCTAAGCCTCTGCCACCGGCCAAACGTGGAAGGGGACCGCGACTGCCCTGCCGCGCAGGTGCCAGCGGCTGCCGAGGAAGTCAACGGCGGTAGAGGGCGATGCATTGGCCCCGGAGCCCCCACCTCCATCCCTCCCGCCGCTCTCCTCTCAGGTTCTGCTCCATCCTCCGGATTGTGTCAGAACCCAACGACCTCCACACCGCCCGCCCAAGCGCGAAGGTGATGCCAGCTCTTACCGTAGGAGCGGGCGCCGCACCACTAGGAGGCGGCTGGAGTGCGCGGGAGACACCGAGGCGAGCACCGTGGCCGCCGCGGGAGACCTAGGACTCACAACGAGGCTGCCGGCGGGCGCGCTGCCTCCACAGCTGTCGCCCCACCCCTTCTCCCGCAGGATTTTGCGCCGGAGCCTGCAGTCTCCGCGCGCTGGCGGGGAGCGCGAGAGGAGGGGCAGGGCGCCTTGCGGGGGCGGCCCCGAGCGCTGGCTCTTCTGATTGGCATCTGTGGGCCCAATGGAACCACGGACACTCCAGGCTGTACTTTGACTGACTTTCCTTCTAGCCTGTAGCAATAGAGAGGCGGAGCAAGTGGCTTCTTTTATTGCCGCCCTTTTGGCAAACCCGAACGTACGGAAAGGTCAGTTGGTTTGCACTGGCGGCCAAATGGTCCAATTACCGCAGGGAAAGGAGCCTCTGAACCCAGATTGGCCGCTTCTCTACCTATAGGGGAAGCCCCGGGTCGGTGAGACCCTGCCCCGGATGTGGGCGAGGCCCTGAGGTGGAAAAGAGAAAACCTCCACCGCGTTGTTTGAGGAGGCGGAACTGAGAGCTTTTCCTTGATTATCATGTGACGGGTTCTGGATTTAATGGGGGAAAAAGTGTGGAATAGGCCAAGGATCCAAACTGGCGAATTTCCTGATCTTCGTGCCCCTCTCCGCTCTCAAGCCAGCGGCGCTGCCAGGTGAGTCTGGGGTTCCAACGAGTCGGCATCCTCCACGAAGTGCGCTCGCCCCTGGTGCCTCGGCGCTAGCCTCCCGATGCCTCGGTGGGTTGTGCGGTGCCCCCCGCCCCCTCAGACTCCCGGCCCAAAACACATACACCTTGGCACCAGGCTTCTGTGTGCATTATGAATCGTGTCGTGCAAGAAACGCGTTTAACTCCAAAATGTACTGGGCCTACAGCGCAGAATGTGGGGAGAAGGGGTCCGATAGGGCGCCGAGCCTCGCCTTTTCAAAACGGAAGGCAAGGATAGTTTAGGAACGTCCTGAGTTGTAGGGACACGTAGGCCCGAAAATCAGATCAGTTATAAGCAGAACGCAGTTCCTTTGAAGGATGATTAAGTTGGCCAAGTTATTTAGAGGAATTCTATAAATAAAGTTGAATAGTTATTTAGAGGAATTCTGTGTTGTGCGGCTCATTAAGCAAAACTGCCTTTGGCATGAGGCAAATTCACTCTCCACCTGCAGTAGAGAGAGAAGGAAAATGGGGACGGTGTGAGAATCACCATGGACAAATTAATGAGTTCACACACAACTGGCACCAAGACATTGAAGCTGTGGGCAGGGCCCTTTATTTTTCCATTTTAGGGCAACACGAAGGTTTTAACAATGGATAAGGAAGCATATAAACTAATACTTAACTATTTTCAAGTTACCAGAAAGAACCATTTTAAATGGGAAATATTTAAGTTGAGTAGATTTTTGTTTTGGAGTAACCTCTCCCTTGAAAAAGAATAGTAGTAAGAAAAAATACAACTGCTTAAATTAATAAAGATTTATTAATAAACAAAATTGGGGTCTTATGTAATCATTGTAGCCCAGCATCTACAATCCTTCAAGTGCCATTTAAATATCAGCAGAGTGCTTTCTGGTTGAGGGCATTTTAGTACAAGTACATGCAGAACTTCGTTGCATCCTATATTATAAAATTTGTAGCCACAAGACTGTTCTTTGCATCTTTTCCATTCCAGTCCTAAAGTACCTATGTTGAGTGCAGCTTCCCTTCCCGTGACTAGTTGCTACTCATTCCTACCTGAAAATAATGAAGCTATACACATACAATGACTGATGGAAAAGTTATGTGTAAGCAACTATATTATCATAAACTTTTTAAAGATTCACAAAATGGCCAGATAGATTGGAGATGGTGATTGAGCAAACAATCTACAGATGAAATCCTTCTGTAGTTATTAATCAGTACACACTCCTCCAAACCTTCCAAATTCAGCCGCACATCCCACTATGGTAGCCTCATCCCAAGAAGGAGACCACCACAGAAAATGCCTTCCTGGGAGTAAAAGCTTCCACTTTTCATACTGCAGTATGAGGCATCTGCCAGCTAAGTAAAAAAGTTGAGTACAAAACAGATGGATATATGGAGAAAGAGAGGAATTATACAATTCATAAGTCACTATTGAAATAAAACAGATATATACTCTTGAACAATGACAACCACCCACTGTTTAAAGTAGTAGAGATATAGCAGAGAACAAGGTTAATTCTAAAATATAATTTATTAAACATGCTGGTCTAAGGCATTTGATTCTCTAGCCAGTTTCTTCACCTTTTCCTTGTTTTCTTATATTTCTGGATTTTTATTCCTACCACCCATTCTTTTATTACCATCACAACCACCTTCGGATCTTTTCCTCTTTCCATCAGTCTCCTCTCATCTTCAATTGATCACTTTAATCTCGGTTCATAATCATACTTAGATTCCATTCCTCTTTTACTGAAAATTTCTTGACCCTTTCTCAATCTCATTATAGGTCTTTCATTTTCTCCAAATGTTTCAAGGGGAATCAAATTTTGTCAGCTGGTGTTATCCTCGGTTAACTCCTTACCCAACTGTATGTAGTTTGGCTTCTGAATTCTCCATCGTATTTACCCTTTTTCCAGATGGTCACAGATTGATATAAAAAACTTGAATAAGTATAGAACATATTGTAAACCTATTAAATGCTTATACCTAAATGTTATAGGTTAATGCATTCCCAAACAAAAGTCGAAGTTTTTAAGATTTAGTGGAAAAAAAATGAAAAGACAAATAGAAAATATTCTGGAAAAGAAAACAGTGAGTAGGTACCAGGCCTTCTAGATATTAGACCATATCCAGTAACAATTATATAGTACTAGTGCAAAACAGAAATATAGATCAGAAAGATAGAACAGGGGTATAAGAAATAGTCCCAATTATTGAATAATTTAGCATCTAATAATCACAAATGTCAAAGGTTTAAGGGGCTTTGATTATTGAAAAGTAGTAAAAAAAATACCACAAACCAAAAAAAAAATGAAAGTATTATTTTTAAAAATTGGGCTAAAATGGATATTTATAAGAATTTAAATGAAAAAAGTTTAACTTAAAAATATAAGATCCACAGGTTAAACTATGTGAAAATACAGTATTATCATTGTGTTCGATATTATTTAGCCCTATGACCTCTTTATGATCTTAATTCTACTTAATGTCTTAATTTTTATTAACCATTCCCTCCTTACGAAAACTCTTTCTCGGCTTGATACCACCTCCTCCTTTTTCACTACTTGAAATTGAATGAAAATTTGTAGGTGTGCAAATGTATAAAAAGAAGTTAAAGTCTATGGCCATGCCACCCTGAACATGCCCAATCTCGTCTGATCTCGGAAGCTAAGCAGGGTCAGTCCTGGTTAGTACTTGGATGGGAGACCACCTAGGAATACCAGGTGCTGTAGGCCTGGAAAAAAAAAAAAAAAGGTTAAGCGCATCCCTGAGGTGCAAGAATAAAGTCATGAGTGCCTGGATTTGAGTGATAGCAATTTAAAGGAACAGACTGTTTTTGAGACATTTTGAATAGAGCATACATACAGTTGGTATACTAAACATTTTATTGTATTTTGTCATGTGCTAAAAGGAATGATGGATATAATGTCATTAAAGATGGCAACGAGTTTTATAGGTTTTGAAAGGAAGAATAGTAGAATATTTTCAAAATTAGGAAATCTGTGAGTGGTAAGGAGCCAGCTTTGTTCACCAGGAGTGGAAGTGATTTTTTTTTTTCTGTTATCAAAACAATCTTGACTTTTTTTCCTTCTCTTAGGGTTTATTTTCCATTTTTCGACTCTGCAACAGCCTCCTTAAACTGTTTAAATGAGAATGTCCTTGGCTCAGAGAGTACTACTCACCTGGCTTTTCACGTTACTCTTCTTGATTATGTTGGTGTTGAAACTGGATGAGAAAGCACCTTGGAACTGGTTCCTCATATTTATTCCAGTATGGATATTTGATACTATTCTTCTTGTCATGCTGATTGTGAAAATGGCTGGGCGGTGTAAATCTGGCTTTGACCCTCGACATGGATCACACAATATTAAAAAAAAAGCCTGGTACCTTGTCGCAATGTTACTTAAGTTAGCCTTCTGCCTTGCACTGTGTGCTAAACTGGAACAGTTTACTACCATGAATCTGTCCTATGTCTTCATTCCTTTGTGGGCCTTACTTGCTGGGGCTTTAATAGAGCTTGGCTATAACGTCTTTTTTGTGAGAGACTGATTTCTAAGGACATCATCTCATATTGTTGTTCAGCAAACTATCATTAAAGCATTCTGAATCCTTGCAAGCTTGAAGAATACCAGAAAACTGAGAAAAATACCAAATGTAGTTTTATATTGCTTCTGTAAAATAGTCTTGGTGAATCATCAACTTCTAGTCAACTCAAAGCAATTATTCAGTATTTGATTTATATCTTGTTATCCCTATTTAAATAAAGTTTGTTTTGGACCTTATATTTGTACTTGACTCTTAAGTGATCTGTTGTAAGTATAGGTTAATATTTAAAGTAAGTAAATATAAACCTTTTAATCTACATATTTGGGTAGAAATTTAATACATCGTGGCCCCATTACAACCAAAATCAATGGTCATTTGTGCTTCTAAATAATTATCAAGGGAAAAACTAGTTACTGAAATAGTTAGGGGTGCCACTTCATGTTTACATTCAGAAAGAATCTGAGAATTTGACAAATTTTTATCTAGGCTAAGTTTTTTGTTACCTCTGCCTTCGGTTTGGACAAATGATTTAGAGGTGGCATTTTAAAACAGAGCAGAAGCTTGCCTCTTCCAAAAGTTAGGAGAACCATACATCCTGGTTAAGTCAAGATAGACCCAGTTCATGCCTGTTGTTCTGGGGTCTCAGCGAGTTAGTGCCCCTTTTACTCTTAGAAGTGTCCTGGCTTGAGAAATTCGAGATCACCCTACCAAGGTTCTTAATCACTTCCAATGAAGTCTTAAGTATCTTACAACCCTAAAGCAGAGTGATTGTTCTTGCCCTATACAGCCCTCCCTTTTAGCTGTGGGAGGAATCTAAGTATTTTATTCGTTTTAAAAATATCTAATGAACAAGAAAGTGATTCCTAGCTGCTAATACTTGAAAGGATTGCTTGAATATACCATTTTGGTCTAGCTTACCTTTGTAAAGACAGGTAACATGACAAAGTTTCAACCACAGCACCACAAATTAATACATCTTAACCCCTTGTTTGAATCTACAGAGCTAGGGTAAAGAAAAATTGACCAATTATATGTTTTCTTATAATTGGTATATATCAGTATTTTGGGTGTCTAAAAATAGGACTGAAAAGGATAGCTAATATGGGGAATATAATGTTCCAGACTTGATCAGCTATTCTTAATTCGTTGAGAGACCCAAACTATTTGGTCTCTGGAATCTATCATTAGTCAAAGTAGGAGAAAGCTTTCATCTCTGAGAAACCAGACAGGAGGATTTTGTAGTTCAGTAAAAGCTGTATTTGTGCAGGGATTTTCACACAAGTGTTATCTAAGTATCGTCTCAAAGGGAAAAGGAAAAGAAGGGACAGCCCATATGCAAACAGTCAGCTAGGCTAGGAGTCAGCAAAGTTCTGTAAAGAGCTGTATAGTAAATATTTTAAGCTGCTGTTGCAACTCTGGTCTTGTGACGAAAAAGCAGCCATAGACCATGGGTATGTTCCAATAAAACTTTATTTATGGACAATGAAACATAAATTTCATATAATTTCCACATAAGACAGAATATTCTTCTGATTTTGTTTCAACCATTTAAAACTCATTCTTGCCTCACAGTCCATACAAAGAAAAGGTAGGCCTGTGGGCAGTAGTTTGCTGACCCCTGAGCTTGGTCATAAAACAAGCAAAAGCAGAAATTCTGTATGAGATTGCTAAAATGAAAGGTGGGATAGGTCTCCAAGGAAAGAAGGGGAATTGGGTAAGAATTGTATGTAAAAGGCACAGAAAAACCAATCTGTTCACATGTGAGGATCAATCACTTATAACAGTATCCGAAAGTTTCCCAGAAAGTAGAAATCTTTTTCTTAGTTTAGTATAATGCCACACTAAACTTGAAGCAGCACAGTAAGTTACTGATGTGTGCTGCTTTTGATTATGACACCAATTCAGATGGGTGTCTTTTTCCCTCACCACCAAGGAATTACCTGTTCTAACACTATCTACCTGGAGGTAGCATCACATTCATAAGTTAAGGGTTCAGTTCCAGAAGACTAATTCCCACCCCAAACTTCAGATGCCAGTTGCACATCCAGGTTGTCACTTGTGCTTCTGACCAGCTATAGATGGGAGGTTCCCACAACCCCCTACTCAAGTTAATTTGCTAGAGCAGCTCCTGAACTCAGAAACATTGTACTTACTTGATTAGCAGTTAATTATAAAAGAATATAATTCAGGAACAGCCAGATAGAAGAGATACACATAGGGCAAGGTATGGGGAAGGGGCATGGAGCTTCCATGCCCTCTGGATGACCACCCTTCCTGTCTTGTGTTCACCAACTTGAAAGCAAGCCAAACCCTGTCCTTTGGGGATTTTATGGAGCCTTGCGGAATGATTGCGGAATCATTAAATCATTGGCCATTGGTGACTGAACTCAATCTCCAGCCCCTCTACCCTGGGGGGTTAAAGGGGTACTGAAAAGTTACAGCCCTTTCATTACAGGGTTGGTTCCCCTAGAACCCAGCTCCTATCCTTAGGTACCTAGGAGCTTTCCAAAAGTCACCTCGTTAACATAAGTTCAAAAGACACCTTTATCACACTTATCACTTATGAAATTCCAAAGGTGTTAAATTCTTGTGCCAGGAATAGGGATGAATACCAATATATTTCTTATTATAAATCACAAATTTACAGCCTCAGTAGTTGGAATACATTTAAAACATTAAGTAATGAAATACATAAATTATGCTCAGAAGAAAAAGCAAAACTAATGGAATAATATGTAAACAATTAGAATTGTAGATAAATACCTTCCTAGGTTTGTTTTTAGTTATAGAGTACTTTAGGATACAGAGATGTTTACTAATGGTATTTATGAAAAGAACTAATATACTCTGCCTTAAGAAACTTGAAAATGATAGGTTCTTAGTGAAGCCATTATTTTGCAGATCAGCATGGACAAGAATTAATATAGTTTGGGCAAAAGATTTATCAAAAATTCTGAGTAAAAGTAACTTGGGAACAAAATAACTTCTAAGACTTGAAAATATGAAAAGTAAAAAATCATAAATATATAGCTAAATAAGTATTTAGTAAATAGCTAAAGCTTACTGTAATTTTAAGTTATTAACCTTACAGATTTGGTCATCTAGTTTCCACTTTGCTTTTTTACAGTGCAGCAAATAAGTAGCACTGATGTTGACTGATGAACAGAAGTGATGGCAAAAAGGAAAAGAAACCATAGAACCATTTTTCACATAGGGAAATCTCACCAGGTACCTGTGTCGTTAAAAGTATAGTTATTTCTCTTTTGAGAGGAAAATTATCAGAGTCCTTTTAGCATTACATTACAACACACGACAAAAATTGCCAAAAGAGTTTCTTTTAATCTTGATTGGTCATGTTACCTCAGTAAACATCACTCTTCCTCAAAGTATTACTGATGTCTTTATAATTCATGACATAGACAGTGAAGATACACAGAATTATAGAACGTTAGAACCAAGGGAAAAAACCTCATTAAAATGATGGAGAAACTAAAGCCCAGATAAATGAAATTAGCTCATGGTCAACAATAAATGGAGTTGTTTAACTCCAAACACTATTTCCACAAACAGGTTTCCTATTGAAGAAACAAATAGAAAGTGTCAACAAAAGATACCACCTATCAAATGCTAGATAAAGATAACACTTGATTAAAAGCTTTTATGAGAGATCTACCTTACACATTCATTGTTTTACTCTCATTTTGCTTGGTTTGTATTCAAGTTAGCTCAATCAGATTGGAATCTTATTCCACAAAGCAAATTTACTACCACTATCATCTTTACACTACAAATTTATAATTCACTTGTATCAGAGAAATGCAGTCTGTGACATGATTTTGAATTGCCAGATCTGGGCAAAGTAGTGAACTAGGAAGTTGTTTGTTTTGATGTCCATCTGTCTCCATACTTCACCTTGACCATTGATGAAACTTTTTTTCTCCTACCAGATGCCTATCCTCTGCCCAAAATCTGAGAGAGGAATACATAGAAGAGACAGTGAGGAAGATGTGAAGATTAGGGTGACTCAGCACATATCTATTCTTTTTACCACATTGATTCCAGGATTATAAGCTAACATTCGTAGTGTCTATAATATGCAAAGCAATGTGCTAAGTAAGTGTGTTCCATCATTTAATTTCACCACCAATTAGCAGAATAGGTATTACCCCCACTTTACATGAGAAATGCAGACTAAGTGAAGTAATTTCTCAACATTATACAAGTGTATTATTCCTTCAATGACCCACAGCTGTACTGCTACAAATGCCTTCAGCGTATCGTCCCAGTGAAGAGGCTTTACAGAAAGATGGCTGAAAATCTGTCACCTTTATGTCCTTGTCCCATTCCTGCAACAGAATATATACTACAGACTAGTTATCTGATTCAATAGTTAACTTGTGTTTACTTACATCAAGAGGCAGAACCACACAAGCTTAAGAGTAAATCTGTTAACCAGATAACTACTCTGTCTTGCCTAATAAAACTTGAGAATAGTTTAACTCTGCTTCAGATTATGAGATAGTAAGGAGGTGCTTATATATTTGCCATTAAAATCATTTTAAGTATATAGTTAAACTTCATCCTTAATTTGTAGCAATTTTCAGTGTATCTCTAGTTGAAGGGGGAAAAGTTGGGTAAGTTTTACAGGTTTAATTATCTTTACAATACTTACTGTCTCCACATTGCTCAATGGGCCTACATAGCAAATAGATATCTTCTTAAGCTTTATCCATAAGGCTACAGTAAGTACAAAATAGAAATTTGTTTCTTTATAGTGCCCACTGTACTAATTTTCTCCACTTTTCCATCTGTCACATTCTAGAATTACGTTATGAATTAATGTCAGAGATGGACTTTTTAAATTATAGAAACCTACGTAATTTATATTTTCCACTCCCAATAAAGTTAAGGTTCAACTTTTGTTCCTTCAAATATTTATTGAATACCAAGTATACGACATATTAGGTGCTGGGGATACAGAGGGATAAAGAAAATTCATAACATCTAACTCATGGTTTAGCTAGAGCTCAGCATGTATTTAATATGTATGTTAAATGATGTGAGCAAAGAGACACAAGAAGCAAAGAGAAGAATTGGTTCTACACTAGTTGCAGGGTAAGGGGACAGATGGAGAGGATATCAGTAAAAGATACACAAAAGAGATGATGTTTAACTTGAGTTTTGAAGAGATTTCACTATATTGTATTCCCAACAGAGATTTCCCCAACAAAAGCAAAGAATTTTTAAAGTACACAAAGGGAATGGCAAGTACTGACATCTAGTAAAGCCGAAAACTGGGCACATCAAATGGAAGAGATTGTAGATGAGGCTGGAAAGGAAGGGCCATATCATGAAGGCTCTTCAGTGCTACGTTGAGCATTTGACCTTTACTCTTCAGGAAAGGAGCAATGGAATATTTCTAAGAAGAGTAACAATCGTTATGTCTTAGGAAAGTTAGTGTAGTGTTAAAGAATGGATTGAGATGACTGTTACTAGACTTATTGTGGTGATCAGTTCATAAGGTATATAAATGTTGAATCACTATATTGTATACCTGAAACTAATATATGTTAACTATAATTTTTTTTTTTTTAAGAATGGCTTCGAATGGGCGTAGGGGCAGAGGTGTGCAAGCAGCCTAGAACATTTTAGGCTATCCTAAAAGCCTAGGTGAGATGAAAATCTACAAGGACTGAACATCTATAACAAGAGCAGAAAAATTATAAACATTTCCAGAGTCAACTCAAGACAATCTCATGATACACTTTGTACACAGAGGAAAAGGTTGAAAAATCAGCTTACTATGAGATGACTGTATAGAGATTGTGATGCCAATTACCAAATTAGGAGAAAAAAGAACAGCTAATGCTTGGGGCAAGAGAGAACAGTTTAGATTTGATTACAAGGGTCATTAGAGCTTAAGTGAGAAGGCTGACTAAAGTAATGGGGCCATGAAGACAGTGTAGAGACCTAAAGGAAAGAACCATGGAAACTGCTTTAAATAGTGAATAGACAAAAGAAGGCATGCAAAGAAATGGAAAAACAACAAAAACAACAGGTAGGTAAGTCATATAGAGTTGTAAGGAGTAAATGATTTATAACAAGTACTGCAAGTATTAAACAAGTATTAAAAAATAGCAGCCCCTGGATTTGGCAGTCAAAACATTGACCTTGGAGAGAACCACTTCAGCTAAGTGATTAAATTTGAGGACTGAAATAAAATTTTAGGGAGATGAGGAAGTGAAGGCAGACAAATTTCCAAGAACACTGTCGATCAGGAAGAGAGTTGGAATAACAGCATAAAACAAAGCAAAACTCAAGAAAAGGGTTTGTTTTTTTTTCTTCTAAAGGTGACATACCTGAAATGTTTCACATAAAAATCTGGCTCTTAAAAAAATTCGAAGGAAAAAAGAAACTTGGTTGGGGAAGAGCTCAAACTGTCTAGATAGAATTATAAACCCTGGCAGAGTGAGACACGTCCCCAGATCTCTCCCCTTGAAACAAAAACCTCAAGATCTAAAACTCAGCAAGAAAACACCCAAACTGCACACCAGCACTTCTGAGCATGGGATCTGCGCATAAGAGTTACCACAGGTCAGAACCCTGGGTGTGGGGTGGTGGACTGGGAGAAACAAAGAAACTGCCTCTCGCAGCTAGAGCTAGGAGGAAAGAGAGAAGGTGCGACGAGATTCCTGAACAGCCCTGCCTGGGATTGCTGGGAGCTCCACATGGCCAGCGACACTGCCCAGTCCTCATGGCAGAAAGCAGAGAAGTGGGCATGGCAGAGAAGCAGGGACGGCAGAGAAACAACAGTTGATTTTTATCAGCCATGGTTGCAAAACTGAGTCTGAGACGCAGCCCCCAACTCCCAACCCAAAGGGCCCCTCCCCCCCCATATCCTCCGAGACCGAACACCGCAGATCCCCAGGGGAATCTGAGCAAACATTACTAAAAGTGTCGCTAACACTGACAGGGACTGAGACTGAGAGTACCAAGCGTGACTGAATGAATATAAGGGAAAAAAGGCATTATTAAGACTTTGTATAAAGCACAGATCCAAGAGGCTTACACACCACCTACTGGAAAACAAAAGAAAAACGCTTTCTTTGTAATAGGATAAAGAAGAGAACTTTATATAATATCTTTCTGAAAGAAAAGCAAATACACTTCCATTAATGCTCAGGTGGAGAAATAGGCCATTAAACACTATGAACAACCAAGGTGACAAGGCATCTCAGAAAGAAAGAGAAAAATCTCCAGAAAATAAGCTTACAGACATAGGAATATGTGACTTAAATGACAGAGAATTCAAGATGGTACTTCTGAAAAAACTCAGATCCGAAACAATTCATATCAACAATTTCAGGAATTGAAAAAACTAGATGAGCAGAATGAGTTCTTTAGCAAGGACACTGAAACTCTCAAAAAGAAGAGAATAGAACTTTTGAAGATAAAGAACACGCTGCAAGAGATGAAAAATGAAACAGCAAGCTTGGGAAATAGAATTGACCAAATGGAGGAAAAGATCAGTGACATCGAAGACAGAAAATCTAGAAATAAACCGGAAGAAGAGAGAAACCGAAGAATGAAAAATAATAAAAGAAATCCAAGAACTAGCTGATACCATCCGGAGAGGAAACATAATAATGGGCATTCTCAAAGGGAAGGAAAAGGAGCAGGGACTAGAAAGCATTTTAAGACAAATAGTTGAAAATTTCTCAAATCTAAGGAATGAGCTGAAGCTGGGAATTCAAGAAGTCAACAGAACACCCAATTATATCAACCCAAAAAGGCTTTCACCAAGACACATTGTATTAAAATTATCAAAAATCATCAACAAAGACAATTCTCAGGGCAGCCAGGAAGAGGAAGATGGTAACCTATAAAGGAAAACCCATTAGATTATCGTTGGACTTTTCAGCATAAACCTTACAAGCCAGAAAAGGAGTGGAATCAAATATTCAAACTATTAAGTGAAAGGAACTACCAGCCAAGAATAATGTATCCAGCTAAGCTCTCCTTTAGATATGAAGGAGAAAGACCTTTCCAGACATACAAAAATTGAGGGAATTCTCCACTACAAGGACTGCACTACAGGAAATACCGAAGGGGGTTAGGTCACCTAAAACAAAATGACAAAAAATATATACATAATTAGGAGTAAGGTGACTGTCAGGCAAATAGAAGCAGAGGAGTGCAACCCTTACTAAGAACAGGGCATTAAAAGCTTAAACAATAAGAAGACAATTGATATAGATGGACAGTAATGAATGTTCAGCATACATAGCGACAAATTGAGACATCAATGACTGAAAAGGGAAGGATTCAAAGACCCAGATTCGCAAAGGGGAATGGAGATAAGGCACATGCAGAAGAAAATGGACGACTGTATGTGTGTGTGTCCGTCCTTTACATATTCATAGTGGTAACCACACACGAAAGACTCAGAACTTAAGTATATAACATAAAACAAGAAGAACCAGAGGCAAAACCCACAAAAGATAACCAAAATAAAGAAAACAGAAACACAAGGACAAGGAAGCAATGGAAACACCGAGCTACCAGAAAGCAAAAGATAAAAAGGCTATAAGAAGACTTCATATTTCAATAATCATCCTAAATGTAAATAGACTAAACTCAACAATAAAAAGGCAAAGAGTGGCAGAATGGATCAAAAAACAAAACCCAACCATATGCTGCCTCCAGGAGACACATCTCAGTTCCAAAGACAAATATATATTCAAGTGAAAGAGTGGAAAATGATATTTCAAACAAATGGCATTCTGAGGAAAGCAGGAGCAGAGGTACTAATATCAGATGAAATAGACTTCAAAATAAAAAAGGTAAAGATACTGAGAGACACTTCATAATGATAAAGGGAATCATGCACCAAGAAGACATAACACTTATTAATAACTATGCTCCCAATCAGGGAGCCCCAAAATATATAAAGCAATTATTAACAGACCAAAACACTATTGTAGTAAGGGACCTAAATAATCCATGTTGAATATAGACAGATCAGCCAAACAGAAAATCAATAAGGAAATAACATCCTTAAATGACACATTAGACCAACTTGACATAATGGACATTTACAGAGCCTTTTATCCCCAAACAGCTGCTTATACATTCTTCTCTAGTGCATGTGGAACATTCTCAAGGATTGAACACATACTGGAACACAGAGACAACCTCAACAAATATAAGAGGGTTGAAATCATATCAGCCATAGTCTCTGATCATAATGCTTTGAAGCTGGAGATCAACTGTAAAACTAAAATGAGAAGAAACACAAATACATGGAGATTAAACAACATGCTACTGAAGAATGACTGGGTCAGGGAACAAATAAAAAGAGATCAAGAGATACAAAGAAACGAATGATTATAATAGAACAACATATCAAAACTTTTGGGAAATGGCAAAAGCAGTCATAAGAGGAAAGGTCATATCATTACTTGCCTATCTCCAAAAACAAGAACGAGCCCAAATAAACAACCTGATGCTTCATCATAAAAAAAAAAAAAAAAAACTAGAAAAGAATAACATATCAAAACTTTTGGGAAATGGCAAAAGCA
>NW_011888888.1:1995336-2025084 GCF_000151845.1 Pteropus vampyrus | reverse complement strand
AAGAGGAAAGGTCATATCATTACTTGCCTATCTCCAAAAACAAGAACGAGCCCAAATAAACAACCTGATGCTTCATCATAAAAAAAAAAAAAAAACTAGAAAAGAATAAATGAAGCCTAAAGTCAGCAGAAGGAAAGAAATAATCAAAATTAGAGCAGAAATAAATGGAATTGAAAACAAAAAAAAGCAATATATAAAATAAATGCAACAAAGAGCTGGTTCTTTGAGAAGGTTAATAAAATTCACAAACCCCTGGCTAGACTTACTAAAGAAAAAAGAGAAAGGACACAAATAAAATCAGGGATGAAAGAGGAGAAATTATGACAAACCGCAAAAATACAAAGGATCATAAAGAATACTATGAAAAAGTATATAACACCAAATTCAATAACCTAGAAGAAATGGACCAGTACTTAGGAATATACAACCTACCTAGACTGAATCAAGAAGAACTGGAAAATCTAATTAGACTGATCAGCTGTATGGAAATTGAAACAATCATTAAAAACTTACCCAAAAGTAAAAATCCAGGACCAGATGGCTTCACCAGTGAATTCTACCAAACATTCAAAAATATTTAATACTTATTCTCCTTAAACTCTTCCAAAAAATTGAAGAGGAGGCAATACTTCCCAACTCGTTTTATGAGGCCAATATTACTCTGATACCAAAAGTTGGTATCATAAAAAGAGAACTACAGAACTATAGCTCTCATGAACACAGACGCAAAAAACTTAAATAGATACTAGAGAACTGAATACAGCAACATTTTAAAAAGATTATACACCACGATCAAGTGGGATTCCTCTCAGGGACACAAGATGTTTCAATGTATGCAAATCAATTAATGTGATACATACACCACATAAACAAGTTAAAAAATAAGAATCAAATGATCATATCGATAGGTGCAGGAAAAGCCTTCGACAAGATACAGCATCCATTTATGATCAAAACACTTAACAAAATTGGTATAGAAGGAAAGTACCTTAACATAATAAAGGCCATATATGACAAGCCCTCAGCTAACATTATACTTAATGGCAAAAAACTAAAAATCTTCTCTCTAAGATCAAGAACAAGGCAAGGCTGTCCACTCTCACCACTGTTATTCAATATAACATTGGAGGTCCTAGCAAGTGCAATCAGAAAAGAGAAAGATATAAAAGGCATCCAAATAGGAAACAAAGAAGTCAAACTGTCACTATTTGCAGATGACATGATTCTCTCGATAGAAAACCCTAAAGAATCCACAATGACACTAATAGAAACAATAAGCAAATACAGTAAAGTTTCTGGATAAAAAATCAACGTTCAAAAATCCATAGTGTTCCTATACCCTAAAAATGAAGTGTCAGAAAAGGAAGTGGAAAAAATAATTCCTTTTGCATTTGCAACAAAAAGAATAAAATATGTAGGAATAAATCTAACAAAACGTGAAGGACCTATATAACGAAAATAATAAGACTCTATTAAAAGAAATCGAAGAAGATACAAAGAAATAGAAAGATATTTCGTGTTCTTGGATTGGAAGAACTGACATAGTTAAAATGACCGTATTACTTAAAACATTATACAGATTCAGTGCAATCCCCATCAAAATCCCATCAGCATTTTTTAAAGAAATAGAACAAAAAATCATCAGATTTGCATGGAAGCACAAAAGACCCCGAATTGACAAAACAGAACGAGGCTGGAGGCATCACTCTGCCCGACTTCAAACTATACTATAAAGCGACAATAATCAAACCGGCATGGTACCGGCAGAAAAACAAACATACAGACCAGTGGAACAGAATCGAAAGTCCAAAAATAAACTCATGTTTATATGGGCAAATAGTTTTCAACAAAAGAGCCTAAAACATACAGTGGAGAAAGGAAAGCCTCTTCAGTAAATGGTGCTGGAAAAACTGGAAAGCCACCTGCAAAAGGATGAAACTCGACTGTTGTCTATCACCACACACCAAAAGTAACTCAAAAAGGATTAAGGACCTGAATATAAGACCCGAAACAATAAAATGCATAGAAGGAAACAATAAAATGCATAGACGAAAACAAGAACTAAGCTCAAGGACCTTGGACTTAAAGAGGATTTTATGAATTTGACCTTAAACACAAGAGAAGTAAAAGCTAAAATAAATGAATGAGACTAAATCAAACTAAAAAGCTTCTGCTCAGCAAAAGAAACCATCAACAAGGTAAAGAGTCAACCATCCAAATGGGAAAATATATTTGTAAGCAATGCCTCCAATAAGGGCCCAATATCCAAAATATACAAAGAACTCATACAACTCAATAACAACAAAAAAACGCTGCAATCAAAAAATGGGCAGAGGACCTGAACAGACGCTTCTCCCTAGAGGACATACAAATGACCAACAAATATTTGAAAAAATGCTCAACATCGCTAGCTATTAGGGAAGTGCAAATCAAAACCACATTGAGATACCTTCTCAAACTTGTTAGAATAGCTATACTCAACAGGACAAGTAATAACAAATGTTGGAGAGGATGCGAAGAAAAAGGAACCGTCATACACTGCTGGTGGGACATAAAATTGGTACAGCCACTATGGAAAACAGTATGGAGATTCCTCAAAAAACTAAGAGTTGATCTACCATATGATCCAGCAATCCCCCTACTGAGTATTTACCCCAAAGACTTGAAAACTTATATCCGAAAAGATATTTGCATACTGATGTTCATAGCAACATTATTCAGTGGCCAGGACATGGAAGCAACTGAAGTGTCCTATGATAGATGATTAGCTAAAGAAGCTGTGGTACATATATACAACAGAACATTACTCAGCCATAAGAAGAGATGCAGTATTGCCATTTGCAACAACACGAATAGACCTAGAGGTAATCATGCTAAGCAAAATAAGTCAGACAGAAAAAGTTGAAAATCACAATATCGCATAAATGGGATATAAACCTAAAATCAACAAATGAACAGGACAAACAGAGACTCATGGACACGGACAAAAGAGTAGTGGTTACCGGAGACTCATGGACATGAACAAAAGAGTAGTGGTTACCGAACGGAGGAGGTAGATGGAGTACAGGGGGCCAAATATGTGGTGACAGAACAAAATCTAGCTATGGGAGGTGAACACAAAGTGTAAGTATATATGCCTTACTGTTAAAGTGTACAGCTGAAAGTTATTGGATTTCATTAACCAATGTCACCACAAATTTTAAAAAATTTTAAACCCTGTATTACTCGAAATATTTGCAACTATATTGCCTTGGTTCTGAGTCTGCATACTTAGTGTTCAGTAGTTCAACACCAATGCACTTTACAGGAAAGTGTAAGCACTTAACATTTTAAAATCATGGATGCATAAATTCTAAATTTCAAAGTATAGAAGGTCTCGTATTTCAATAGTGCATGTCAAAAGGCAAAAAATAGTAATAAAGCATACTAGCAAATTTCACTTTTAATTTCTACTTATATATATTGTTTGCTCATATTTTATTAAGTTCATTTACATTCCCTGACTGGGTCTGAAGTCCTGGAGAGGAAGATAAGCTAAAATGCAAGCCGGTTTCCTCTCTTTTCCCCGCTCTCCCACTTAGATATGATATACAATGTCTGTAAACTTAAAAAGGAAAGATATTGCCTTTTAGCCAGAACCACCATCTTTCAGTAATTCTCCAAAATGACCAACAGAAAGGAAGAGGCACCTGCTCCAAGTTCTCTAGGTCTTTTAGATAACATGGAGTTGTTCCTTTGGCCACATGCATATTACAGACATCAAGGGAATTTCAAAAAGGAATGCCCCACAAATGTTTCCATGGCAAAACTGGAAGTCTACAGTGTTACCCAGCACGTCTGGCATTGTTGTAAACAAAGGGCAAGATTCTTGCCAAGAAAATTAGTGTACATATTGAGCCTATTAAGTACTCTAAGAGCCAGGATAGCTTCTTGAAACGTGTGAAGGAAAATGATCAAATAAAAGGAAGCCAAAAAGTACCTGGGTTCAACTGAAGTGCCAGCCTGCTCCACCCGGAGAAGCACACTTTGTGAGAACCAATGGAAAAGGGCCTGAGCTGCAGGAACCCATTCCCTATGAATTTATGGCATGATAAAGTGTTTTAAAAAAATTAAATTATAAAAAAGCTCTGTGCTGTTGAAAAGAGCAAGAAATCTCTGCTTTATGTAAGCTCCTTGTACTTGACATTGTAAAAAGCGGTCACTTCCATTTTCAATATGCAGTGGGTTTATAGGAAGAACTGAACAAAAAAGCCAGGACAGAAAAAAGGAATGTATACCTTTCCTGAGTCACCCTCTTAATTTTCTTTGAGGTATACTGTCACTGCCAAACAGATCAAACATAGCTCATGAAACAAGACAATGCATTCTAAAACCAGTAAAATTCTGTTTACATATTGTAGTTACATCAGGTGAAGAGCTATTCTACTACTCTAAAAACGTAAAATCCTTCATGTCACTTTTCACCAACATAAAAGAATTCCGAAGACAATGGGACTTTTGTCCTCTCCTCCTAAGATAGAAATACTCATATCTAGAAGGAAGGGAGGTGACTTACTGTGCCATCCAGGCACCCATACCTAACTAGTTTAGCCATCTTGTTTAAGGTAATCCTCAATATTCTCTGTTGCCATGTCAACTTTTGATAGTTAAGAGAAAAAAACAAAGATTTTCTGATTGGAATCACTTTCAAGACCTTATGGCTTCTGTTAAAGAGAGAAACAAGAACTTTTTAAGACGACGAGATGAAAAGATGTTAAATGTAAGAAAATAATTACAAAACAAAGGTAAAAAGACTATGGTTATCAATTTTAGTATTTATTGAAAGGTGGAAGACAAGGAAAATTCCTCTCAAATTTCAAAAACAAATCTTGCACCTTTGCTAAATGTAAAATGAATTTTTAGATTTGCTTTACATGACAATGAACTTGTCCAAAAAATAACTGAATGCAAATTTATGAAAATAGTGCTAATCTATTATTTACAAAAATGATCTTATCTGCCATATGTGTTTGAGAAAAAAATAATTTTACACTCTGGAACACTAATGAAATACCTTGAAGACTTAACCCAAAAATAAAATCTTTCCTACCCTCCAAGACCCCTTTCCCCACCAGTTACAGAATGGATTAAAAATGAATATATGTGGAAACAAACATAAATATTTCCAATACTCTTATACACACATGTGCATGTGTGCTAACACACACACAGTGTTGTGCTAGATCAACCTAATCTTTATTTAAGGTCAACAGCCTTAAGTGACAAGGAAGATAATGAATATGGCTTTTGAAAAGTTTTCAACTAATTATCACAAATGCTTAATTTTGCTAGCTAACCAGCTAACCTGAGTATGGAATATTTATTACTTAGATAGCTCCAAGGATATGAACAAAATTAAAAAAAAAAAAAAAAAGCACTGTAGCAGACACCACTGAGGTACCTTAGTTTTTTGTAAAGGTCTGTGTATCAATTTAATAATTTACATAACTACTATTCTATATAGTATAAGATCATATAGAAACTATATCTCAAGTGTTTTATTGTTCTGGTCCAAGTAACGAAATAACAGCAAAAAACTTGTGTTCAGATAAAGAACTGGAATGTACTAACCAGGAAACCATTAATATAATGCAGTATCGAAATAGAAATTTGTGTGTACCAAAGGTAGTTAACAAGTTCTCAGATTACCTCTGAAGAGGATTTTTAAATTACAACCCGTAAGACAAAGAACATAAGCATTATTCAAGGTGACAAGGCTGTATCTGGAAATCTAAACCTACTGATTTATATTTCACCTCCAGAAGGATGTATGCATTGTACAAAACAAATTTTCAAGAGGGAAAAGTATGACTATAGGTTATACAGGAAACTATACCTAAAAGCAACCACTATTGTTTTAGATATATCTTTAAAAGTTTAAGGCTTATATATTTTGGAGGGATACCCTAAAAATATTTTATTATAGTATCATCTATCTATGTGTATGCTACTGGAAATCAGAACTAAAACAAATCTTGTTAAATATATCACCCTTCAATTAAAAAAGAAAAACATCCTCTTCTATTTCTCAATACTGGATATGAATTGTGTCTCTCAAAATGGTAGATGCAAATACATAAATTTAGTTAAAAAGAGAAGATTAAAGTGGTGAGTAGGATAAGATGGTAACATATAAAACAAAGACCCTATTTACATTATTATGATTTATACCTTCCTTATCCCATGAAAATTCCTATGCTGCAAATATACTGATTTCCTACAAACCATCGAGATTTCCTAAAATATTTGTCTACTCTTTTAAACTGGGGCTAGAAATGTTATCACTGCTACAATTTTTTTCTGGTGAAATGCCTCTTTCTAAGTGGCTTCTCCCTAACCAGAAAAATAAGTTTTATGGGTACCACAAATGAGGCTGAAGCAGAAACTACTGAAATAGGAATAGCAACTCTAGCCCAAACGGCAGCACAGTCATCAGTTGAAAGTCATCAAAGTATAAGCCCAGAAAAATATCAAAGACAAATAAAACAGATTTGCAATGAGCAGAGTTCCTTATATCAAAAGCATACATTAAAGACATTTGTTTGACTTTTAATTATAGTAGTAGAAGCAGTCTGAAATAGTGAAGTCCATCATTGAACAGATTTGTTTTAATCATCTTTACTAGGCACTGGCAATCCTGTTTCCAACTCCAATCTTACTTTCTAGAGCTTCTTTTGAACAAGTACAGTTGACCCTTGAACAAGGGTTTGAACTGCATGCACAGGTCCACTCAGGGATTTTTTCAATTGACCTGTGCAGTTCAAACTCACGTTGTTCATGGGTCGACTATACTCTAAGTTATTTACCTTGCTAGGGTAGGGAGAGGGGTCCTTAGAAAAAAGAGGTAACACATCTTATTCTGTTAGAAATATCTCTTTATACGGCAGCTGAGTCATTGCCCTTATTTTAAGATTTTATATTTGCCATATTTTCCTCCTGTTCTGCAAGAAAAATGTAAAAACATTTTAACTGCTCACAATTAAACTTTCTGTAACTAAAGTCAGCTACTATTAAGTATAGCATAGGTGCCTATTAGTAAGAAAATCTCAACCTATCATTCTGTACACTATAAAGAAAATTTATGTTAGGGCCTGGTAATCTGGCCACAAAACTTCATAATTAGAAGGGTTAGATATCACTAACAGATCTTGTTCCTCCCAACTTTACAAAATTACTTCTATTACCTAAACAGCTTTCTTAATGTTGAATATAAATATTTTAAAATGTATTCCAGGGAACAGGGCTAGGAAACTTCACATATTCATCTTATTCAGCAATTTAAGAAGTTATATAAAATATGATATACATATATATTCCCATACATACACACACATATAAATATATGCTTTCATAACTGAATCTTGGTTTTAAAAATGCTTGCACAATGTGGGGAATTTAAATATTCACTAGATTTGAATATATACATTTGCACTCCTTTACCACTCTAAATGGATATACCAGCAGACACATAATAGATCAAATAAATGATTTAACTGAATTGTCAGTTTGTCTTTTACAGACCCAACAAAAAACATATTTATTATGAACCTTTATTAAGTGGCTCACATTTCAGTATAAATCACACTAAAAAAAAATTTAAAGCTATTTACACTACAGTGCTGACACATTTATAATGAAAAAAAAAATTGGTATAAATAAGCTCTATGGAAAAGCCTTAAATTGTCAAAAAAGAATTCTGGCTCATATTACAAAATATATATGTCTGTGTGTGTGTGTGTGTGTGTGTACATATATATATATATATATGTACACACACACATACATATATACATACATGTTAATGTCAGCTCTATTCTAAAACCTACAACTCCAACTCTAGTGACTTTTGAAAGACTCCAATTGTTTAAACCTGCAATGTTTACAGTGCATCTGGCCTTAAGTGCTTTGATACTTCACAGTTATGGACAGGCACTGAGGAATGTTACAAAGCTACACAAACTATATTTTGTAACAGACTTAGGAGCAAGTCCTTGGCTTGCTTTCAGAATTCATAAATCTTTATTACATTGTTTTGTGTGTGTGTGTATTTTTTAAGGATTTTAGATGGTATGTACAAATTTAGCACAAAATGTCATCATCTTTTCTATCTTGATTTGAATGTGCTGAACTATGTTGCCTGGTATCAACTAGACTTCTGAGACTTCCAGGACACAATTCTTCCTTTAAATCTTTGTTGCTATTTTCAAATTTGGAGTCCACATCGATCTCAAATTCTGTAAATTGAACATGATCCAATTTTGCTTTAACATTCTTGCCATCCATATTATTCGGTGCTCTAGTCTTTTCAGGAACATAAACATTCACAGGTTCTTCATTGATTATTACAGATGCAATAGGTTCATGTTTAATCTGCTGTACTTCATATTTAGATTGAAATTTGTCTGAAAAAACAGACTCCAAGGAGGTTTTGCTTACAGCACAAATCATGTCAGTATGAGGTCCAAGAACTGATGATATGGAATCTCGTGATGTGCCTGTTTCATGAGTAGCTGTATTCTGAGCAGTGTCCTCCTCTGAGTGATATAACTTGAGCCGAACATGCCATGCTAAACTGCATACAGCTGAAACTGTCTTGAACTGATGAACAACATTCCGTGGAATAAAATAAATGTCATTATCATACAGCTGAATCCTGGCATAGCGAATGCCTTCTCTCCTCAGTTGATTAAGTTTTGCATCATCAACCCACTGGACACACTAAAAAAGGAAACAAGGAATACCAATAAGTCTTTTCCAAAATAAAAATTAAACTGAAGACAATTAATGGTTTAAAATATACCTGGTATTAATCAATGTTACCCTAATAAACTTAATTTAAAAATAAATAAAGATGTAATCAGAAAAAAATAAATTAAATTAAATTAAATATACCTGGGATAGTGGAGGTTCATGTAAATCTAACTGCATTCGTTGAACTACTTCTAAAAAATCTTCAGCATGAAAACAAATCACATCTTTGGTTATTCGGGGTTGATTAGGCCTAAAAAATAATATGAGATAAGGAAAAATCTGCCATTAATATCTCATTGTGTTGTTCTATTAAAGTCAAAGCAAAAATACTTTACAGTCAAAACCAAAGTACTGTCTTAGAAATAAAGTTAAATTGTAATTAGAAGACCACTTTAAATATTTAAACAAAGGGGTAATGCCATGAGTTTTGACCTAAACAGATAAAAACAACTCACCTCATTTTATTATAGCTATGTGGTAAACATATTTTGAAAAGTTAAAATGATTTGAATTGGTAAATTACGCAAATCAAAAAGAAATGAAGTGTTCTGTCTTAAAGTTAAGGTCACTACTTCAACAAATTAAGTGCTAAAGCTGAAAATACTACATAAAAATTAGAGTTAAATATGGGGGAAGGGAATACTTTCTTTCAATAAAGATATATGTAACAGCAATGGTACCTAACTCCCTTAAATAATTCTTAATAAACTAAGAGACATTCATTTAAAAAGTACTGATAAAATAAACTATTACCACTCTATTTGCTGGAGTTAATAAAAAAGTACTAAAATAAAAACTGTTACCACTATTTGCTTGTCTTTAAATACAATCCTAAAAACTCTCTGATTCTTCAGTTAATTAGGAACATATATTTTTACAGATGCTCTAAAATGTATTTTGGAATGAAATTACAAACAACTAAATACAAAAAAGAAAAAGAAAAAAAAAAACATACCAAGGCAAATTGTAACCAATTTTTTAAAAACCAGTGATAGAGAAAAACCTAAAACTCATGCATTATATTAATATACGGAGAAAGAAGAATAAGAATGATTATCTCATCAGAGATAATGCAAGCCAGGAGAGAACAGACCATCTTTTAAAAAAAATGGAAGAAAAAGTCAATCTAGAATTCTATATCCACCAAAAATACCTTACAAAAATATGAAATAAACATGTTCAGACAAACAAAAGCTGAGAAAATCAGCTTTTTGTTGTGCCAAAAGACCGGCACAACAAAAAAGGCTAAAGGAACATCTTCAGACTGAAGGAAAATGATACTTAGATGAAAATGTAGATATATTCAAAGAACTGTAGAACACAATAGGAAATATGAAAGGTACTTTATTATCATTTTTAAAATCTCTTTAGAAATAATTCTTTATAGCAAAAGTAGCATACTGGGGGCATTTATAGCATATATAAAGTAAAATGTATGACAATAATTAGCACCAAGGCCAGAATTGGGGGGGGGAGGGCCCGTGGGCGAGCTTGAAAGGTTTTTACACATCACACAAAGAAGTATAATATTATTTGAAGGGAGACCGTGATAACTTCAGACCAACTATTAATAAGCAAATAGTAGAGGTATAATGGAATGCTAAAAAAGACAAGGGGAAAAGGAACAAAAAAAAAAAACAAGAGGCAAACGGGAAAAAGATGGTAAATTTAAATCCAAATTTACTGACAGTTACATTATATGTAAATGGTCTAAATACTCTAGTTAAAAGACAGATTATCACTGGAATTGGAAGATATATGGTGTCCACATGAAACAATAATATAGACACACAAGTGAAAAGCCAGAGAATGGAAAAATATATAACATACAAACACTAATCATAAGAAAGTAGACCAGCTATATTAACATCAGACAAAGTAGATTTCAGGACAAGGAACACCAAGGATAAAAAGAGTATTTTATAATGATAAAGAGGTCAATTTATCAAGAAGAAATAATAATTCTAAAATGTGTAGTCATAAAATGTGTAGTCACCTATTAACAGAAATTCAAAATATATGAACAACATTAAAACATTATGCTAAATGAAAGGAGCTAATCACAAAAAAAATCATATCATTCCATTTATATAAGATATCTAAAATAGACAAATATAGAGATACAGGAAGTAGATTAATGGTTACCAAGAGCTGGAAGATATAGAATTGGGGAGTAATAGCTAAAAAGTCCAATCTATAAACAAAGTGTATCTCTTTTCAAGGTGATGAAAATATTCTATAGTTGTGCTGATAGTTGCACAACTCTGTAAAGATACTAGAAACCACCGAATTATACACCCTTTAAATGGGTGAATTGTATGTCATGTGAATTATATCTCAATAAAGCTGTTACCAAGGAAAAATCCATGAAGAAAAAAAATGACTAGCAAAACTGAAAGGAGAAACAAATCCAATGTTACAGTTAGAGGTTAGTAAACAGACACAAATCAGTAAGACTATAGAAGCCTTGTACCATACTATCAATAAAGGTGACTTAACTGGCATTAAGAAAGCACTATATCCCCCCAACAAAAGAATTCTTTTAAGTACACAAAGAACATTCATCAAGATAGTCCACAAAACAAACCCCAGGAAATTAAGAAAGAGAAATAACAGAGTATATTCTTTGACTACAAGGAAATTAAATTAGAAATCAAATCAAAAGAAAATCTGGAAAAAAATTCTCAAATAATGAAAAGTAAACAACGGTCTTCTCAATATTCTGTGACTGGAGAAAAAAAAGACACCAAACAAAAAATTAGAAAAGTTCTGAACTGCGTAATAATGAAAACACAGTATCAACATTTGTGGAATATACCTAACAGAGTGCTTAAAAATTTAGTTTTAAATATAATATCAGAAAAGACAAAAGGTCTCAAATCAATAATCTAAGCTTCTAATATAAGCTAGAAAAAGTAAATTCTTTCCTTAAAAGAACAAATAAAGAGCAGAAATAATAAAATAGAAAACAAAAAAATAGGGAAAAAAATAAATGAAATGGCTGATTCATTTTAAAAAAACAATAAAATTAATAAATTCTGGCAAGACATTAAACACAAAAATCATTAACAATATTAGCAAACTGAATCCAGTACTATTTAGTGTTATCATAAATATTATCACCTGTATTATATCATATACCATATATAATCATGTATAAAACCATGTATATTTCAGATATACACACATATTTTTCTTAGTTATTCCATATTGTCATATATGTATATAATCATATATACAGATGTGATATATATGAAAATACAGAATAATCAAGAGAAGTTTTTAAGCCCAGGAACAGAAATGGAGTTATGGAATTACAGGACCTTAGGGTAAGTTATGTTTAATTTTATAAGAAACTGCCAAACTTTTCTACAATTTCCAAAGCACTGTATAAAAGTTCTGGTTAATCCCTATCTTCACTAGCTATTGGTATGGTCTTTTAAAAAATTATTAGCAATTTTAGTGGGTAGGTAGTGCTATTTCATAGTGGTTTTAATTTGCCATTTCCCTTATGATACAATTATTCTGAACAAATTTTAATGTGCTTATTGGCCATTTGTGTATCCTTTGTAAAATGCCTGTTTAAATATTTTGCCCAATTTTAACTGGACTGTTTGTTTTCTTAGTCTTGTAAGAGTTCTTTATATACTTGGATACAAATCATACACAGAGAACAGCCAGGTAGAACAGTATAAAGAAAAAACACAAGATCTGAAATTAAACTCAGCTCTACCAATTATTAACTATATAATTATGATAATGTTCTCTAACAACCCTGAGCCTCAGTTTCCTTGTGTGATGTATATGAACCTAAAAGTAGATGAGAAAATTAAACGAACATCTGTAAATGGGCATACAGTAAGCACCAAGTGAATCTTAGTTTTTCTTTTACCTTAGATAAGACAATTATTGTCACCTCTAGTCACTTAGAAAATGAATTATTTCAGTCAAACCCAAAAGATGAAAACTAGATTTTAGCAACTGAAACTCTTTAGTGCAGTGATATCATTACAATATCCAAATACAGGGAACAATGAAACTTTTTTACCCACAGTAAGAATTACTGAGCAACTTCCCAAGAAAAATTTCAGAGAAAACCTTTCATTAAAATAGCAAGTTAATATATACCACTCTCCACAGTGCACAGCCTTCAACACTCCAACAGCAGCTGTCGTCTGTCGTTCAAAACCTTGTCCTATGTGATCGGCATGAGCTCTGGTCCTGTCTTCAAAGAGCATCTCGCGTGGCTCACTAGTCCGAGGTAGGTACTGCAGGTTTTTTATTTCATTGGTAGTTCTGTTTTAAAAAATTACATTTGTATTTTATATATATTTTAGAGAGGAGGGAGGGAGAGCAAGGAGAGGGCAGGGGTAAGAGAGAGGCTTATATAGTAAGGTTTAATTGCCCTCAAATATTTGTATTAAGGCTTAACTGCCATCAAGTATTTAGTAATCACATAATTCAGATTGAAGGAAATTTTAAATCACCTGCTTTCAAATCAATTTTATTTTTAAAATGAATAAGTACAAACAAGAATACATATATAATCCACTCCTTTTCTTAACACATCCTTCATAAAAGTGGCAGGCTTAAAGCAATATTTACTTGGATAAGAAACTAAATTATGGGTGGTTGTGGTTTACCCAGGGTTCCCTGTACCCAAAATCTTTACCTGATACCCCCAATCAGGTCACCTAGCTAACACAAGGTATATATCTGGAACGAACAGGTAACTCTAAAAAAATGCATTAATTTAATATTTATAGACCATCTACTATATACCTAGTGAAAAGACAGTAGTAAGACAGACAAGTTCCCTACTCTTGTGGGAGTTTATACTCTAGTGAGAGGAAGATAAAATAAATAGCAAGAAAACACCAGGCATAAGTGCTTCTACAAAACATGCATGGTTTATTGGAGGTACAAAGTTAAACCTTAGCTCCCTCTTAGAGGACAGTCATCTCCCACTGGCCCTCTCCTCCACAGCTCACCGTCTAGAATCCATATGCATACAGAAGCTGCTGAATACTTAGCCTCACTCATGGCAAAAACCCTCTCCAATTTTGCTGTAGAAGGGGAAAAGGGTGAGAAGAATTTCTTTGATTGGGAGGCATAATCTTATTCATCTTCCAGTATGGTTTTTCTGTTATTTCCAAAGCCAAGTCCAGACTGCCCCATAATTTTCTCTTCTCATCCTAGTCTATCCCCTAACCACTCTTCTTAATAAATTCTCTAATTTCCCACCTTCAGTCTCTACTATTTATTGTTCTTTGTGCACTCCAGCATTACAGTCTCATTACACACTTACAAAAACACACAATGTTATAATATACTTTTTTGCTCTTTGTGATTAAGTTTTTACAGGTGTCAGAAAGCTAGATGATGATGTTGCTTTCTGTGGAAAGCTAAGAGGCTTTCAAGCTTCTTATATAAAGCACTTGGCATAGTGCCTGAGGTAGTGTTGTTATTAGTTTGGTCAGACTATAAAGTGATGTGAAAGTATCCCATGGATTGTAATTCCTGAGGTGTAGGCAAATCTTTACGGGGCTGCTGAACTCCCTTAAATTTCATATAAAAGTTTGTATATATCTGCTTTGTTCTGGGGGAGAGGCTTTCAGATTCTCAAAATGATTTATAAATCCTAGTTAAGAACCACTGAAAAATATACCAATTTTACCATTTATTACCAACCTATAAATTCACTTAAAAATTTTTTATTCAACCAATTAAAATTTATTAAGCACTCGGCACTCCGTTTAGGCGCTGGAGACACACTAGTAATAAGCACAACATAGTCCCCGCCCTCATGCAACCTACAGTTTACTCAAGGACCATTTTTTCCTGTTTGTTTTCTTTTTTAATAATCAGTGGGCCCAGTAAAACTATCTTTAAGTATCTAAGAAAAGGTATCAACTCCCCCAGGATTATCCACTCCATCTCCTCACTAATGTTAACCTAGTGTACATCATTTCACTTTTCTCTGTGCTCACATACACATTATGCACATGTTTTTCATTTATTCTCATAAAAAAAGAATCATAGTGGACATATTACTTTACATTTTGCTCTTTCAAGTGTCATGGATATCCTTCCAGATCCACAAACATATATGATTCATTTATTTTAACTATTTCACTGTATTCTTAAATAGAAATGTATTAAAATGTAGTCAACCATCCCCCTGTTAATGGGCATTCAGACCATTTTAAACTTTTTTCTCACTACAAATAATGCTGCAATTAACATTCTTATCTATTTAGTGCCTTTAGCACTTTTATTTTGGGGACAGATTCCAAAAGTAGGGTTTAAATCAAAGAATATATATGTTAAAACTTTACAAGCTATTGCTGGATTACTTTCACAAAATAATTACAGCAGCTTACCTTTCTACCAACAATATATAAATGACCTGTTTTCTCACATACCTAACAGCCTGTAATATTACTGCTCTATTAAGAATTTTTGTCAGTGTAATAAGTAAAAATAAAACCACCTATTTTAATATATATCTGACTACCTGAGGCCTGTTTTTATACTGGGTTGTTTTACCTTTTTTTGTCAATTTGGGAGTGCTCTTTGTCTTTAGTCCGTCACATGCTACTAATGTTTTAGTTAAGATTTTCATAGTTTTGAACTTTGTTGTCTTTTCTCTCACATACTATTGACATTTTTTATATTGCTGAGGAAGGTCTCTCCTAGACTTAAAAATTTTATTCTAATATTTTAATTTTTTTCTCTTATTAAATCTCCAACTTACTTCTTGTGTGAGATAGGGGCTATGGCTTTGTTTTCTTTCAGATGGACTGCCAATTATGCCAGCATTATTCATTAAATAAATCTTCCTTTTCCTCTCATATATTAAGTTCCCAATATACTTAGATCTATTCGTGTACTCCATCCTATTCTAATGATCTTTTTGAGCTTTATAATAATTTTTACTAATAAAACAAGGTCCCCTTCACTTATCTTCTTTTTCACAATTTTCTTGGCTAGTTGCCAGCTTTATTTATTCTTCCGTATGAACTTCAAAATCATTTTATCCAGTGCTAGAAGTGTGAGTCTAATTGAAATGCTGAGTTTCAAAGGACTATCATTTTTATCTAATCCAGAACATTGTAGGGTTGGTTTTTCATTTATTTAGATCTTATTTTATATCCTCTATGTTTCAGTTTCCTTAATATGGGTTCTGAATATTTCTTATTAAATTATATCAGTTTATAACATCTCTGTTGTGAATGACATTTTTTCCATTCCTAATTACAGTTTGTTGTTATTTGCCTACACTTTTTGTGTCTTATTCATATTTGATGTTTTTTCAAAAATTTTATCAGCATGTGTAGCCATTTTTGAATTTGTATTCCAATTATGATCTAAACTTTCCCCCTCTTCCACTAATTTTCCACACACACATAACCCAACATACAAACACCCATCCTCCACAAGAAAAATGTGTATCCAACATACCTTTTTCTTTTGAAAGGTGACTTTGGCATATCAGCCACAGGGATCATTTGTTCTCCTGGGCGTACCCACATGATGGGTCCATCATCACTATCTTTTCGATTCTCTAATTTTAGACTAGATAGTGTCCCCCATGGCAGTGTACACTGGAGGCAAATAATTATATAGAAATCAATTATATTCAAAATGTATCTTTAAATATACATTAAAGAATACTACCCCTTGACAATCTTTTATCTATATCTTTATACTTATACATTTGAAATATATACCTGTATTGAATATATGCCTATATATTCACACATTCTCCATCAAAAAACTCTATTTCAATTATTCTTGAATGATTACCTCCCCCAACCCTGCCACAGATATGATTCACTATATTCATTACTTGTTATGCCTCCTTCTACCAAATACAAGATATTAATAAGTTGGTAAAATAAGCAAGTGTTCTCCATGAGAATCTACAAAAATGATCAATTAAGTTTAAAGAAATGGCTACCTAGAAAAAAAAGATACCTCTTTGATTAGTTATAATGAAAATCTAATAAAAAAGGAAAACCAAACCAAAACCAAAATTTATTTCTGTTTAGTAGTTGCTTGAAGAGACTGCTGGTCTAAAAGCAGAGAATAATTCCTTGAAAAGAGAAATGACTAAGGGTCCATGGAATTAAGAGAATGGTATTTTTAAAAAGCATTCATCCCATATTCCCTTTTCAAAAAGAGGAAAATTATCAAATTTCTCCAGAAAAAATGTATTTAATTTAGCTCATTTGCTTTTATAATTAAAATCTGAAACATAAATATTTGAATTAAGGGTATTTTTTAAATACCATTCAAAATAAATGCAACCAAATTCCATGATGTCACTAGTTAGGAGAAACAGAAAAGGAAAAAAAAGTTTAAAAGAATAAAAAAAGATACGGCCATGCCACCCTGAATGTGCCCGATCTCGTCTGATCTCAGAGGCTAAGCAGGGTCAGGCCTGGTTAGTACTTGGATGGGAGACCACCTAGGAATACCAGCTGCTGTAGGCGTTAAAATAAATAAATAAGTAAGTAAGTAAATAAATAAATAATAAATAAATAATAAACAAACAAACAAATAAAAGAATAAAAAAAGAAATGAAAGGGGAATGGAATGGGATAAAAAAGGAAGAAAAAGATACACACAGAGATTAGAAAACCAAACAAGCAGAAGTAAAAAAATAAAACTCAACAGATTAAGTGGTAAATACTAGTGACAAACTGATCTTGCTGCATTCTGACCTTTGAATTACTAATTAATTAACCTAACTACATAGCTCAGAGATTTCTCTCTCAATGGGGCAGCCCGAGCAGCCCACAAGAAATAAATGTTTTCTGAAATTCAGAGACTATAGAAAAAAATTAAGAAACCTATCTAGAAATCATTTAAAGATTTAATGGGCCTTAAAACTACATAGTTTAAATGCTGTCTTTTATGTATGACGAAACTGACGCCCAGAAAGTTTAAATGGCTTGCCCAAGCCAGCCAAGAATGAAATACGAATGTGCTACTTCCCATGCCAGTTTTCCACAATGCCAAATTGCCATTCCCTTCTCCTAAGCACTTCAATTTAGTAGACTTCCTTCCTGTACTTCTTAAATCCTCTGGTACTCAGTTTATAAAAATCTAATAAACAGATGAAACCTAATTTCCTAAAGAGACAGCAACAGGCTTATTTTCTGGTGCACCATTTAGCTTTGCCATTGTAATTGGTACCGAAGTCATACGTACACACTACACTAGAATTTTAGTTTTTCATCTCTTCCTTTCCTTCTTTCCAATTCAAATGAAATAAAAAAATTTATAGTTCTGAAACAGCCACCTGTATCACCTGTAGTATGGAAGTAACACCCACAAGTTAGACTGCTTGATAATGTTTTCTCTTACTTTTAAAAATGGTGAATCTTCCAACATATCAAGGAACTCAGGGAAGTAATCTCCCACTTCTTCATCAACTGCTCCTACCAAGCTGATCTGTCGCATTGGGCCAGCTCTATAAGTACCGTGAGAATATGTTCTTTTTACCTGAAGGATATGGAATTGATTAAAAGTTATACATAAGATAACGCTTGCTATCATTGTATAACACTAAATTATATTATACAAGAATATCAGAACATAATGTGAAGCAAGCAAAACAAAAACCTTTACAAGCAGTAAAAAAAAAAGATATTAAAAAAAAATCTGTACTAAATCAAGCTATTTTACCTTTAGTTATTCCTACACATGGCTTATGAAAACAACTGAGATAACTGACTATAACTTCATATAATACACGAGTTCATTATGTGATCACTGAAATTATATTCAGAATATGTATACCTACATTTCCCTAAATAGTTCATATCTCTTTATCAGAATTTTCAAAAGTGCACACTGAAAACGTTCCATTAAACCATTGTTAGTGGTTTGTATGTCTAAAAGGTCATCAGGAATGACCTTCCCTTCTAGATCTTACCATTAATCAGGACCCAGTTTACATTTCTAAATCAGATGAAAAACCACTAGAGATTGAGAACCAGGTGTCCTAGATCCCAAATCTTCTTTTGCTATCTACCAGCAGTGTGACCACCAGAAATCACTCAAATTCCCTGAGTTTTAGTTTCCTTAACTGGAATGATTTACACCTCAGATTGCTGAAGAAAACTTAATTGTGGCCACTAAATTTAGAGAGATCAAATTGTCTCAGTTTACCTGGCCCTGTATCAGTTTTAAAAAAAAAAAAAAAAAAAAAAACAAAAACCCTACTATAATATTATTAAACTACAGAGAAGGAATAAATACAATCAATAATCAGAAGACCAAAACTAATTATTAACAAATTTAACATTCAACCCTCTTAGAGTAAAATCTGTTTAAATGTTAAGTAAAAATATGTATCATTTAATAACAAAAAATGAGTAAAGCTCCTTGGGTGGTAATATTAAAACATGTTTCATCTTATAACTTAAGTACTTCACTAACTTTGATTTAACCAGATGTTATCTTAGGTTAGAATGATCATTTTGTTGATTGAAGAGAATATTACTGACTTAGCCATGTCATCTCATCCAAATTACACCTTTACATTAATTTCCAAATTTACAAATGTTGTTCTTTGTTAAAAAATAAAATAAAATGAAACTCATGTCTAAATTAGTACAGACCCAAATACTAAAAACTTTAACATAATACATTAAGTAAATTAGAGACAAACTTGATTTTTCCCTTTCTCCTATGTCTATGTTGGGGCTACCTAAAAAGAGGCTATATCTTTTGATGATTTTTTTAAAGTATATTCGTATTAAAACTCATAAATATTTCAAAGGATATTTGGGAGAAACTGAACTTTAAAGAGTAAAGGAACATAGACTTTACCACTTGCATTATAATCTTAAATATTGTACTTGAATCTTTATAGTTAGTTCTTGTCACTTCATGGCAAAATACATACATATTATATGTAAAATTCACTTACATACATAATTTGCTATAATAAAAGTACAGGACTCTCTCCCTTTTCACCAATGTGTGCTAAAACTGTAAAGTACATCTTGTCTGTCCACTATGAAAACTGCAGGTAAATTCCACTAAAACATATGGTGTTTATAAAAACTACGCATACTTAACTATCATGTTTAAAACAAGATGACAACTTTCTTCTAAAACACTTATTCTCTAGATATCCAAGGTAATACTATGATAAACCAATAAGATGAATACAAATATATTTAAGTTTTATAAATTAAACTGAAGTCATTAAATCTTAGTTTATAAAACTAATTTGAATTTTTAAACACACTGTAATATAACTTTAAATTACATACCATTTAACACAATTTCCTAGTGTAATAACCCAGTACTTCAAACATATACTAAATCAGTTGGAACCATTAATATTTTAAACATGGCAAATTACAATTAACAATGTATTCAAATTCAAAAAGTACATAGCTCTTAATAAAATATTGAGATGGAACTGAAGAAGCTGTTAAAACAAATATAAATATACAATCCACACACTTTTCACTTCTTGATTTAGGTGACTACTTTATTACAATATTATATAGCAGTCGTCCCCACCCTTTTTGGCACCAGAGACCAGTGTTCTTACGACAATCTAATTCCTGATGATCTGAGGTGGCGCTCAGGCGGTGATGCTAGTGCTGGGGAGCAGGCTTGCTACTCACCTCCTGCTGTGCGGCCGTATTCCTAACAGGCCACAGACGTACGAACCCACAGCCCAGGGGTTAGGGACCCCTGCTACAGCAAAAACTCAAAGAAAGCAAATCTACAATATCTTCAGGAAAAAAAGCCTCAATTCTCCCAAACTCTCCCACACTCTACAAAGACAGTGACTCATAAATGAGTACTCTTCTTACATATGTCTGTTTCCACATTAGGCATAATTCTAGTCTCTAAAATGATAAAGGATAAAAACCTACAAATTTAGAAAAGAGAGAGAGACAAGAGGCAAGCGCAGTTTCAGCTCCCCTAAGACATCAGTGTTATAACATAATAATGACAAACCTAGACTGAAAATAAGAGTTAAACTAAGTTGCATATGCTCAGTAAAAAGGATATCTTCATTAAAATCTTGGTATTTAAAATTATATGCTTCCTTTGTCTAGAAAAGTCACTTATCTAAAAAACTTCACATTTTCATTACACAACACAAGATTACTATATTTGCTTCTACGCAGTTCAGTAAACATTAATCAAACTATCAGTTTTCTAATGCAGTTAAAAATTAACCTGAAAATATCAAAACATGTCACTGCTTTAAAACATGACCTATATGCTTCCTATTAGAGAAATGTAGTTATAAGGAGTACACATATTGTTCCTCCCAATAGGTATAGCACTCTCAAAATGACAAGATGGGAATGATATTTATATATTTGCAAAAGCTTATATTTCAATAGTAAGTTTATGTTTAGATTGTGCCTTTTAGAACAGATATAACATTTTTTATCTAAATCTCCTCCCTATAGGCCCTGTACCCTCAAAACACCTGCCACCATTGTGACTGCATTTTCACTTTTCCCCTTATATGTTCTCTATAAATGTTATAAAGGGAAAGGAAAAAGCAGAAAATAGGAGACTTCTTGCACCCACTGCCAGTAAGTGTCAATAACAAAATCTCAGAAGTTTTAGTTAACAGAAACAAATTATGTTTAAACTAAAATCCTATTCGTTACTCTTCATGTAATCTTTAAAAAGAAAAAATCTTATGATTCTGGGATCAGCATGCTCAAAAACAAACAAAAGGTAGCCTTCCTGACAAGAAATACATTGCCAAATATAAATCTATAAACTTTAATACTGCTTTCTCTTGTTTTACTTATAAAAATTGCTCCAACAGAAGCAACAAATATAGTAATAATTCAAAAACCATGAAGAATGACTCACTTGAAACAATTTGCTGTTTCTCAAAATGTGTTCCCTGATATGTCATTCCCTGAAGAGGGGATGCTATAGTTCAGTAAGTTTGGAAAACTCTTTCTATTTAGGAAGTTAACCACACACACTGGCTATTTAAGTTACTGTGACACATCACAGTAAATAAACATAACTTATTTGGCCCAGCATTACACAAACTATTTTGACTTTAAAACCCGTTTTTCTTATAGTTGTTTCAGTATAACTATCGATATCCACGATATTAAAAGTTCCACAGAATACTTTAATAGTGATCCATAATAAATACAGAAGATATTATAGATGTTTCTAGCTAGTATCGGCATCAATCTAATGATAATACAAAAATAGGATAGTTATTAGAGCCAAAATTTTAAGGGGTTAAGGGCAGAAGAGGCTGTTCGATTCTGCTTGTTAGTTTTGGGGGTGAGGAGGGGTGGGGGGAAGATGAGAGAAGAGAGTCTCTTATTTTTAAAAACAAGGCCAGCTCATCATATCCTTACTGAGAAGAATCTAAACATCTAACAAAAATGAGAGTGCCACAAGGGGGAGCCATTCCCCACCACATCTGGCGTATCCTTTGGAATCGAAATAAAAGCAGCAATGGCATTTAATCAACATTTTATTTCAAAAATATCCACATAACCTCGACTAAAATAAGAATGAAAGTGTTATTCATTTTAAAATTAGTACAATAAAGGAAAACGGTTCCTTTCTCAATTAGATCATCTGGTACCTGCCATATTTTGTATAGATTAGTTCATAAGCATTCAAGGATGTAACAGGCACACAAATGGTCAAAATGAAAATTCACTGCAAAGGCAGGCAATGGTTCAAAGACAGCATATCAAATCATCTTTATTGGCCTAGCACAGTGAATGACCCCAGCATGAATTCAATAAATGTTACTCCTCTCTTCTCATTCTGCAGAGAGGCAAGGCTAACAAATGAGATCAGATTTAATAACTGTTTCACAATTAATATTAGCCATTTAATTATGAATCAACACCCTGACGTGTTATTTGATACAAACAACTTAGAACCAGTTTAAAATATAAAATAAGATTTAGAGTTTGGGGAGGAAGGAAGGATAATTAGAAGAGAACTGCTCCAATTTTCATATTCTCACAGTTCTTACTACAGGGATGTGCTGATTAAATACTGAGTGATAAGATAGAAATCCTACTTATTCCTTAACAGATAAAATTCTTGTCTAGCTTGCCTTTTTGTTTCTCTACCATTAAAGAAATAGGAGAATAATAAATGTCTGAATGAATACTTGAACAAAATAAACATGATAGAAAAACTAGGATGTATGTTAGGAGATTGCAAAATTCTTGGCCAAAAATTCTTCTCAAGTATGTATGCTGAGCAATGTGTGACTGTGTGCCATTGATCATCAAGAACTGAGTCTGGGTTTGGCCATGTGCTCCCTCTGACCAATGGGACACTGTACAACAGAAACAAAGGCTTATGCACTGGAGATTGCTCTCTTTCTACTCTATGGAACCCTGCAACTACCACCATGTGTATGAGCCCAGGTTAACCCGCCAGATGATGAGAGAAAAGTGATCATCACCCCAGTTGACACTGCACCAACCACCAGACATGGGAATGAGGCCTTCAAGCCCCAGCAGAGCTGACAAAGACAAAAGAAGTGCCCATTCAGCCCAAAGAATGGTGAGAAATAACTTTAAGCCACTATACTTTGGGGGTTTCTGTTTGTTTACTGCAGCAAAAGAACTGATACAGATACGTCACAAACTTTCAGCAAAAACCATATATGTTTCTATTCTCAAACAGACTTTTATCATACAGTTTGACAGACATTATACCACTCACCACAGGGCCACATTAGAGAAATGACATGACCTATAACACAATATATAATTCCACATGGTCTTCAAAATTTTCAGGCAACCAACATGGATATAGATGCAGATGGAAAATAAAAGAACAGGATATCCTGATCCTCAATTACTGTCGTGTGTGTGTGTGTGTGTGTGTGTACACACATGAAACTCAACATGTTTCAAGAATAAAGGCTGAACGGGTACAAAATAAGTTTTTCTAAAAACTACATACAGAGTAACAGTACAGAAGTAAACACCATTACTATAAAGATGATAGAAAGAGCTACATAATTTGTCATTTTTTTTTGTTTCCACAGAATTTATGGCAGATTATTTTGGTTGCTCTGATCTAAATAATCAAAAGAAAAAAGAGAAAACAAAACTAGTCTCCTCAGGATGCAAATCCAGCATGAATTAAGTTTGGGTTTCACAAACCACTGGTAGTCAGGGCCACTGGGTTGCATAATCTGGGGAATGCTATTCACATTACTGTAAAAGACTGCAGTTACAACTTATGCCATCATATATACCACAGTGGCCATGCTTTTCGTATTGATTCCTTTGAGTATGATTTAAATCTGGACAAATAAGGACCTGTCTTAAAATTCAAACTAATGGGTTTTTATTTACAACATTACAAGGTTCATTATTTGCACAGTTCACAACATTAGAATACAAGAAAACACAAAATACATATTTTAACATTATATACTCTTATTTTATCCATTAAAAATAGTGTTAATTACATATAATCATTACCATTATCGTGAATTCTTTCTTTGATGCTGCTAAATGTATTTTCCGAAGTAAGATTAAATAAAAAGAATAAAGATCAGATTCGTACTCTTCTCTATTGACTCACTCTATTATACCTCTTCTCACATGTTTCGGGATCTTTATA
Organism: Pteropus vampyrus; assembly: GCF_000151845.1. Taxonomy (NCBI): domain Eukaryota; kingdom Metazoa; phylum Chordata; class Mammalia; order Chiroptera; family Pteropodidae; genus Pteropus; species Pteropus vampyrus. The sequence goes on along the minus strand of NW_011888888.1, from coordinate 2,000,652 downwards.
TACTCCTTATTGGACTGGTTTTGACTGGATCAAAGGTATTTCATAATATAGAAGGCAGTAAAGGAATTAAAGGATAGTTACTAGATTACAAAATTTTAAAATTTGAAGATTTTCGCTACAGGTGTGCTTTTCTCTACAACTAGAGCAGGTTCTACCGAACCTAGCCTATTGAACTTAGTTAATGAGAAGTCATGAAATCATCAAGCTTTATTTCTGGGCAACCACCGGAACATGAATTTGGCTTTATTTTGCTCACAATTTGTCTTTGTTATAGTTGATATTAAGTCAAACTACATTCCAATATTAATAACTCCCTTCCTTCCCTTAAAATACTAACACACATTAGCTCAAATAATATTATCATCTCAACCAATTCTTTGAAGACAAATTCACATGGTAGTATGTAGGCTAATTCATTTGACATCACCAAAATATACAGCTTCACTATGTGTTTCTACTAACGAGCATACATAGATAAGAGGGAAAGAGATGCTGGAAGAGAAACGAAGTACAAGGTACAGTCTCAGTTTCTGAAGGTGTTAATGTCAGACTCCAGGAGGTGCTCCGAGCTTCCAAGTTCTCAAAGAGAGTGATTAACAAAATGAAGTTCTCAAATACCTAGGAATAGGTCTAATAAAAGATGTATAAGATATTTAGGCTGAAAACCAAAATATATTGAGAAAAAATAAAATGGCAAATGAAGGGAACACCATTATCACAGATAGCAGTTCTACCCAAACATCTATAGATTCTATGTAATCCCAATCAATATCCCAGTAGACTTTCCTGTGGAATCTGACATGTTAACTATAAAATTTATATGAAAATATAAAGAATGAAGGAAATCTTAAAGAACAGGAAAATTGATAAACTTATTCTACTAGACATCAAGAGTTATTATAAAGCTACGGCAATTAAAACAAACAGAAAAATGAAAGTAAAGAGAGTCCAGAAATCCACACATACCTGATCAACTGATTTATGGCTAAGGTGACAATGCAATGCAATGAATAGGAAATGAATGTCTTTTTGATAAATGATTGTGTTTACTGAATATCATATACAAAAATTAATTCCAGAAGAACTGTAGATTTAAATGTGAAAAGTAAAACAATAAGTTTCCAGAAGAAAACTTTGGCGAATATATTAATTACCTTGGGATAGGCAAAAATTTCTGAAATAGGACATGAAAAGCACTAACCATAAGTGGAGGGGGAAAAAAACCCTATAAATTAGATTACATCAAACTTAAGAACATGTAGTCATCAAAAGACACTCTTAAGAGTGAAAAGATAAGTCACTAACTGAAAGGAAGTATCGGCAACACATATAGCTGACAAGATTCTTATCAACAATATGTAAAGAATTTCAATAAATCGATTAGGAAAAAAACCCAATAGAAAAATGGGCAAAAGAGTAGACCAGTGATTATATAAAAAGGTGCCTGACCCCCTTAGTCTTCAGGGAATGTACAAAACTATTCATAGCACCTCTGTTATAACAGCCACAAACTGGAAAGAATCCAAATATCTACCCACAGTAAACAAGATAAATAAATTGTGGTATATTCATAAAATGGAATAGCATACAGCAATGAGAAAATATATAGTTGCTACACACAAGATGGATGAATCTCACATTGTACTGAAGGAAATAAGTCATACATGACAATGTACATACTATTTGATTCTATTATATAAAAGTTTAAAATAGGCAAAATTTATCTATTTTTCAGAGTCAGGAAGTGGTAACCTGGGTATCTGTGTATGTGTGTGGTGGTGGGGGTAAACTGAGTAGTGATAAAGACAGAGTTGGGGAGGGCTACTAGTAATTTTCTACTTTTAAAAATCATGAGTGTGTTCGATTTGTAAAGATTCATTAAGCTATATATTTATAATGTGTACATTCTGTGTACATATTATACTTCAATAAAAAGATTACTTAAAAATCAGTTTAGAAGAGTTTTTAAAAAGTTTACTTTTTAAAAAAATTTTAAATAAAAAACAGAACTGCCATATGATCCAGCAATTCTATTTCTGGGTATTTCTCCAAGGAAAACAAAATCATTATCTTGAAAAGATATATGTAACCTCCATGTTTACTGCAACATTATTTATAATAGCCAAGACACATAAATAGAAACAATCCAAGTATCCATTGATGGTTGAATGGATAAACACACACACACACACACACACACACACACAGGAATATTATTCAGCCATAAAAAGGAGGAAATCCTGACATTTGCAACAATATGGATGGACCATGAGGGCATTATGCTAAGTGAAATACAATAGATACTGTATGATCTCATTTACACGCAATATCTTGGCGGGAGGGACGTATTCAACAGATTGGTAGTTGTGAGAGATGGGGGCAGGGGGGTGAAAGGGTGAAGGTGGTCAAAAGGTATAAACTTGTTATAAGATAAATATGTCATGGGGATATAATGTTCAGCATGGTGACTACAGTTAACAATACTGTGTTGTATATTTGAAAGTTGCTAAGAAAGTAGAGCTTAAAAGTTTTCATTACAAGGAAAACATTTGCAACTATGTATGGTGATGGGTATTAACTAAACTTACATGGCAATGATTTCACAATACATATATCAAATCATTATGCTGCACACCTAGAACTAATACAGTATTATATGTCAATTATCTCAAATAATCTCAATTTAAAAAAAGAAAGAAAGAAAACCCCATTAAGCAGTTACTCCTCATTTCCCCCTTCTCCCAGCCCCTGGCAGCCACTAATCTGCTTTGTTTCCATAGGTTTACCAATTGTGACTATCTCATATAGAAACAGAATCATACAAAATATGACCTTTTCTGACCGACTTCTGTCACTTTTCATCCACACTGTAGCATGTATTAGTATTTTATTCCTTTTTATGGCTGAATGATATTCCATTTTGTGTACATATAGCAATTTAATCAACTCTTTATCCATATATGAAGTATTTCAACTCCCTACCATCAATTAACACACTCTTAAGGGTCCTCAGTCAGAAACTAGTTATCATCTTCGACAAAACAAAAAGCTGTTGAGCTGTTGTAATATTGCGCTAAGCTACTATAACAACACTCTGTGTATAACCTGTTATATTCCATCAAGCATTTACAACCACCATCCTGTGACTGAGTACTATTGTCATCATTATTTTGTAGATGAAGAAACTGATAAAGAGCTTAAGTAGCTGTTCAATGTCACAGCTGGTAAATGGCAGAACCAGGACTAGACTCCCTCCCCTTATCATCCACCCCATATCAGAGTTCATTGAGCTACCACACTAGCCCAGTCAGAACTCACTTTTTTTTTTAATTGTAAAATGATTCTACAAATTAAATTTGGAAGGAAGGTTCTCACATTCAAGACAAGAAAAACAGCAAGTTATAAACTAGTTTATCTCTAAATATATATCTGTCAATCTTGTAATTAATAAAGCATTTTCCCAAACAGAAAATTGTATAAATTGTTTTCAAAATCACTTTCTGATTTTATCTTCCTGTGGCCGATGCTCACACGTAGTTATTGACTTATGTACTGCTGTTGAAGTTAAAAAAAAAAATGAAGAGCAAGAGAGCGGGAAAAAATGATGTAGATGATAGAGGGTCTGTTCATCCCTCTGGGATCTAGATGAACAAACCATACACCTAGGGAGAAATCCAAGAAATCACCCTGCAACGTAGAAGGTAGGACAGAGCAAGGACTCACGGCTGACTGGTCTTGAGTGGCTGAGTGAGATGGAGCCAGCGGCAACAGCAGAAGCCTCTTAAAGGGGCCGTGTCCATGAGCGAATTTTCCTGGTGACAGACCTGCTCGCTCTGAGCACCAGTACTGATTTGGCTGCGCGCAGGGAGCACCAGGGATGTACAGGGAGACATTGTCAAAGTGAGGGCCAAGGCAAGACTCGCTCTGTACAGAAGTGCCAGGGGTATCCATTATTCTCTGTTGAGCCTTCCCCCTTCCCAGTGCACAGACACAGCGCCACCATAGCCCTGACATCAACAAACTGGATAACAGAGGTTGCTCTGCCCAGAGGATTCTCTGAAACTCCACCTCCCTCAACACGCGGCCTCACCCGAGCCACATTCAGGTGTACCCTCAGTGAGTCAGGTGCTCCTTGCTGAGCAGTGCCTAGACTCACACCAGAGGCAGCTGGCTTCGGTTTCTAGTGTGGCTTTTTCAAGCAACTATAAGCACAGCATTCATGGAATTGATTGCTGAATTTCAACAGGTAGCCCCGGACGGGCACAGCTTGGGCTAAATTTGGCCTGCAGCTGAACCCCTCTCAGGACTGTGCCACTGGACACTACTTCACAAATCCAAACTAATAAGACTGAGAGACTTAGGAGCTTTAATTAGTACACAGAAATAGACACAAAAGGCAGCCAAAATGGGAAGACAAAGAAGCAGAAACCATGTGAGAGAACAGAACAGAGATCCAGATATAATGGAGTCAAGTAATCTAACAGGTGCAGAGTTCAAAACACTGGTTATAAAGATGCTCAATGAACTTTTGAGAAATGTAGATAAATTCAGTGAGAACTTCAACAAAGAAATAAAAAATATAAAAATGGAAAATATAAAAGGGAACCAGTCTGAAATGAAGAAGACATTATCTGAGATGAGAAGTATGTTAAATGGAATAAACAAAAGAATAAACAAAGTGAATAAAGAAAAGGATTCAAACATCCTATCTAGAGGACAGGAAAGCCAAGGACACTCAATCACAATGGCAAGAGATAAGATGCCAAAACTATAAAAATTATTTAAGGGCATATGGGACACTATTAAGGGTCCAAATATCTATCAGATCAGAGTACCTGAAGAAATCAAGATGTTGAACAGCTGTTTGAAGAAATAATGATGGAAAACTTCCCTAACCCGGTGAAGGAAATGGACATAAAACCCCAGGAAGCTCAGAGAATTCCAAAAATCAGAGATCCAAAGAGGCCCACACCAAGACACGTCATAATTAAAACACCAAAGGTTAAATACAAAGAAAGAATATTAAAAGCAGCAAGAGAAAAACAGATAGTTACCTACAAGGGAACACCCATAAGACTGGCAGCTGATTTCTCAACAGAAACTATGCAGAACAGAAGGACTTGGCACAAAATATTCGACGTGAAGACCCAGGATCTACAACCAAGGATACTTTATCCAGCAGTTATCATTTAAAGTTGAAAGACAGATAAAGAACTTCCCAGACAAAAACAAGCTGAAGGAATTTATCACTACCAAGGCAGTATTACAGAAAATATTGGAGGGACTTCTTTAAGAAGAAAAAACATGTATCAAAAA
>NW_011888888.1:1989746-1993951 GCF_000151845.1 Pteropus vampyrus | reverse complement strand
CAATAAGTACCTCAAATGGAAAAGAATTAAGTGCTCCAACCAAAAGGGAGAGTGGCTGAAAGGTAAGAAAACAAGACCCCTACATATGCTGCCTACAAAAGACTCACTTCAGATTAAAAGACACACACAAACTAAAAGGAAGGGAATGGAAAGATATTGCTTTGAGGGACCTACAAGGTATTTAAGTCAGACAGAGAAAGATAAACACTACATGATTTCACTTATATGTGGAATCTAAGGAATAAAAAGAACAAACTAATCAAAAACAGACTCGCAAATATAGTGGACAATTTGGTGACAGACAGTGGGGAGCAGTTGGAGGGATGGGAGAATGGGGTGAAGGGTTAAAGAAGTACAGATTAGTAGCTGATGGACGGTCACAGGAATGGGGAGCACATCACAGGGAATGCAATTAGCATTAATATGATGGCTAGGTGGAAGGCCAGGGGAAGGAGGGAGCAATTGGGGGTATCATTTTATGAACTATATAGATGTCTAACCAATGTACTGTATACCTGAAACTAATTTAAATAAATTTAAAAAAAAATGAAGAGCAAGATAACCAAAAAAAAAAAAAAAAAAGAATCACTTCCTGAAGGGATACCACAAATTAGGCTAAGAGATGGAGCTTTAGTGGAAGAGTCAAAAAATCTGACATAAAACTAAATAACAATAAGTATGCTAATTTTTCTCCTACTGCTCTCCTTTGGATCCCATTTAGTTTCATAAAGCCAGTGTGTAAGGACAAACCCAAAGCTACCCTCCAGTCACAGAAAACACTTCTGTAGTCTCCTAAACTCTTAAAAAGAAAAACAAACAAATTAAGGCTTTAGTATGGGGGAAATATCAAATGAACTGTTCAGGACAGCTTTTCATTAGATATTCTTCCCTATACTATATGAATGAGTGGGTATGAAGGGTCTTGGAATAAAGGAACATGGACCTTGCACAGGCAACTTCCTACCATTCAGTCTAAAGCTAAACTAGTAAAAGCAGTCCTTACAGCTGACAGGTGGCATAGAAGCGGGCCAGAGCCACAGCTGGTAACAAAGATGATACATCTGCCTAGGTTTTCCTCTGTGCTACAGTACGCATTAGCCAAGCACCAGGGTCGGCAGCTCTCAGAAGGACTTGAGACCCACCTATCCACATACTGGCAAGATTAAGGACTCTCACCATGTCATTTCATTTAATAACAAAAGCATGGTTTTCATGTTGTACTTATTACATAGTTAAGATGAAAAATCTTATCATTTAATAAAAATTAACGATTCTTAACCTTAAAAGCTATATGAAAAGTAAATATTACCCCAATATTACCCCAATAAACTTAATAAAATTAAAAGTAAAAAATAAAAAAGCATATAGAGAAAAATAAAATAAAAATAAATTTAAAAAATAAAAAATAAAATGTAAAAACTAAATAAAAATAAAATAAAAGCAAATAGAAGAATTATAACACTTGAAAGATGGCTAAAATAAACTTGCATAGTACGCCCCCGAGAAAGTATGATATAGTGGAAAAGAATGGGATTGGAAGTCAAGAGGCCTACCGCAAAACCTGGCACTTAGACATAATAAATGACAAATGATCTAGTACCGAAGGACTGTGGACAAGTTATTTTTCTTTCACTGTATCTGCTTCCTCATTGCTAAAGTTAAACTGTAATGAAAATTAAATGAGTTATTAATTATAAAGTGCTTAGAACAGTTCCTGACATAGTCAGTACTCAATAAATAGCAGACACCATTACTAGATGTCAGTCTGGTTCTACCACTAAACTCAGGTATAACCTCTGACAAATTACTAACCATTCTGGAATCCTAGATAACAGGGCTAACGATGGATACTCTATACTCTCTTTCCTCTAAAAACATATTTAAATTCCAATTCTCAAACATGTTATATTAGGGAATAATTCCTCAATACATTAAAACTTTAATACTACCATATTAAAGGGAGGTTTGGTATGTGTGGATGTGACTGGACATCCAGACTATCACTTAAGGTAGAAACTGTAACTTGAATACATCAAATAATAGGCATGCATGCACGCACGCACGCACGCACGCACGCACACACACACACACACCCACCCACACACTCAGAATAAGGAAAAGATTCCTGGATAAAGATTAAGATTTTGTTCTACTCCTGGCACTGCTGCCAACCTTTAAACAGTAAGTTACTCCTACCTCTGTTTGTTTGCTTAACTGTAAGTTGAGAAAGGTTGGATAGATGATCACTTAGATCCCTTTGAGAATTTCTTTGCTTTTTTTCCTCCCTCCGAACTAGAATAATGTCAATTATTCCTTAGAAAATCAGACATTTTAGCAACAATAAATGTGAAAACTTAGTTAATCTCTTGGCCTAAGCCGTCCCTGATCTGAAATAGGTGACAATAGCACTGGCTGTTTAGGTGGGCCCGCATTCACTTTCAAAAGCCAGCAGACCTGATTCTGCCTCTGCTTTCTAAAATAATATCCATTCTACACCATGGAGAAAGACTGGTAATGGAAATTAGCTCAATATATGCACTGACATGTAAACTTTCTCACAGTCAGACAATTAACCGATTCCCTTGTAAAATATATTAATAGCCAGCATTTATTCAGCATCTACTATGTGATGAATCCAATGCTAAGCACTTTTAAGGCATTATCACATAAACCAAGAAAATAATTTTAGGTGATTTTTAGGTAAGAGAACTATTGTTAGAACTGCAAACTACATGGCTAAATTCATCTTATTCATTTCATTTCCAAGATAAATTCTTGCAACAAAGGACAACAGAATCTTAATTACTTTTAAGAAAAAAGATAAATAGAAACATTTAAATTATGATGTTCACATCAAGAATGTAATTTATTCTTAATATTCCCAAGAGGCTTCATTATAGTCTTACCTTTTTATTTCAAACCTATAGCAAAATGAGAAACAAAGAACAGAAGCTTGTGTAAAATGTATAATTAAAAAGTTTCTTTTTTAAAAAACTAAAATCCTCTTACCTGAGCATGAAAATTGGACATAGTCGTTGTCTCTATATCCTTCTTTCCCAATATCTCCATTTTCACTGGTGAATTGGGAAAATTAAATGAAAAGTAGTCTAAAAAGTCAGGTAAATAGGTAGCTGCCCCATGAACAATACCCATTACATAAAAAGCTGCAGAGTTTTCATTTTCACTGAACACTAGACCCACAAACTCTTCTGCAAACCTCTCCATCTCCATAGGAGACAGGTGGGAGAGTTCATTACTGTAGGCATGGATAACTGATGCACCTCCATTAGGCTGGTGCTCAATATGAATGAGCTGTTTGAACTCCAAAGTGTCCAACCTTTTGAGGTTATTCTGAACCCGTGGCTCCTTTAATGAGACAAATGGAAACTCACTGTTCTCTGGAATTTTGGAATCATAGTTCTTGGTATCCAAATTCTTTCCACTGTAATCCTTTATGTTATCATTTAGGATGCCTTTGGTTTCATGATCTTCAACATCAGATAGCAATCCTGAGCAGATGGTTTGAATAGATTTGCTATACATTTTTGGACGCTTCCGTTTTTCATTCTCTTTGTGTTTCTTTTTCTTTTTCTTCTTTACCTTTTTAATTTGTAAGTCTTCTACGTTTGTTTTTGGCTTCTCCTTTCCACCTGTTGGGAAAAATTTTTTTTGAAACTCCTTATTTTGGTTACTTAAAAAAACATGCTTTAGGAACTGTTTTATAATAAAGTTTACCCAGAATCAAGTTTATATTTTAGTCAGTCTCTTTGTCTTTTCTACACACACACAGGCTTAAGACAAAGTTACACCTTTCTGACGTGCAGATGCTCATTCAGTGTTTACTGAAGTAATGAATGTTTCTGAAAGCATCGTCTTCAAATTTTAAATGTAGAAAATCAGAAATGAAAAGTTGAACAAAGGTCAATATGAACAATGGCCTCCAGATGTTTTCCACTGATATATATAGATACAGATATAGATAGATATCATCTTTTTTAATTTATCTAAGTTCTTAAAAATGGCATATAATGTCAAGATTTAGAAATCATAAAGTAGGAAAATACTTGCATAATATAACAGCAACAAACACAGCAATTCCTTAGTTTTTTACCATATTTCCTCCTTAGAAAACTATTCTTGCCTCTAAAATGAGCTGTTTTAAGACCGCTAGAGTTTACGAAGTTCCCACTGAAGACCTCACAAGA
>NW_011888888.1:1984884-1985586 GCF_000151845.1 Pteropus vampyrus | reverse complement strand
GTTTGTAAAGTCATAAAATCCTAAGTGTTAATTCTCTAATAGGTCTACATGCAACAAGTTAAGAAATACATTAATAAATTCATACTTGCCACCTTGGTATGAACTATTAAAACATCAGTCAGGTTAATATCTTCATAACAAATAATGGAAAAAATAAAAAGGAAGTTAATTAAAATGAAAGAAAAAAGAGGTTTATATATGTAAGCAAACTCCAAATGAGTTAAGGACAAAAAATGTGGTCAATTAAGAAACAGAAAAAATAATTTAAAGGACTTAGGTGTAATTACTAAATTGAAAATACATGTAATATCACATAAATTAAATGGTTTGCCAAAATAAACAGAATTTCATTTGAATGAAAATATAAGCTTAATATCCTATTACATATATGCCTAACACATTTTTTTGAAGTTTGAAAATACCCAGTCATTACTACATGTTACTCTGAAATAAAATAGGCACGACAGCGTATTTCTTAATCATAAGAATGGATGGAAAAGGTAATATAATAGTCAGAAACTGAAAAATGCAAACTAATAAGAAATAAGTCAAGAGATTCTTATGCTGAACATCAAGGAATTAAATTCCCATGACAAACTACTCTGTAATTAAATACTAAAGTGAATACAGTATGTAGAGTTTTATAACATTCCTGAGACTGCTATCCTTATAGAAAGGCCTGCTTGCAAGGTAGGCCCTTGG
>NW_011888888.1:1983223-1984834 GCF_000151845.1 Pteropus vampyrus | reverse complement strand
CCATATTTCCTCCTTAGAAAACTATTCTTGCCTCTAAAATGAGCTGTTTTAAGACCGCTAGAGTTTACGAAGTTCCCACTGAAGACCTCACAAGATACCATAAAGGAGATAACAAAATTAGAATAACTTCTCATTTCTTAAGCACAAATGATACCCATGTACTGATAAAGGGGTGAATTAAAAAGGAAAAAGGAAAAATGATATGGAGAATTTATAAGCTTATATATTAATGACCTTCTGTAACCAAAGGAAAGTAGATTCTGGACTCAGAAATTAAGAACTCTAAAGAATAAAAGATTAATCCAGAGAGACTCTCTAGCTATAGAATCTAAGTGTACATATAAACACTTAACATTATCATAGTATCTTTCTACACAATAAAAAAAGTAGAAAAAAGTAAACATTCTCATAAGAAATTATGCTTCCTAATATGAAAAAGCCATTAAACTAACAGTTGAGAAAATTAAGCATTCACTGTTTTCACTTGTTATTTTACTTTTATAGACAGCCTGCCATGAGCTAAATCTTCCCAACCTACTTCTTTCCATCTCCATGTATTTCTTTCATTCCTTTGTCTCCAGTAAGATGTCCTGCCTACTTTCCAAAAATAAGTCCCTCCCACCAACTCCAAAAACACGTGCTTAATAGTTCTCTTTCCTCTTCTCTTCTTAGATCATCAAACTTATCAAAAAACAGTCTACAACCAGCGCCTTTTCTTTTTCACCTTACCATTCTTATTTCTTAAGTTCTGGGTCTGCTTCTAGTCTACTAAAATTTTCTTTCCCAGAATGTTCAAATATCAATGACATTCTCTCAAATTATTCTTCCTGATCTTCAGAAGGTTTGACAAAATTATCCAGCTCATCTTTGATTATTTTTCACTTCCAACTTCCTTAATACTATTGCCTTAATTTTTGGTCAACTGCCTCATGATTGTCTCTCATACTGAATGCTGGAGCCATATTAAATCTTTCTATAAATTTTACATATTGTTTTGATCACATTCATCCCTTGACTCAACTGCTTTCAAGGGCTCTCAATGCCTACGAAACAAAATATAACCTCTCTAGTCTGGAATCCAAAAACAATGCCCTCTAGTACCTAATACTCTGGTCAATCTGCGCTACTTATAATTTCTTGTAAGATATACCTAATTGGATCTTATCTTTCTACTACTGACAAAGGCATTTCCTGTCCCTAAAATACGCCTGCCATGTCCAATATTTACTACTGAACTGTTTCTTACCCATCCTCTAAAAATAACTCTATGTCATTTCCTTCATTTTGCTTTCCTTTATCTCTCTAGCTGGAACTGAAATCACTTCACTCTAAATTCATATTAAGTTGTTACATATTCCACGTATATGAATATGTGATATAGTCACATAAAGTTATTATTTTTTCACTCATAGGATACCTGTATATCATATGTCCTTTGGGACACTGTATGGGTAGAACGAATAACTTTTAAATAAATTCAGAGTGAAATGATACTTTCCCCCGCAATCATGCATCTAGAATTTTGCTACAAATGCACAGTTAATGAATCTATGAATGAAAAGATTTCCCTCATCAACAGACTACCTGAGATATTTATAGGTTTTCCCCATG
>NW_011888888.1:1971106-1982358 GCF_000151845.1 Pteropus vampyrus | reverse complement strand
ATTAAATACTAAAGTGAATACAGTATGTAGAGTTTTATAACATTCCTGAGACTGCTATCCTTATAGAAAGGCCTGCTTGCAAGGTAGGCCCTTGGCTGGTATCTGAGAACTTGTATGTTGGAAAGGGTCGCCCGTCATCCCAATAAGAGTAGCTCATTGTGCCTAAACTGTTTGTGCAAACAACGTGGTTTATTTTGAACACTTGTTTTCCTTCTGGGAGTCCGGAATTTTGTTATATGCTAGAGAGAGGGAGCCTATGTGACCAACTCCAATAGAAACCCTGGGTATTTAGTCTCTAATGAGCTTCCCTGGTAGACAATATTTCACACATGTTGTGTAATTCACAGCCAGAAGAATTAAGTACATACTGTGTGACTCTACTAGCAGAGGGGAGGACTCTTGGAACCTTTTGCCTGGTTTCCTCCAGACATTGCCCCATGTGCCTTTTCTCTATAATGATTTTACTTTGCATCCTCCACTATAATAAATCATAGCCACAAGTCAACTATATAGTGAGTCCTGTGAATCCTAGCAAATCATCAAAACTGGGGGTAGTCTCGATGGACACAGGTAAAATTCATTCTTTATATTTAAACTAAACAGAGGCACTAGAAAACTTTTTTAAAGTTTTATATAACCTCTTTCATTTCCTATCTTGGAATGACATACAGAGTGCAAATGTATATGTAGGAAATTATTAAATATATTTAAAAATAAGACCATTTTGAATATCAATGGTCTTCTCTTATACTAAAAGATATTTCAAGTACACATTATCCTAAATTTATGATCCTTCAAACAGAGTCCAATAAATCAGACTTATGGTTTTTTTTTTAAAGTATCCTGATAAGTATCCATAACGGAAGGAATAGAATTCTAAGTAATTTGGACCTTCAAAAAATATAAATGTAAAATGTTGATGGGGGACCTTCCTCCCACAGATCCAGACACATGCACACAGTGGACCCCAGATACACATACACAGAGCACCACGGATGCACACAGAGAGAGCCAGAGAGAGAATCGGACAGAGAAAGAGATGCAAACTCACACGCAGCCAGAAAGACACAGAGACAGGAAAAAACCAATCACACACACAAAGATACAAAACAGCATATGTTGTTAATGGCTAATCATATTAAAAACAAACAACTTAAAAAATCACAAATTCACTGGCATTAATTTCCACCATTAACCTTAGTATACTTTGTGCTAATAAAAAATAATAAAAGTTGCCAGGAAAAATTGGATCTGATTTCATATCTAATATGGGAATTAATACATATAACTTTATTATCATAAATAGAAAAAAAGTAGCAATTAGCTTAGCTATTTTTAACCTTTGGTCTTTGGAGAATGACTGCTTTTTCCGCAGCACAATATTTTCACTCTTCCTGCCATGAAATACCTACCTGTGACCTTTAGTACACTATCAATAACCTTGGACATTAGTTCCTTTAACCCTCATTCCAACTGCTCACTGGCAAGCTTCTCTGATATGCCATAACTATAAAATGTATTCTCAAACATATTATAATCATAACATCTATGTTCTTAAAACTTATTAATAACAAAAAAATGGCTGGAACATGTAAGTGTGCTCAGAAAAAAGGAACTGGTAGACATTAGGCACAAAAGGATGAGCTAAATAAGCTTATGTTTCAAATGTGTTCCTTTATACTATTTTTAATAAAGCAAATAATCCTATTTTATCAGTGATAGACATTTACAAGATTTCTGCATTAATAAAAACTTTTAGCATATATATAATTATGTGTGTACATATACCTCTGATCATATTCAACATGATGCAGTTTTAAATGAAAACCTGCAGGAAATGAGACTGTTGCGAAGGAAGAGTTAGCATCTATTTTAGATATTCAAGTGCTATCATCAATCAATCAATGCTTGCGTGTGCCATAGCTTGTGACATTAGCATTATCAAGAAAGAGAAGACTGTAAGGAGAGAATAAAAATCTAAGGCCATAAAGGAAAACAGGGCATACAGTAGTAAATAACAGTGAACTGCCCCTACCAAATTGATTTTGTTGTTGCTCAAAGACACCAATAGCGAAGGATGCCTTTCTCTATCATACAGGCTCACTTGGGAAATGGCCACAAGCAGAGCGAATTGTTTTTGCTGGATATTAACAACAGTTAACATAGTGCTCACAATGGGACAGGCACTGTTTCCCAAAATGAATCATGTTTTTATTCATGTAATTATCTATACACTACACACTGAGTTTTGTTGCTGTTTTTTAATCACAAGAGAATCTTTCATACATGTTTACAAGAAAGATTCTCATCTACTTATTGAATACCTGTGGGCCAGACACTGTAGTTGGCACTTCCCACATATTTTATCTCATTTAATGTTCACAACTCTGTAAAGCAGTAATTATTATTATTTACCTCGATTTTACAGTAAACACATTTTCCCACTGTCATCCCAAAGGTCACCAATTCATTTCTAAATCCACCTCATTTTCTTTTCCTTATCACTAGGTTTCACTTTAACTCGATTCAAAATATCTCCTAAATATTTCATCTACTTTAAAGTCAAGGTTACCATTGAATATTACTTTAAAAATCTCCATTTTTTTAGGCTATTTTAAATTTTGTTTGCATATGTAATCTCTAGGTTCACACACACATTTTACAGTAATGGTTTGGTAGGAATCTAACATTCAACCGAGTGACAGCAATTTACATCACTGTACATTCAAATGGGTAAGAAAATGACTAAACCAGTAAAAAAATGAGTATTTACTAAACCAAACCCTTTAACCAAGGGTAGAATAAACATTTCAAGCATTAATCATTAGCTGCTATACAGCACTGGTGTGGTTAGATTCAGTTCCTGCCTCAAAGGCTTACAATCTAATTAAACAATACAGATAACACACACTGGCAAAAGAGAACAAAAGGAAGATGAGCATTAACTAAGTGGCCATCAGTTTAACCCCTGACATGTTTCTTCAAGGTCAAAACAATTTTACAGAAAATAAAGCTGTGACAAGTAGAAAACAGAGTTTAAATAAACTGCTACCAAAGAACATCTGGAAACATGACAGAAAATGAAATGAAAATGCAGAATCTAAAACTCTGTTTATCCAAAATAATATAAATTAACCAGTTGTTTTGTTGCAAATGCGGTGCTACCCCTTTTCTCCCTTATGGAGATAGAAAGGCTTATCAATACAAATTCAATATGAAATTAATCAAAGTCAACATGTTCTGCTCTGCAAATTGTCAACTTGATAGGTCAGGCTAATGAATTTGTTAGCTGTCTAGCAACCAAATGCCATTGATTGGTCTTATCTTGCTGAGTGAATTTAAGACTGCCTTTACTTCTATTCTACCACAAATTCTCTCTGAAATAGTTCAGATTTACCGATAAGATTTGTATTATTACCCAAAGGCCTACCCTCATGTACAATCAGCAACTAAAAACAACAGTAACAATAGAGAAAAAACAGAAAACAAAAAGGAGATATTCTTAAGCATGTAAGAAACAATAAAACAGATAATTTAGCTCTGAGTAAAATGTTCCCTTTACATCCCAGACTATGATACGATTACTGTCAAATATTTGTAAGATCACTTCCTACACCATCTCTTATCATGATAAAAATTGCTTTAGCCTTTCATTTTAGATTATCTAAATATGAAGACTAATAATACAAACACAGAATAAGACACCTATTTTTACAACTCCCTACTATTACATTTACTTTTTGTATCCTGACCATTAATATTTATTCTCAACAAAATTCAGCACCTTATTTCTTAATCACTAACATTTATTTTAATCAATAAGCCAACGAGTATACTGAATATAATATAGGACGACTAAAATCACTGAATTTTATAAACTTACTTTTCAGCAAAATCTTTACTTCACCATTTTCTTTCTTGATCTCATTCATTACTTTATGCTTCTTTTTTTCTCTCTCTTTTTCCTTATCTCTCTCTTTAACTTTGTCTTTGAGTTTATCTAAAAGACAAAATAAAGAAAATGTTTTAATCTATTTTACAATTTTATTTTTTTTCCATGAACTATAGTGCAGTGTCTAGAATTATAATACACCAAGAAAATCAGAATGAGAAAAAATGACATTTTTCTTCCTCTCAGGTTTTGGGAAACATTTTTAAATTTCCTTTCACATATTGAACATAAAATACATAATCACATGTCATAAACTGTCAAAATTTATCACACATTTCATTCTAAAGATTATTTTTCACTTCAAGTCAACCACAATATTAGACTAACTTCAAATCACTTAAAATAATTGGCTAACTTTAATTGATACAATAAACTACAGTGGAAAAAGTGCTAGCTTTGAAGTAGGGCATATCTAGATTGGTAACATAACACTGGAAAAACTGAGACTCAGTTTCCTAATCTGTAAAATGGTGGTTGATATCTTTCTCACAGGTTATTATAAAGACTCAATGAAGAAAGATATTAAATGACTACCAGTGCCTATTATACATAAGACTGGATGTTAGTTCCCGTAACCTTGCACCTTCTAAAAAGTGTATGATTGATGTGGCTAGCTGATATTATGATATTAAAACAAATGGTATAAGAACTCTAAGAATCATTGTCTGAATTCTAAAAATTCAAACTTTGAGCTGATAAAATTATTTGATGTCTTATTAATTCTTGTTTGTTCAATCATGCACCCAGCAAAAAAATGTAGAGGAGAATTTTTAAATAGTGATGTAGTCTTTGCCCTCCAGAAGCGTACTATTGATTACGAAGCCATGACGGAAGCATACAAAAAACCATAAAATATGCTTCTATTTAACTGAGATTATATAGTATATAAGCATACTGCATAATTTCTTAAAATCCATCCTTACTTTCCTTTCTAAGTATAAAATTACCATCATTTAGTTCCTAATCACCTAATGAGTATATTACTGTTTATATCATCACTGACAAATAGAAATATGTTTACCACATTTGTAAATTTAAATTTTTCCTGCAGTCACATTACAAACAAAAAGAAATGGGTGAAATTAATTTTAATATACTTTATTTAACCAATATATCCAAACATCATTTCAAAATGGAACGAATACTATAAAATAATTGATATTTTACATTTTTTTATAGTAAGATTTCAAAATTCAGTGTATATTTTACACTTAACAGCAAAATTCAAAGTAGTTCCACTTTAAATACTCAACAGCCACATGACACTAGTGGCTACCATACTCAAAACAACTCAGGTCTAGACTACTTAAATAGATAATTCTCAAAAATATTAAACCCATGTATTTAACAACTTACACTCAATAATAAAAAAATATATAAATTCAAACAAAACATTCTCACCTACCAGACTGACAAAGTGCTTTTTTAAAAGTGATTAATACTGAAAGCAGATGAGAGAACAGTTGATGGTAGAGCAAACTAAACAGGGATTCATTGACGAATATTTGTTGCTGAGTATAAGAAAAGGTTTAGAGTACAGATGTAAATAAGCTAAATAAGGTCCTCATATGTTCACATATAACTTAAATTATATAATAAATTAAGCTGTTCTCCTACTTTAAAAATTAGTTTGCCACTCTTATGTTTTGATGTTTAAAGTCCTTAAAATCCTATTATAGGCTGTCATCCAGCCATGTTGCTCCAAATAGCTGGAGCTTAGACACATAATAAGCTATTATTTTCTAAGTAACCACACATCCTTAAAAATAAACTATTTATATATCATTTAAAATCACAACTGAAGTTTATTAAAGTATAATATACATACCAAAAAAACCATGTAAGTATAAAGCTCAATTTTTACAAAATGAACAGCACCTCAGAATCCCTCTGTGCTTCCTTCCAGACTTTATGCAGCACATGGTTACTCAGGGTAACCATGATCTTTACTTCTAACCACATAGATTATAATAACTGCAGAATTTTAATGGTGTATATAAAGAATATGACATACTATAATTCTATTATGGTTGCAAAATATAAGTATTTTTCAGGATAAAATTATATTAGCTTTCAGGAAATAAAACTAATACAGTATGATTCAAGTTTTCACACTTTATTCCTAACTATATTTATTTGCAGACTTCATAGACTTTTTTAGAGTAGTTGAACAGAGATTTCCCATACATATCTCCTGCCCTTACACATCCCAATAAAATATTATAAAGTCGAACGTGTGAAGTCATATAAAACATCTACAGAAACAAAAACGATCTCACAGCCAAGACAACAGTGACTGTCAACATAAATGTAGTTACCTACCACTCCACATCCAAACATTCCAAGCAAACAAAGCAAACACAAACCATTATATAAGCACAAAGAAAAGCATTTTTGTGACAGAACTGCTGTCCTAAACTACACACCTGTCTCGAACTTCTGACTTACTTTTCGCTCTTCCTGGAATTTTTTGCTTGTCATAGCATATATTTTTTGAAAATCCAACTTTAAATTCCTCCATTAAATTTTCTGTAATCATGTTACAGAAAACATAAAAATGTTATATTACAGGTAAATATGTTACAGCTACAAGAAAGTGGGAAGCGTACAAGTCCAGAAGACATAGGTTCAAGTTTAAACTCTGCAATCTTGATAACTAATGACCTAGGTTCAAGTTTAAACTCTGCAACCTTGATAACTAATAAACTTTCAGATCTCCAATTTCAGCTGTAAAATGAAGTTTATGTAAAGATTAAATAGGAAATATATACAAAAGGATTTTATAAATATATAAGCTTTATGAATGTAAAAAATTATCATCTCCATCTAGACAGACAAAGATACCTACCCATAAAAGCAAAACATAATAAACATTTTTGGCCATAAGAACTCAGAACACCACTCGCTGGCCAAAAAAATCTCAAGGCTGCTGCTATCACACTGTAATGCATTCATATTTATAAACATCAATTCTAGATCTTTTCACAAGAAAAATGGCTACCTGGCATGTTTACTCTAATACATTATTCTTCTAAAAACTGTCATTCTTAGTTTTTATTCATTTATTTTCATAACCAAGAATTTGTATAGTTTTATCCTTCACATTCTAATCAAAGGCTTGTAAAGAACTTCTAGCTTGCCTTCCATCACAATTCTTAGAATAAAAGAATTATTTCACCACAAGAACAAAAAATATCGGTTTTGAAAAGTCCAACTTAAGGAGTAAAGATTTTATTTAAAAATAAAAAGGGGCACAGAGGGCGAACAAATGCAAACAGAAACATGATAGTTTGAATCTGAAGAGGCAAAAGAAATAAACGACTAAGTCATTATCAACACAGAACAAACTATAAGTTATACATGTGGAAAAATACACATGGGGTAAAAACATACCTTATACATAAAGTTAACATATAAAAAAGAAAGTTACTTAAAATACTTTAAAACGAAGAATGTCAGAAACATGAGTAAGAGACATCCCCAGATGTCTCCCCTTGAAACAACAATAAGCTGAACATCTAAAACTCAACAAAAAATACCCAAACTTCACATGAGCATGTCTGAGCGTGAGATCTACACATAAGAGCTACCACAGGTCAGAACCCCTGAGTGTGGCAGGGTAAAGAAGCTGTCTCTTGCAGCTGGAGCTTCCTGCAGGAGGAGGGGGAGGAAAGAAAGTGCCACAGGTTCCCTGAGCAACGCTACCTGGGAGAGCTGCGAGCTCCATGTGGCCCACGGCACAGCCCAGGGATCATGGCAGAAAGAGAAATGAGGAGGGCAGAGAAGCCATGGTTGCAAAATGCGAGGCTGAGCTGCAGCCTCTATACCTCAACCCATAGGGCACCTCCCCCCATTTCCTCCAAGAACAAACTCCGCAGAGGCCCAGGGGAATCTGAGCAAACGCTACTGAAACCATCATACTGAAAGAGGCTGAGACTCAGGGTAGTGTGCGTGACTGAATATCTATAAGGGAAAAAAAGGCATCTCAAAGACTTTATATTAAGCAGGGATCCAAGAGGCTTACATGCCATCTACAGAAAACCAAAAGAAAAACACCTTCTTTGTAACAGGCTAACTAGAGACTTTTATATAATAAATCTTTCTGGGGGAGGGGAGTGAGCAGAATACATCTCCATCATTGCCCAGGTGGAGAAATAGTCCATTAAACACCATGAACAACCAAGGTGACATGGCAGCTCAAAAAGAAAGAGAAAAATCTCCTGAAAACAAGCTTAAAGGCATTAAAATATGTGACTTAAGTGACAGAGAACTGAGGATGGTACTTCTGAAAAAACTCAGTGAGATCCAAAACAATTCAAATCAACAATTTCAGGAATTGAAAAAACAACTACATGAGCAGAGCAAGGAGACTGAAACCCTCAAAAAGAACCAAATAGAACTTCTGGAGATGAAGAACATACTGAAAGAGATGAAAAATGAAATAGCAAGCTTGAGAAATAGAGTGGACCAAATGGAGGAAAGGATCAGTGATATCGAAGGCAGAAATCTAGAAATAAATTAGAAGGAAGAAGAAACAGAAGAATAAAAAATAATAAAAGAAAAATACAAGAACTAGCTGATACCATCAGGAGAGGAAACATAAGAATAATGGGCATAATCGAAGGGGAGGAAAAGAAGCAGGGATTAGAAAGCATTTGCAGACAAATAGTTGACGAGAATTTACCAAATCTAAGGAATGAGCTAGAGGTGGGAATTCAAGAAGTCAACAGAACACCCAATTATCTCAACCCAAAAAGGCTTTCTCCAAGACACACTGTATTAAAATTCTCAAAAATCAATGACAAAGAAAGAATTCTAAGAGCAGCCAAGGAAAAGAAGATGGTAACTTATAAAGGAAAACCCATGAGATTATCATCGGACTTCTCAGCACAAACCTATTAAGCCATAAAGGAGTGGAATCAAATAAAAAAACTATTAAACAAAAGAACTACCAGCCAAGAATACGTATCCAGCTAAGCACCCCTTTAGATATGAAGGAGAAATAAAGACCTTTCCAAATACAAAAATTGAGGGAATTCCCCAGTACGAGGCCTGCACTACAAGAAATACTAAAAGGAGTCAGCTCATCTAAAACAAAATGACGGAAAAAAAAAATACATAACTAGGAGTAAGACAACTATCAGGCAGGTAGAAGCCAAGGAGTGCAACCCTTACTAAAAATGGGGCATTATAAGCTTAAACGATAAAAAAGATTTGCTATAGCGAGATAGTAATGAATGTTCAGCATACATAGGGACAAATTGAGATAACAATGACTGAAAAGGGAAGGATTCAAAGATCCAAATTCTCAAAGAGGAATGGAGTTAAGGCAGAAGAAGAAAAAAATGAACTATATATATACGTGTGTGTGTGTGTGTGTGTGTGTGTATGTATCCTCTCCATATTCATAACGGTAACCACACACCAAAGATTCAGAACTGAAGTATATAACATAAAACAAAAAGGAGCAGAGGGAGAACGCACAAAAGCCAACCAAAAAAAAAAACAAAACACAAGGACAAGGAAGCAATGGAAACACTGAATTAAGAGAAAGCAAAACATAAGATGGTCATAGGAAAACTTCATATTTCAATAATCATTCTAAATGTAAATGGACTGAACTCACCAATAAAAAGGCACAGAGTGGCAAATTGGATCAAAAAATAAAACCTATATGCTGCCTCCAGGAGACACACCTCAGTTCCAAAGACAAATATAGACTAAAAGTAAAAGGATGGAAAATGGTATTTCAAGCAAATGGCATTCAGAGAAAAGCGGGAGTAGTGGTACTAATATCGGACAAAACAGACGTCAAAATAAAAAAGATAAGGAAAGATACTGTAGGACACTTCATAATGATAAAGGGAATCATACACCAAGAAGACATGACACTTATTAATATCTATGCTCCCAATCAGGGAGCCTCAAAACATGTAAAGCAATTACTAACAGAACTAAAGGGAGAAACAGACCAAAACAATATCGTAGTAGGGGACTTAAATACCCCACTGTAGGATATGGACAGATCATCCAAACAGAAAATCAATAAGGAAATAACATCCTTAAATGACACATTAGACCAACTGGACATAACTGACATTACATTCAGAGG
Source organism: Pteropus vampyrus (assembly GCF_000151845.1). Taxonomy (NCBI): domain Eukaryota; kingdom Metazoa; phylum Chordata; class Mammalia; order Chiroptera; family Pteropodidae; genus Pteropus; species Pteropus vampyrus. Next base: position 1,972,294 of record NW_011888888.1, on the reverse strand, counting down.
CTTTCATCCCAAAACAGCTGCTTATACATTCTTCTCTAAGTGCACATGGAATATTCTCAAAGATTGACTATATACTAGGACACAGAGATAGCCTCAACAAATATAAGAAGGTTGAAATGACACCAACCATATATGCTCTGAAGCTGGAGATCAACTGCAAAATGAAAGCGGGAAGAACCACAAATACATGGAGATTAAACAACACGCTACTGAAGAATGAGTGAGTCAGATGACATGATTCTCTACATAGAAAACCCTAAAGACTCCACAAGAACACTACTAGAAACAATAAGCAAATACAGGAAAGTTTCTGGATACAAATCAACATTCAAAAATCCATAGCATTCCTATATTCTAATACTGAAGTGTCAGAAAAATGGAAAAAATAATTCCTTTTGCAATTGCAACAAAAAGAATAAAATACCTAGGAATAAATCTAATGAAACATGTGAAGGACCTGTATAATGAAAACTATAAGACTCTATTAAAAGAAATCAAAGAAGATACAAAGAAATGGAAAGATATTCTGTGTTCTTGGACTGGAAGAATCAACATAGTTAAAATGACCTTATTATCTAAAGCATTATACAGATTTAATGCAATACCCATCAAAATTCCATCGGCATTTTTTAAAGAAATAGAACAAAAAAATCATCAGATTTGTATGGAAGCATAAAAGACCCTGAATTGCCAAAGCCATCCTGAGGAAAAAAACAAGGCTGGAGGCATCACTCTGCCCGACTTCCAATTATACTACAAAGCGACAATAATCAAAATGGCATTGTATTGGCAGAAAAACAGACATACAGACCAGTGGAACAGAATCGAGAGTCCAGAAATAAACCCATTTTTATATGGGCAAATAATTTTCAACAAAAAAGCCAAAAACATACAATGGAGAAAGGAAAGCCTCTTCAATAAATGGTGCTGGGAAAACGGGAAAGCTACCTGCAAAAGAACGAAACTAGATTGTTATCTATCACCACACACCAAAATTAACTCAAAATGGATCAAGGACCTAAATATAAGACCTGAAACAAGAAAATGCATAGAAGAAAACATAGGAACTAAACTCAGGGACCTTGTATTTACAGAGGATTTTATGAATTTAACCTCAAAGGCAAGGGAAGTAAAAGCTAAAATAAATGAATGGGACTACATCAAACTAAAAAGCTTCTGCACAGCAAA
>NW_011888888.1:1947197-1971011 GCF_000151845.1 Pteropus vampyrus | reverse complement strand
AGGCAGAGGACCTGAACAGACACTTCTCCCTAGAGCACATACAAATGGCCAACAAATATATGAAAAGATGCTCAACATCGCTAGCTATTAGGGAAATGCAAACCAAAAACCACAATGAGATACCATCTCACACCTGTTCGAATGGCTATGCTCAACAGGACAATAACAAATGTCGGCGAGGATGCAGAGAAAAAGGAACCCTCAGACACTGCTGGTGGGGACTGCAAATTGGTACAGTCACTATGGAAAACAGTATGGAGGTTCCTCAAAAAAACTAAGAGTTGATCTACCATGTGATCCAGCAATCCCTCTACTGGGTATTTACCCCAAAGACTTGAAAACTTATAACCGAAAAGAGATTTGCACACCGATGTTCATAGCAGCATTGTTCACAGTGGCCAGGACATGGAAGCAACCGAAGTGTCCTACGATAGATGATTGGCTAAAGAAGCTGTGGTACATATATACAACGGAATATTACTCAGCCATAAGAAGAGATGAAATACTGCCATTTGTGACGTGGTTGGACTTTGAGATAATCATGCTAAGTGAAATAAGCCAGACAGAAAAAGTTGAAAATCACATGATATCACTTATATGTGGGATATAATCCTAAAAGCAACAAATGAACAGGACAAACAAACAAACTTATAGACATGGACAATAGACTAGAGGTTACCAGAGGGGACAGTCGGGGGTGGCGGGGGTGTTAGATGAAGAAAAGAGGGTCAAATATGAGGTGACAGAAAGAAAGCTAACTATAGGAGGTGAAGATACAATGCAATATATATGCCTTACTGTTAAACTGTACACTTGAAACTTACTGAATTTCATTAACCAGTGTTACCAAAAAAAATAAAATATATATACTTTAAAACAAAATATAAATGGGATTTTCAAATACATGGTCAAGTTATGATTTAGCAGTATATCATCAGTGTAACATGTATTTTATTTACCAAATAAATTTCTATTGAGCACTTATGCACAAGAGATAAAAATAAATAATATCGCTGTACTAAAGTATCTTACAATCAATAAGCTATCAGTTCATTCAAAGTACCACTTTGGAAAACCAGTTCTTAAATGATAAAACCTTTTTTTCATCTGGTTATAATAAAATTCACTAGTCTCCACCAGTATAAAGTCGTTAAAATAATGTAGAGATAAAAACATACACACACATATAAAAATATAAAAACATCAGATGAATCGCTACAGTAAAACATAAAAAGGATTAAGAATCCTTTTAAGAGATTTATTTAATAATACATCAACAACTCACTTATCTGGAATTTTCAGAATAATTCAGACTTCCACATAACAAAAGACTGTCACTTTTTTAAACCATTCTAATAAGTTTTTAAAATGTACTATATACTACTATAAAAATGTAAGAAATAAAAGTCTTTTTATTATGACAAAAATACTTATATTTGATGACATCAAAAACAAACAAAAAATTTTTAACTGGTCAAAACTAAAAAACAGTAATTGAGTGTCATTTCATTTTTATTGTCTAGCTGTCATTTTTCATTCCAGAGAGGTGACAGCTGTAACTTCTGGCAGCCAGCGATAGGCTCATTCTCATTTGCTATGTGCTAAGACACTAGACCAGGTCCATCAGTACTATACTGTGTAATACAATAAGCAGGTGCACTAGCTCTAGCTCTATAACAGCAAATTTCACACTGCATTCTAGTTAGTTACAAACATATCATTCTCCTTATCATCATTCCTGCCCCAATCTGTATATGGTCTTTGAAGGTTGAGAAGGCTCTCCCTCAATGAATGCTTGTTTGATATATGAAATAGGTCCAATGATAGTGTGCAGCATAACTTTCTTTCCTATAAGGTGCTCTAGGTTGACCTCTGTTAATCCTTTCTTTTCCTCCACCATGCCACAGCAAAAGAGAATTCTTAGTCCTTAAAATCTTCCAGAAGTAGTTCCTCAAATTTATTTCCCTTTTCTAACTAGCCTGGTCATTTTTGTCAAAAAGCTCTAAGATTTATTGAAGTTACTTACTCCTCCAATAATATGAGACTACTATTTTTCTGGGTAAGTCTCAATACAGACAGATAATTTTCCCCATAAGACAATGGGCTAATTTCCTTTTTATGTAGAGCTCTTTTTATATAAAGCACTCATAATTTAATAATTAAAAAGAATTAAAAAAATAAAAAACAGAAAATCTTAAAAAGAAAAGAGAAAGGTGAAAATTTCAGACTGTTCATGTCAAATAAACATGAAAAAAAAGTTCAATCTTATCAGCATTCAAAATAATAAAAATTAAAACAATGTGAAACCATTTTTCACCTATCAAATTGATGCTTTTTCTTAAAAATAACAATAACCAGTGCTGGCAAAGGTGAAGTGAAACAGGCACTTCTACACAAAGATGAGGAATATAAACTGAAAGTCTTACTAGAGGACAATTTAACAATATGTTGAAAAAGCATTAAAACTAATCATTCCTCTGATGCCGCTATTCCACTGCTAGGATTTCATAAAAAGGAAATAACTAGGCCTGTACGAATACACATGAACAAGGGTCCTTGCTTCATATTATTCATAGTAGTGAAAAACTGTAAATAACTTAAATGTTTAATATGGAGGTCAGTTAAATAAATTTGGGTATATTCATAAATGGAAAATTATGAAGCCATTAAAAATCATATTTGAATAAGTAAGTTAACATCATGGGGAAAATTTTTGTTAGAGGAAAACTGCCAAGTTAACATATATAAATGTAAATCTATAAAAGAGTCCCAAGTCTGTCATATATATGTGTGTATATGCATACCTGTGTGTACACACACACACACACACACACACACACACAGAGGGATCTTAAAACAAAGGAAATTGTTCAAAAGTTTATATAAGAGTAGGACTTCCCAGTCCTCCCACCCCCACCCCAAACAGTCTAGTAATCATTCTAATCTAAAACTTTAAAGCAAACATTGAATTTTCATTTTCTGGAGAAACTGAATAGGCTTCAAGACTCAGATACCCCAGGCAAGGCAAAGGGTGGAGCTAAAAACAAGCTGACTGTACTTCTTGAAAAAGTTTAAACCAAAATGAATATGGAAATTAAAAAAAGAGAACTTTTGGAAATTAAAAATACAATGGCAATCTATGGCCATGCCACCCTTAACATGCCAGATCTCATCTGATCTCAGAAGCTAAGCAAGGTCAGGCCTGGTTAGTATTTGGATGAGAGACCATCTAGGAAGACCAGGTGCTATAGGTGTTTAAAAAAACAAAAAAACAAAAAAACAAAAATATAATGGCAAAGTCAAAAGGCTTAATTAAAAGTTTGGAAGATAAAGTTGAGATAATCTTTCAAAAGGCAGAGCAACAAGTTAAAGAAGTGGAAAATAAGGTGACATAAAGGATCTACTACGGAGATCCAATATAGAATTAACTGAAATTTCAGAAAAAGAACGGAATTTTATAGGGAAGAAAAATATTAAAAATAAGTAAGTTTTCTCAGAGAAGATCAGTCTCCAAAGTAAATATTCTTTCAAAAAATGAGTACAAAGAATGGAATTCACCACCATAGCCCCCCTTTCCACACACACATCAGACATGCCATCATGAAATCTCACTATACTGGAAATATAGAAAAGATTTTAAAAGCCTCCAGGGGAACGGGGACGAAAACGTTGCATATAAAATATTAGGCAACAGTGTGGAACTGGACTCTTCAACACAACAGTAGATGTTAGAAAGCAATACAGTTAAGCCTTCAAAATTCTGAATGAAAATAATTTTTAACCTAGAATTCTAAAATCTGCCAAACTATAAAGTATGAGGGAAGACATTTGCAGACGAGCAAAAGTTTAAAAATTTTTACCACACATGCATCATTTCTTAGGAAGTTACTTGAAGGTGTACTGAAGTAAGCTGAGTAAACAAAAAAGGAAGACGACATGGGACCCAGGAAACAGGGCAAACACAGGAAAGCACACTAGAAAATACTAGTATGACAGCTGTGTAGCTGGCTCAAATGGTGACCAGTTCAGGTCAAAGCACAGGAAAGGAGCACTGCAGAAACAAGACTTCCAGGAATAAAGGAGAACTATGAGACCAACTCTTACCACAGAACACAGAGAACAGGGCAGAAAATGAAGAAATAGGTATATATGGTAAATGAAAAAGAGACATTTTTAACTACATGAAAGCCAAGAAGGCCATACAGAAAAGCATCTCTGATCTGCAAACAGTATTTGCAAAGTCATAGTAAGCACTGATTATTGCTTCAACTGAGGTTTATGAAATTATGAAAGAGAGAGAAAAGCTAGGTTATAAAAGTGCTAAACTTTTATTTGTCTTAAGAATGCAATACGTAAGTCTAGAACCGATTGAACAAAAAACAAAAGGTAGTATGAGCATGTTATTCAGAAATTTGGAATTAAAAGATGAGAACTAAAAGAGTTACAAGGGCAAGGAATGGAAAGAGTTAAGACCATTTCTCATTATGAACCTTTCAGTATTGATTTTTTAAAATTAAATATTATTATTACTTCTTTTTTTTTTAGAAATTTACAAAGTCATGGTCTTCCTCTCAAAAACCTATAATCCCAGTTGAATCACAAGAAAAAAAAATCAGACAAATCTCAATTGAGGAACATTTTTCAAAATACCTGACTCATCAAACTGTCAAAGTCACCAAAAGCAAGACAGGTCTAAGAAACTGCCACAGCCAAGAAGAGCCTAAATAGGTTGACTAAATGTAATACGGTGTCCTGAATGGGATCCTTGAACAAAAAACAGAACTTTAGATAAAAACTAAGAAAATCTGAATAAAATATGGACTTTAAGTTAATGATAATGTATCAATATTGGTTCATTAATTGTGCCAAATGGACTAGACATATGTAAGATTTTAATAATAGGAGAAATTGAGTATAAATGGGAGCTCTGAGCTCTGTACTATCTTTGAAGCTTTTCTGTAAACCTATTACTATTCTAAAATTAAAACCTTACTAAAATTTATATTTGTTTATAAAGGCAAAATTTAAAAGAAATACACATGGATTCACACAGGTGCGTACATATGTGTATAAATTTAACACTATGTAATAGAGCTCCAAGGCACACTGTTAAGTAAAAAGAGCAAGTTATAGGAAAATGTGCAGTTTTAAAGTTTTTAAAAATATAGTTTTTGTGAGTGTGTATTGTGTACATATGTATATATGTTAATGCAAAGAGAAAGTTCTGGAAGGACAAATACAAACATCTAACAAGAGTTAACTCCTGGGGTAGGAACAAAACAAACTCTTGTTTTTTTGTTTCATGTACTTCTAAATTATTTGAAATTTCTACAAAAGAGGGATTTATATTTACATATTACTTGCATAATTAAGTTGTTAGCCTAAATCTTTCCTGAAAAAATAACTGACAATTATAATCAGACAAGTTTTTTAAAAAAGATTTAGAATCACTGATTATATATCATAAGGAAAGATAAAAGAAAAAAAAACTTCAAAATATAATGCCAAATTCATATATAACCTAACACACACACACACATGAAAATAATCTTTTTCCAAAGTGCTCCCTTCATTAAAATTGTTCAAGTGCATTTCTACCTCACTTTATATACATTATCTCAAGGTTATGTAATAGTTAACAAAGAGAGGGAACAAAAGAAAATATGACTCAATTACATACATATTCTGAATATTCATACATACAGAATGTTAGATTTAAAAGCTTTTAAGAAAAACACAGAAATCTCATTCTATAGTATGACTCATTTAACCTCAGATTTTGGTATAAAATCGTACTTTCACATAGGTTCATTAGATTTTATTTTTTAATAGAAGTGTCATAAAAGTCCACATGAGCAGTTCTTAAGAAATGCTGGTAGAACTTCATGCTACAGCTTTCAGCCATGACACATTCTTGTAGCACAATCCTCAAATAGACTTCATGCTATCACAGTTTTGCTTGCTTTGGATATGCACCATAATTCACAATCGGTCTAAGCAACAACACTGATCATCTTCCCCATTATTTTCTCCCCATCCAGGAATAAGTATGGCTGGAAACAGGTCTGAGAATTAGCAGGAAGAACGGGAAAGAGAAATAATACAGAAGTGAGGAGGCAGAAGGGAAAGTACCATTACAAAAATGGTAAGAATATAAATGGAAAGTAAAAGGTGAAGGAGACAGGAAAAAGAAGAGAAAGGACTGCACATACAGTGAATAGGGAAAGAACAGACTTATCACAGCCCCTCGCCAATAAACCTAACCATGACTATCAAATCCAATGTCTTCTCAGCTCTTTTTTCTTGGTCCTCACTGCAGCAGACATCACTGACCTCTTCCTCAAAACTTCTCCCTAAGTGTCAGGAAAACTGCACTCTCCTATCTGACTAATAACTCATGATCCTCTCATCGAAACCTGCACATTCCCCTAGGATCTATCCTAGGAACGTTTCTCTCTTCTCTCTCTTTGTTGACTCTAAAAATGCATTCCTATGATTTAAATTATAATCTTTAGGCAAATGAATCCCCAAATTAATCTAACAACCTAACCTCTCTGCCAAGCTCCATACCTTCATCTCCTTTACGTTTAACACCAAAATTATCACCTTTCTCATATAAATAAAGTTCGAGCTCTCCTTCTAATTCCCTATTTATATTGGCATAACATCTTTAACATCTTCCAACATCCCAATTCAAAAAATTCTCAACATCCCAATTCAAAAAATTCTCAACATCCCAATTCAAAAAATTCTCTTCCTTCCTTTATAATGTTTTCCCTTAACATTTAATCACTTGCTCAGTTTAGTCTATTTTTCCACTGAAATATGTTCATCTGTCTTCCTTTCCCTTTCAACAACCACAATCATAATTTCTCTTGTCTCCACCAATCCACTAAGCATGGAGTGACCAATAAACATTACTTGAAAGTACAATTTATCACGTCACTCTCCTCTCCTTTAAACAAAGATAAAAAGAAAACTCGCACAGTATGCCATTCAAAAATCTTCAAGAGTCAAGACTCACCTATCCTTATTTCTTCCACTACATAACAATGTGTATATACACAAGATTCTAGATTGTTTGATTCAGCATTACGCTAATGTCTTACTCCAAAATTTTTGCTAATACCATTTAGCTAGAATGTCTTTGTCCATCTCAATTCTGCCTACTTACATCCTACACATCCTCCAAGAGCTAGCTGAAATTCAGCTTCTTCCATTAAGCATTCCTTGGTCCCCACAACTAGAAATGATCATGGCCTCCTCCTCCCTTATGATTTAAATTCTGATTATTTGAGTAGCTGCTTTATCTGCCCTACTGGATTATCAATTCTTTTGCAGTTATTATATTTTACTCATCTTTTGTTTCTTCTATAGAATCTGGAATAGTGTTTTGCACATAACTGATGCTCAATATGAACAGTTTAAAGGGGGCAAAAGAAGGGTTAAAGTAAACAGAAACAAATTACCAGTGACAAAAATTACCATATTTGTCACTGGTAATTTGTTTCTGTTTACTTTAATTACCAGCAATCACAGAAGACAAAATAAAAAATAAAAAAAATAAAGAGCAATATGCAGAAAAAATAAAAGATAAGCATCAATAGTGTCTCTTGCATTGCAGCTAATTATCTCTTCAATTAAATTATAAATCCTCTAAAGACAAGAAATATAAACAGTTTTCCTCTTTGCATCCCTCCTAGTGACAAGCACACAGCATTCAGTAAATAAATGTTTGTTGAATCCACATAAGAAACAAGCAGAGGACAAATTAGAAAAACCGTGATGTAATACATGAAGAGGATGCTTTCAAAAGGCTCTAGAAATAAACAAGAAGATGTAGTGAGGCATGAGAAAAGAATACGTAAGAGTGTTTAGAGTGTGGCAGTTGCCAGAAAAGTTTCCACAGAATTAAATTTTTCATAGCAGCAACTTAGAGATTTCACCTACTCTATCTTAAAAAGGAAAAAGTTGGGGCCCAGAGCATTTAAAAGATTTTCCAAGGGACAGAGACTGAGAACCAGGACAACTCCTAACAGGTCCCCTAGTTCACAGTTAAAAGCTCTTATACCACGCTTGAGGAAAGAAAATCAATAAATAGAATGAGGAATTATTTTTACCACAAATGTTTTATGGTATTTGGCTAATAATAGTTCCTAACTTATAACCTGGACACATAAGCACTACTTCTAGCTCTTCTGCACACCAAGTCTTCCCCAGTGAATATAGTTCTCTAACAGGAGAAGGAATAATGGAGAAATGGGTTCCAGAAACTTGGAAGGAAAAGAAGAAAATCCTTTCATTAAAGGATGGCTGAGATCTGACAAACAGGAGTTGGATGTTATTTAAAATACCTGTCTCCTCCCCCTCTAAAGCTGTTTCTCCATCCATACTGAGAGAAACTGCTAAAAGGGTGAATGGTCCTTATGGAACTGTAAAAATGGATACATGTTAAGAACCCTGAGATCCAAAAGACCTGTGCAGATCTAGCCAACTAAGAACATAAAGACTTATGAATTACTGAACTGAGAGAGTTGTGGAGCTTCTGCTGCTTATACTTACAATACTGGGGGCTTGTACTTATACTCCAGTTACTTATAAAATGAGGGGCTTATACTAACTGATCTCTGAAGACCCTCTTTCTTTCCTAGTATTCCTTGATTCTATGTTTCTATTTTTCTATAAAGGGGAAAATTTAATACAATGACTCATACAGTAACAAGTTCTCATGTTTTGTACAGTAATGCGAAATACGTTTCTGCTTGAAGATATTATAAGGAAGTTCAAAATGTAAACTAGCTATCTCTTTTATGATTCAGGAATAGACAGATTGCTATGGCTAACATATTCGAGCCCACTCCCCAACCAAAAAAAAAAAGAATGTTGAAAATGGGACAGTTTAAGACAGCTAGGGATTAAGAAACCCTAAATGTATTGGAATACAGTGGAAATAACTGAGCCTTTGTAGTTAGACATGTTTAAGTTCAAATTCCACCTTTGCCACTGACCAAGTGACAAAAAACAAGTTACTTAAATGTGCTGTGTCTAAGTAGTCTTATCTGTCGAAAATAAAAGAACTTATCCTTTAGATTTTTTATGAGGATTAAAGGCAACGTGTGCATTATTTCTAATACTATGCCCGGTATATAACAGGCACTTGACAAATATAGGTATTATTATTAAATACTTTATTAGAAAAGCATCTAGTAACATGTATAGAGTAACAAAACAGTAAAGCAATAGTAGCCACATGAACATAGAAAGAAGAGAACAGGAAAACAATAAATAAATAAGTATATAAATATCTATAAGAAAGCCAAGCTAGGCATAACATGAAAAAGCAGTTTGGGCTCCCTCTCCTGCCATAATGAAAAACTTCAGGTCAAGTTTTCTTTACTGACCTATCAAGAAAGATTTGCCTCCAAAACGTGTACGATTACTCCCTCTCTTTTCAATTTATTGTAAAACCAAGACATGAAGTAGAGAGATATTATTCTTGGTATCTAGGTTACGGAATTAAATCATTCTAGTCACTGAGTCTTATAGCTGTCATATAAAACATGACTCATATATAACCTGGGGCATTCTAGACCTCTAAATCAACATTATATGATTATATAATTTAATTAAAATTATACTCTATAATGGAAACAGTAAATATATAGTTCTCTCTGGTTAATGATAACATATGTGGGAATCACTGCTCTTGTTTTATACTCCTAATTATATTTTTTCACACAACCAATTAAAGTTGTAAACGAAAAAAGTTATGTATTTGGCTAATATCACCAAATAACTCTCCTACAGATGCTTTATTTTAATTCAATTTAGAATATGCTCTAAATGAAATTTTATAAAACAAATATATCTATTAAGGCCTAAGGCCCCGATATGTGCAAAGGGAGGAACTGGTTAAGACTGCCAAAGCTAGGTTATAAGAAAGAATTCTTGCTGTTCCCACCCAGGTCTCTTGGAGTCCTGAACTGCCATGTAAGATATCTAACCATCCTGATGAAGAGATCATATGGAAAGGCTCTGAAACTACATGAAGAGAGAAGGACTCACCTCAACATATAGTCATCCCTTACAAAGCAACACACACATGAGTAAAGTCATCTTGGACCTATCAGACAAGACAAGCCACCAAGTGAACACCACTGAGCAACTCCAAGTGAAGCAGAGTCACCTACCAATCCTGCTGGAATTCCTGACTCACAAAATCATCAGATATAAATAAAATGATGTAGTTTTAAGCCACCACATTTTAAGATACTTTGTTACATAGCAACAAATAAGAAAACCTTTACAAAGTCTTACAGTTAATGAAAAGTTGTTTTGGGCAAGTTATGTACATACAAGATATGCAACAACTTCAGAGAAATGTTAAAAAATAGAATGTCTTATAAAACACACTGATATTTGAAAATCTAAGAATGAAGGGCTAGAATAAAGATGCTTAGCAATACATAATAATGTCAGACCTATAGAGAATCAAAGATCTCAAAATGATATCCTCCCTTAGCTTCTGTGACATTGCATAGCTCTTTTCCCTTCTAGTTCTCACGAATGTTACACGTCATATAACCTCTCTACCTAGAACTCCTCTATCTCTTTATTGAAATCCTACTACACTGTCCTTTGAAGTTTCTCTCAAACATTCCCTCCTCCCTCCATCCCTTCTCCCTTTCTTAATATCTGCCTGCCCCTACTCCCAGTAGAACCATCAGTACTTTCCACTTGTCTTATGATATTTAACTTACTGCACTAAATGTTATAATTACTTTTCTAGTATCCTGCTATATGTCTAAGCTACATGAAGGCAGCAACTGTATTTAATGATTTTGTCATTTTTGTTAAAATCTACCAGAGCTTCTAAATACTAAAAATGTCAAGCTGAAGCGTTAAACTCTGCTAATAGAGACCTCAGATTTCAAAGACAAACACGCTTCAAGTACCACACAGAAATCACTTCCTACAGCCCTCCCTGGTGTAGCCCATTTCTCTCTTGATTTTCCTTAAAAAAAAAAAAAAAAGAAAGAAAAAAGAAATCACTTCCTGAATATTACCAAGTATCTTACCGTAATTCAATCTGTTCCTGATTAAAAATAATTGATAACCTTTCACTGTTATAAAATTATATACCAATAATCAAGTATATGTAGAAAAACCAAAAGCTTTCTTATATGTCAGTAATAATCTCCAAAAAACCTCCTCAAAATAAAACAAAATACCAGAAGAAAACTGGTCATATGTAATAAATACCAATAAATTTTTTGGAGATATAAAAGAATGTAAGAATAAGTAGAGATACATGTAGCTTTTAAGTATAAAGATAATTCTGTAAAGATTACAATCTGCCACTAATTTTAATCAATAAATTTAATAAAAATCCCCTATGGGATTGTGGAGGGTGTAATAACTTTACAAAATAATTCTCAAATTAATCAAAAAGGAAAAGAGTAAGGGAACCTTAATCCAAACCTCACATACAAAAATTTTCAAAGTGCACCATAGACCTAAATGTAAAATCTAAAACTATAAAGTATCTAAAAGTAAATATAAGAGAAAAATCTGTGTGTGACCTTGGGTTAGGCAAAACTCTCCTGGTTAAGACATAAAAAGCACAAACCATAAGAGAAATTATAAAGTAGACTTCATCAAAATTACAGTTTCTACTATGAAAAAGTGTGAAGGGCCATATTAAAAGAAGGAAAAGCAACAGGATGAGAGAATACATTTACAAAATACATATCTGATAAAGAACTTGTCATGCAATATTTATAGAACTTCCACAATTTAATAACACACCCAGTAACAGACAACTTGAATAGACACTTTGCCAAAGAAGAGAAGCATGGAAAATAAATACATGAAAAGATGCTCAACATAACCAGTTATTAGGGAATTGCACATTAAAAACCACAATGAAAGACTACTATATATCCACTAGGATGACTAAAATTTAGTAAACACAGCATGAAGGGCTGGTGAGAATGAAAACTGGTACAGCCACTGTAGAAAAGTTTGGCAGTTTATTATGAAGTTAAACATAAACTTAACATATAACCCAGCAATTCCACTTGGAAGTCTTTACTCAAGAGAAATGAAAACATATGTCTACCCCAGGATTTGTATGTGAATGTCTGTAGCAGGCTTATTATAACCACCAAACACTAGAAACAATCCATATGTCCACCAATCGGCAAATGGAAAAATAAATTGTGGTATCTCCATACCATATAAACTACCTCTCAGGAAAAAAAAAAAGAAAGAAAGAATTGATAAATGCAACAACACTGATGAATCTCAAAAGCAATATGCTGTGAAAGAAACCAAACCCGAAAAAGCTAGAGAGTATATTTGACTTACATAACATTCTGGAAAAGGCAAAACTATTGGGACAGAAAAAAAGTCACCCCTGAGACTGGAAGTAGTGGGAGAGCACTGAGTGGCAAGAGGGAACTTTTTGAGGTGACAGAAAACGCAGATTAAAAACACAAAATATCCTCTTTGTGCAATGCACCAATAAATTTTTTTTTTTTTTGAGGTTAAGAATATACAAAATGGCAATTCTAATAACTCAAGGTCGGTCAAACGTAATTCAATTAGCATTATCCACACAGTTCACTTTCTTTCTAGTTCTCATCCCATTAATACCTGTCTCTTTCGCTTACTTGACAATTTACCCATTGTCTGTGAGCTGCTGATCAACTTCTCATCTCATTATTACCTTTCTGGGGTTCTCACTGAGATATCTGCAAAAATTTTCCTGAATAATAATCAGACATCTCTTCTGAGAAGGCGAAAAGGGCTGAAATGTAGTGTAACTCAGCCATTTTCCAAATAGTTATCAAGTACCTAGAGCAGCGGTCCCCAACCTTTTTGGTACCAGGGACCAGTGCTATGAGAATCTAATACCTGATGATCCGAGGTGGAGCTGAGGCCATGATGCTAGTGCGGCTGCAAATACAGATGAAGCTTTACTCGCTGACCTGCTGCTGCTCATCTCTTGCTGGGTAGCCTGATACCTACCTAACTAGCCACTGATGGTAGTGTTCTGCAGCCTGGGGGCTGGGAACCCCTGACCTAGATGATGAGGGCCTAAACTGAAACAAGATTATCATAGCTCCAGTGTTTACAGAGCTTACAGTCTAGTGAAGACAACAAAGTGATTAAAGACAAACGTCATTAAAATGAAATGAAGAAAGTCAAGATAGAAGTGCAAAATGATGTGGGAAGAAACAGTAAGAGGACCTAACCTAATCCAAAGAGTAGCAAAGGCCTCCCCTTCAAGCTGAATCCTAAAAGGTGAGTAGCCATTAGCTAGGTGTAGTAGAAATGTGGAACTAGGAATGGAAAGATAATGGGTACAGAAAAGTTCTAGGCAGCAAGGAAGACTGAGAAAAAGCTAAAAAGCTAAACAAGGAAATGATTGCCCAGAGCTCTGCTAGACATTTTAAATTTGAGCATCATCACATTAACAGAAAAAGTGACATATCAAATATACATTTAGATCTCTAGTTATTACTTATGTTCTGGTATGAAAAATGAATTGAAAGATCACAGATCTGAACTGAAGCAGGGAGCCCAATAAGGAGGCAGTTATACAATAATCAAGCTAGAGGTAATGGTGATTTGAACTAAGACTAGTAGAAAGAATGCAGTGAAAGCAGATACATATGAAAGATAGGGACAGGTTGGATGAAGGTAAAGTATAGAATCCAGTTTCCAAGCTTGAGCCACTGGATATACAATGGCACTGAGATAAAGAAAACACATAGCAAGACAAATTTGGGTAAGGAAGACTATGAGTTTTGAACGTTAATTTTACAGTTCTAAGGGACATCTAATAGTGGTTATGTCAAGGAGACTGTTAAACAAGTGTATCTAAAACTCTGGACTAAGCTAAGATTTTGGGAGTGCTAACAACAGACACTAGAAAATAACAAGGCAATTAGCAAACACAGATGAGAAGAGTACTGTAAATGGGCCCAAACTTAAACCAAATGCTAAAATAAGTAGAAGGAGAGATAAGGAAAAGGAAGGGGAGGACAAATGGAAGATAAATTGTTAAATTGTTAGACCAAAGTAAAGGTTAAGGGTCCTTGCATCATTTTGAGGTTTTTTTTTGAGCTGTGAACAGCAGTTACCTAAGAACTAAGAAAATACAAGACTATTTGCTCCTCAGAGAAAAAGCAATCATCGCTATATGCCACTGTAGGAGACTTAAAAGGGTCTCATCCACACATGCATACTGAAACACACAGACACTTAACTGAACAGAACATTTTTAAACCTTACTTACACTGACTCACCACTAATTTGACTTGCATCTGGTAACAGAACTCTCATATAAGGTACTTGACTGCATCTCAAATGCACAGCCATCTTTTAGAACCAGTTCTCCTGAAGGCCTACCCACACTTTTTCAATTATATGCTTACTTTATCCATCTGAAACCATAGAAGTATAAGCCCTCCTTCCTTGCTACATGAATATTCGATAATCATGATGCCCTATCACATACTCCCATTCAAAATCTTTTCCTTTTTGTGTCTAGGAGTACCATTTTATCACTAAAATCACTCAATTTTACTACTATAGTAGTTTCCAACAGCCCTGTCTCTAATTTTTCTTTCAGACAATTCATCTTACACAATGCTATCAAAAATACCAATCTGAATATACTATCGCCTTACTAAAACAATTGTGCCTTGCTGTTCTGCCCAGAGAACAAAGTCTGAACTCCTTTTCCAGGCAAATAAAAGGTAGATTGTGGAAGACTTTCAAATACCACCCTGTCCCATCTCCCAACTTTCTACAAAATCACCAACCCAGCCAAATGGTTTGATTCACAGACCACTGAACATACATACATACATACCATGCACAATTCAGACTCCACAAATTTGCTCACATCAGCCCCTTGACCAACAAGCCCGTCTCCATCATCTCTATTTACCTAAGTCTTACTTTTCCATCAAAGCCCAATTAATTTATTTGGCAAACTGTCTCACAATAAAGGTGACATTTCTGGAAAAAGGAGACTTAAAACATTAACACAATTTGCATCGTAGCTTACAGTTAGAGAGCTATTAAGTCAAACTATCTAAAGATCTGAAACCTAGATTTACTACTTATTGTATACCCTTGGGCAAGTTACTTAAATCTTCTGAGCTTCCATATAGCAGTTATTAAAGGTTAATACCTAACTGAACTCTTAAAAAGTTGTGAAAATTATATAAAAATACATAAAGTAGAGTACAGTTCTATGAAAATTAACTATTGTTGTGTCTGTCCTCAAAAAGTTCATATTCTAGCTCAAGCTGCACCCAGGTACTTGTACTCACTGCATCAGCCTGTCACTCATCTCAAAAAAGCTTGACAGAATTTATAATTCTGATATTTTCGTTATCCTCAAAAGAGGAAACTGAAAAAATGGTGAATATTTATTTTTTTAAGATATAAAATTCATCAATGATTCATCCAGAGAATGAACCCTGTCTTCCAGAATACTGCTGCACATGTCAAACCAGTGAAAATGGCTCTGAATTAAATTATATCTAAAGAAAATGTACACCCTTTCTATAAAAAAGCTGAAAAGAAAAGCTACTTAAATTTGTAATGCAAAGAGGACAGATAAAATTAATTTTTTAATAAAAAAGTATTGCTTTTTTCTTAATATCAATCATTGAGTGCATGGCAAAGATCATAAAATGGCTACGCAAATGCCTGCTCTGAAGGAACTAATATAATCTAGTTAAATGGGAATTCATATAGGTATACAGTTAATTTATAGTAGTCAACAGAGGGCATGGTGGAATAGAGATAATTTTGAATTCTATGTAGTATTTAACACACTATACTAATGTATATTTACTATATTTTTTAAAAAACAGGGTTTTTTTTTAAATTTTGGCACATTGCCAATATTGTAATAATTATCAATTGTAACTGACCTAATACAATCAATCTTTAACTACCAGCATTCTGCAAGCAGCTTTCCAAAATTCAAACTACTGTGAATAAACTATCAAACTATGGTTAATTAAGAATTGAAGAAAAGTGCTTACCATAAGATTCTAGTCATACCAACGAATTTATAGTATTTACTTTGGTATCAAAATCAAAACAGATTGCCAAGTTTTAATCTAGATATGGTAACAATTTATTTTGAATTCCCCATCCTCAAAACTAATTCGTTTTTTATTTAGAAGTAGTTTGGCATCATTCTTTAACCCCCAGTGAAATGAGTGACTAAGGCAAGGATCAGTAACTGATACTAAAGCAATGAGGTGAAAGATGGTAGAGGAACTGGATATTCACAAAGCACCATAAAATACCAAAGACTATACACTAAGTTCAAATAGAAAATGAACTATCACAATGTTGATAATGGTCAGTTCAACCAAGTGGTCAAATTTAGCATAATTACTAATGGCGTAATCAATATTATACACCTCTTGATGGAACATAATATGATATACACCTTTAAAACAATCTTACCGAAACTATTTAAACTGAATTTAACCAAGGTTCATACCAAACTCTAGTTTATAAGAAATACAAAGAATCAAGTTAAATACCACCACAATAATACAACTGTTTAAAAATCATGAATACAGGAAAATCTACGAGATAACAGCTTTATTGAACTGTTATCTTCAAAAAGTCAATGTCATATTTAAAAGCTCTAGATTAAAATAATGAGATGTAGTGTGGTTAGGATACAATGGGGAAATTGGGGGGAACTAGAAGAATCTGCATTGGGACAGGCAATATAGTTATTTTCCTAAATGTTTTAATGTTATTGTGGTTATGTGATTACTTTTAGGAAATGAAGGCTGATATAAGAATGCAATGTTGTGATATCTACTATTTACTTTCAAATGATTCAGTGCATAGCTATAATAAAATATGAACAGCTGTTGAATCTAGCAGGAAAATCTACACAGGATCACTGGATTATTCTTTCAACTTTTCTGTATGTTTAAAATGATAATAAACAGTTTTACAAAAATAAGTAACTTGGGAAAATTTTTAGGTTCATCTTTATCCTCTTCTTCCTGTTTATCACAGTCGAAAGAGAAAAAAAAAATAAGTTAACTGTAGCATTGTGAAGTCAGGCTCAGACCCTGGCAGAAATGGTGGTTGATCCAAATTCTTCACAAATTAGCTATGTAACTCTAAGCAAGCTAGAAAATTTCAGAATTTTAATCTAAAAATATTGAGATAATACCATGGCATGGCAAACACTCAATAAATGCCTTTTCTTTCTCCTACCAAACCCCAATATTTTATTTACTATGCTGATGTAGCTGAACAGCACACTGACCTCACAAGTACCTGCTTCACTTAGCTATTATGGGTTTTTTTTGTTTGCTTACTTAATTTACTTTTCTAATACTAAACAGATATTTGCACACCCACGTTCATAGCAGAATTATTCACAACAGCCAAAAGGCAGAAGAACCCAAGTATTCATCAAGGGATGAATGGATAAACGAAATGTGGCATATACATACAATGGAATATTATTCAGCCTTAAAAAGGAAATTATGATACATGCTAGAACATGGATGAACCTTCACTTATGCTAAGTGAAATAAGCCTGTCACAAAAGGACAAATACTTTATGATTCCACTCATATGAGGTACTTCAAGTAGTCAAATTCATAGAGACTGAAAGTAGAGTGGTCATTATCAGAAGCTGGGAGGTTGGGGGGAGAGAAAAAGAGGAGTTATTCTTTTACAGGTGTAGAGTTTCAGTTTGGGAAGATGAAAAAAGTTCCAGAGATGGATAGTGGTGATGGTTGCACAACAATGTGAATGCAGTTAATGCCACTAAACTATATACTTAAAATAGCTAAAACAGTAAAATTTATGTATTTTAATAAAGTCAACCTAAAAAATATACAAGCACATCTATTCCAGAAGAGATATGTCAAATTGTTAATGACAGTTTGGAAGTAGGGGAAAATTTCACTCTTTAAAGGATACACATGTGTTGTTGAAATTTTATAGGCATTTTTAGTTCTGTAATGGAAAAAATTTCAATCCTAGTTATTTGGGGGTGAAAATGTTGGAAATATGCTTTAAAATACTAGAGCAAAAAATAAAAATAAGTGGAGGAGGGGAAACAAAACATGAATTGTAAAATGTTGATAATTGTTGAAGAAAGATAATGGGTAGACCCAAAATTCATTATACTATTTTGGTTTCATTTTTATTAATTAAAAATTTGCATGATAAAAAGTTAAATATTTTCAATCTACGATTTAAGAAAAAATAATAGGTACAACATAAAGTTTAATGTACCTTCACACATAAAAATATTAAAAATATTTGAAATTATAAAAAATACCAGTTTTAAAAAATATTAGTTTAATTGGTAAGAATGCACTGTTATTACTGAATCTCTTTAACAACATACAAAAAGATTTCATATAAGCCATAATATTTTGTCATAATTCTTTTTACTCTAACACAAATTAAGTAACTATTTTTCCAATATTCTATTTTAAACAGTTTATCCATAACTTGAAAGTTTAATTCATTTGAGGATGGTGAAAAACTAATGCCATTTACTGTAATAACTAAACATCTGAAATATAAATTTCTTTCAAAAAGTTAGTATGGTTCATACTAATACACAACAGAAATTCTAAGAAACCAGGATACCAAAGGGAAAATTGTACAGGTTATACCTATCCATGAATTCAGTGAAACTAAATGTCTCCACTGTGTTAAGCAAGAAAACAAGGTTAGGAACTAACATCTCTTCTGAATGCCTACAATGTGCCAGGTTCGTATCATTCTAACCACGCTGTGAAAAAAGTATCCCTATGCAACGCATGAGTGTGGGCATAAAAAGATTAAGTGACTTCACCAATGTCAGACAAATAGGAACAAATCAAAATAAGGCTAAAATTTAAGATCTCTTCCTGAAAAACATACCCGAACAATGGGGAGAAAAAGAAACAAACAGAAATTTCATCTTTGATGTAAATAGGAAACACAATAACCTGGAATACAATGTATAATTACAGAAAGCTGATGGTGGAATGGTAACTTAGCATAATAGGTTAATATAAGTCTCTACAGAAGGAGATAATGACAGACAATCCTGCAGTTCTCAGAAAGAGTTAGAAACTGGAGGCACTGAGAGGCAAGAAGAGAGAACCAAAACCACACCCCCTTCCCCTGCCAATGCACACATACAGGCACGCATGCACGCACACACAGTCCTAAGGGAATGAGAGGTCTGGTCTTCAGCAAAACTAAATCAGAGTGGTTCCAGGCTCAGGGGTGTCTCACAAAGAAGTGAAATGTTGGTATGAAAACATGAAGACTAAGTAAAAATTTATAAACGAAATGGTGGGACTCGTAGCTTTCTTCCTCTACTCAGCACTAGAACCTTCCCATCTAAATGCATTACCTGTGCCAATGCTCTCCTCTCTCCATTATTCCCTTAAACAGACAGAAAAATGAAGGACTTTTATCAGAAGAAAACAAAAGCCTTCTTATCCACCACCCAGAGAAAAGAAATAAAGGTAAAAACATGGAGTTCATTAGTCACTAAGCCATGCTCATGCATGCCCAGTGAGCTTTCTATCACCTCTGGAACTTTCTACTTAATATGAAAGAACTGCTAAGGATCACACAGATCTGAAGAAGGCCTCCAACAGAAAGAAACAGAGACCAAAACAAACAGGAAAAAAGTTAGAGGAACGAAAAACAACACAAGGAACAGAAGAACATGTCAAAGACATTATGTTGCACCAATGAAAAAGGAACAACATACAGGAACAATGAACAAGAACAAGCTCATAGAACATTTTTCCATAAGGTACCTGAAATTTTAAAATTCATTGAAAGGGTTAAAATCTCCTAGATAGCAGAACAAAAGACAAATTTTTGGAAATCAAATTTTGCAACAGCAACACTGGAAGCCAGGCAATAAGGGGACACCTCCAAACTTCTGAGGGAAAATGATTTCCAATACAGCAATCTCTCAACAGCCAAAGTCAAGTATAAGAGTAAAAATAAATTCCCCAAAAACATTCCCATTCACTGTTTCACAGTAATAGTAAAGGAATGCAACGTGAAGAATAAACCAAAAGGAAGGCAGGGGATCCAGAAAAAGGGACTACAAAAGTGAAAGAAATTCTCAGAACGTCAGCTAAGGGAAGTCCCAAGATGACAGCTTTGCAGCAGGCCTAGTAGAAGGAAATAATCTAGACTAAAGCAGGAAGGACAGCTATATAAGGGATGGATGACTACAGGAAAAAATGGAACTGATAAGTTTATCTGACAGATCTGACCATGTGGAAAATTGTACTGAGAATTATTTTATGAAGCTGCTGGAGGGTACAGAAAGGCTTTGCCAGACAAAATTAACCAAATGAAAAAACAATGCATGAAAAACAAAAGATTACACAAGAAAATGAAATCACAGTAAACTATCCCATCAGTGACAAATATCTGGTCATAATGATAATTCTGAATATGAATTTAACATAAAATTGTGGAATAACAATATTAGAAAGATGGGGGAAAGGCTAGTTTGAAAAATCTTTGAACATCTACCCCTTTAAAATCATTGACATTTATATTTCAAATTATTCACTTCTAAGCAAAGCCTCTATTTTCATTAAGGTTAAATTCTGTAACTATACTCTCAAGGCAAAAATTCAGTGAAATGCCTTGGTTTTGTATTGGGACAGTTCACCGGGTTATTCTAAAGGAAATAAAAAAATAATAAATGCAAAGCGAGGACACTAACAAAAATTAGATCTATGCAAGTTTTATTGGTTACTGGAATCAGTTAAGGTATTTTGTTATCTAATAAAGTGTTCTGCTGTTGTTACAATATAATTCCATATGCACCATTTCAGTAATTTATCTGGTCCTACAGAAAAATGGTCTGTGAACTCTTCAGTAGATTACCTCTGTAAGCACCAAAGCCTGGTCATTTTCAAGTTTTAAAAATCTAAGATGCTTTGCACTTTTTTTTAATAAAATATAATGTAACTTTTACTTGATGACTCAGGCTATCATGGGAGTCAGCTACAGCACTATGACTAGATGGCCTCAGAGGTTTTAGGTGTGTAAGGCATCAGCCCTTACACTAAATGGACCTAGACTGTTATGTTTATAATTCTTTAGTTCATTACTCTTAACTTTCAAATCTTCTATCAATGATCCTTCCTCTATCTAAACTGACTCACCTTTTAATTTGTTATGGGGTTAAAAAAAAAATCAAGCTTCTGATTCAAATAACATTTACTAAAGCCCTGCCAAGCCCTTTCACACACACTTTCATTTAATATAAGTAATTTATTAGGATGGTGTAGCCAGTGTAAAAATTTAGCAGTTCTTACTAAAGACGTTATTTTAAAAACCTACTACAAATAAATAGAGAAGCTTAACTACTTAAAGAAGTTGGAAGGCTAGATCTTTTGGATGTTTTGTTTGTTTGCTGAAGGAAGGATCTATTTTCCTTGCTTAGGTGTCTTTATAGCTAACTTCTGATACTGATTCAGACTGTTCAATCAATGGGCTAGGGGATAATTGAGGTGGCCACTAAACTATTCTATGTGCTGTCCTCTGAACTATCCAACTTAGAGCAACACTAAAAAGAGGTATATACCTAAAAGCAACAGTATGCAACTTCTTTGGCACCAGTGACTGGTGCTCCTATGACAATCTAATTCCTGATGATCTGAGGTTGAGCTGAGGCAGTGATGCTAGTGCTGGAGAGTGGCTGCAAATACAGATGAAGCTTACTTAGCTTGTTGGCCTACTGCCACCTCCTGCTGTGCGGCCCAGCTCCTAACAGGTCACGGACCAGTAACGGGTCTGCGGCCTGGGGGTCAGGGACCCCTGCATAAAACAACAGACACTTGGTTATCCGTTCACTAAGATTTTTACAAAAAGCCCTGTGAATAAGAACTGTATTACAAATTAGGACTTTAATATCTGCAATTATATCTATATTGAATGCATGTATGTAGTCTTGCTATTTTAATACCACTTTGCTTGAGAAGCTTCTTAATTAAAACAGAACCTCGACTCAGTTAAACCTGAACTTTAGGATTAGTACTTCCCAAATTAAGAGGGAAAGAATTTCTCCATTAAATTTACCATCAAGACGCTGAAAAGCAATCCTTTCTGTCAAAAGAAAGAAAGAAAGAAAGAAAATCGTACAAGTGTTAATATCTAGTCGCTAAAAAAATAAAGAAACTAGGTCACGGAAAAACATTTTCCCCACATCTTAATTTAAAGCTATCACTGCTTGTAATTAGGTATAACAATGTAAGGAAGCAGTGGCCTTCAAAAAGAGAATTTTAAATGTAATTTAAAAGACTCGAAAAATTTCTCTTTAACAGCCATTTCACTTTAAGAGCCATTTATGTGCTCCATATTTTAAGTCAGAATTGTTAAAGAATACTTATTTATTTTCAGCCATTCCAATATACTGACAATGTTATATCCATTCTTTTTCTCAAAGAACTTAAAAAAGCAAATACACTGTTTACACATCACAAGACTGATACCCAGTTGCAAAGGCAGACTTCCAGACATAACTCTTAAATACAACCATTAAAACAAATAGCTTGCTTTAAAATACTAACCACCTAAAATCCAGACTTAAAGCAGCATAAATTCCATCCTCAAAACCACTTTCCTAAAAGCAACACTTTCCAGAGCTGAGAGGTCCTTTACCTTGTGCCAGAATACCTGATAGGTATGCTTAGATATCAAAGATTTGCTACAGGCAAAACATCAAGAAAGAAGTTAACTGTTGCTACATACTCATGAACAGAATTTTTGAAGATTGTGAAAACAGCCATGCTAACTCAAATATACAGAGAACTTTTTATGACCTAAACTACCATTAAATCAGTAATGCTAAAACCACTTGACATTTCATTTTTCCTTTAAAAGCAGAAGTACTTTGACAATACTGTATATTAATGTGGATTTATAATAAAGATCACTGTGATGTTTTTGATCACATAAAGATGTAATTTTCAACCAGACACCACGTTCTGCCACTGTCAGATCCTAGTGTTACCAATAAATAAGTAGGACCATTTATTTTAAAGAAATATTTTCTGAAAATTTTATGACTAGCCTGACTTTAAAAATGCCTAGCCATGTCTGAAAAGGACGCTTGAAATTTTGCCTTCCGCTGATGCTAGAACATTTTGCAACCACTTGCTATGGCCCCAAAACGTCAACGTTCCTGATTTTATCATTTGCTGCAGGAAAAAAAGAATATGGCTGAAAATTCTTTCTGAAGAGTGGTATTTCAGACAGGACCACTAAAGAGACTTAAGACTACGAAGCGGAAAGAAGGGTGGAGGAAAGGTACCTTATGAAACAGCACACTTCGGGCCCTGCACATTACTACCTCATTTCCCTAATAGGGATGAAAAGCTCAGGCCTCTAGTAGCTTCCAGCTGACGCCAATGCTCTCCACACCCCCTTTTTTTTTTTTCTTGACAGGGTTTTCTGACGGTGGAGCCTGTCACAAATACGAATTCCATGATCAAGTCTAAATGATCTAATAATCAATACAAGACCAAATCCTTCCCAACCCCGTTCCCTTCCATCTTCCTCCATAGCCAAACACACGTAGGCGGGTTCTTTACACCAAAATCTACAAATCTTGCAGTGTGCATTAACTAGGAGGCAGAAACGGTATAGAAAATAAGAGTTTCAGCCATTCCCGTCGTTGCCGCCGAAATTACAGGCTCCGTTTCCTGTACCCATGTGGACTGCAAAATCTCCTGCTGAGAACGGGAC
>NW_011888888.1:1869085-1946092 GCF_000151845.1 Pteropus vampyrus | reverse complement strand
CAGCCTGGGTCGCGCTCGTATCTGCTTCGATGACTTTGTCTTTATCACGTTCTCTTCATTTTTCTCTTGGGTCCCTTTGGTCCCTTCCTGCCTCTTCGCGTCCAGAGAGCCGAATTCCGCAGATTCTCAGCTCAAAGGAGAAAATTTTGCAGGGAATTAAGTCCTTGTTGTCAGTAGTCGATTTGATGGGAGGGACAAAAAAATCACTTGGTGTTTTGACAAGATTTGTTACTGTTTCTAAAATCGTCAAATGATATACTTTGAGGGAGATAACTTCCTGCAAATCTAGACTTCTGGATTACTTCTGAGTTTGAAGGTAAGAGTCTTCGTGGAGAATTTTTTTTTAACCTTTGTGATTGGACCCTTAAAGACTTAAAGTTTATTATGATTATTAAAACAGACTCGCTAAGAAAAATCCTTTAGCAATATTTAGATGTTTGAAAAGCGAGATTTTTTTGTGTGTGTCTGTATTTTAGCGTTTAGTTAGCACCCTGAGTGTTGGATGCTTGGTAAGCGTGTGCTTTGATTTCTGGCTTAGAAGATAAGGAATTTGGAGAGATGGGTTACAGTAGTATGGTTGCAACCAAAGCGAGGAGCACAATTTTAATTGAACTCTTAAGGTCTCACATGAGATCAAAATGTAAAAAGAGTAGATGTAAAAATAGTCAAATGACCAGTCAGAGGACATTTTGAGTCCTAAAAGGAGCCCTAAATTGCCTGTAACTTTATGGATAACTATTAAAAGTAACTTTCCAGGATTTCCAATACTTACTTGTGACCTCGTGAAGTTAGATTTTGTCCCCCACCCCTTTTTTATTTTTTTATTTTTTAAAGACTATTTTAGAATCAAAATTTAATATTTTTTATTTTCATTAATTAAAAAATTTTCAATTACAGTTCAGATTCAATACTATATTAGTTTCAGGTGAACAGCATAGTATTTAGATAATTATATAACTTACAAAGTGATCCCTCAATAGCCTTGCACCCACATGACACCATACATAGTTATTACAATATTATTGACTATATTCCCCATTCTGTACTTTACATCTCCATGACTATTTTGTAACTGCCAATTTGCACTTCTTATCCCTTCAGATTTTTCACCCAGCCTTCCAACCCCCCCTCCCATTTGACAATCATCAGTTTGTTCTCTGTATCTATGTTTGTTTCTGTTTTGTTTATTTTAGTTTTTAGATTTCAAATATAAGTGAAATTATACAGTGTTTGTCTTTCTCTGTGTGACTTATTTTACTGAGCGTAATACCTCTAGGTCCATTCATGTTGTCTCAAGTGGTAAGATTTTATTCTTTTTTATGGCTGGGTAATATTCCGTTGTTTATATGTATTACTTTATCCATTTGTCTTTTAATTGGAGTATTTCATCAGTTTATATTTAAAGTTATTATTGATTGGTATTTAGTTGTTGTCATTTTATTAATTTTTTATGATTGTTTTTGTAGTTCTCTGTTCCTTTCTTATTCTCTTGCCCTCTTGCATGTTGATGACTTTCTGTAGTGTTTTTTGAGTTCTTTTCTCTTTATTTCTTGTATACCACTTGTAGATTTGTGTGTGTGTATGGCTAGCTACCATGTGTGTCATTTATCCAAAGCTATGTTTATAGCAGTATTTTAAGTTGATGGTCACTTAAATTTAAACACATTCTAAAATCACTACCATTTTCACTCACCCCCTTAATGTTTATGTTTTTGTCATTATTTTTTTTACTCTTTTTGTTAGCGTGTGTATGTATCCCTTAATTTACTGTTGTAATTATACAGGATCTTTCTGTTTTGCTTTTTAACCTTTCTGCTAGCTTTAATGTTTGCTTGAATTATGAATTTGCTTTTATCAGCGAGAATTTTTTTTAACATTTTATTTTTTATTTTTTCACCGTCCCCCTCCCACTTCCTCTCTAGTAACCTTAATATTGTTTTATAGACTTTTAGGGTACCTCAGAATCTTAAGGTAATGAAAGTATTTGCTTCCTTTAATACATAACAATGGAAGTAGAGGAAAACCTTATAGTTGGAATTGACTGGCAGCAGATGTCTTCATGAAAAGTAGCATTGATGGAAGAGTGGACAGAGAGGATAGGGCTGGAAATCATCTGCTACTAACTAGCTTTGTGACCTCAGTCAGTGTGTTTCATCCGTCTGTCAGAACCTCTTTTATTTGTTAAGTGAGTAAATTTGATTACATGATTATTCATGCTTTAAACTTCTGCCTGCCTTAAGCTTTTCAAAATCACACTGAAACCAGTACAATTAAAATAGCTTCTTGATTGTTGACCCTCCAGATTTAAAAAATGTTTCTCTTCTATATATTAATGTAGTGCCTGGAAACTTGCACCATTTATTCCTTCATCTGCCACACAGATGTCTGGAAAATCTGACATGAGGGCCCAGCTAAAGTGAACTCTCACCTGCCTGAATTTGTTACATACTCTTATCAGGCCTGATTCTAAATTTGCGGAGCCTGGGCAAGAATATGGCTATGGAGGCTCACATACCATGTGTCTATAAATGTTTAGGTTATAAAAAAATATGATAAACTTATAAAAAAATTCTACTCTATTACCTTGACAAATCTACCTTAATAATAATCTGGAAGTCCAGATTTAGATTTCAAATTCTAAGACTTTAGAGTCGTCAGACTGACCCTATTCTCTTTCCATTCCCACCACACCAAAAGGGACCATGCAGGCATGCACTCAACATGTCTAAACTTTTGTTCATACCCCTCACCCCTGCAGATAGTGATGTGTAATCGGTAACTGGGTCTGCCCTCAGATCTAGCGAGTCTAAAAGAGGAATGCAGGCTCCGGGCAGGCATGCCCCCTTGACCATTTGTAGCAGAAAGAGAGTCCTTACCCAAGTCTGAGGGCAGTATTATTATAAGACATACTCAATTATCTGTTTTCTCTCCCATGTGTTCAGCAATTCCCTTTCAACTAGGTCATTTCTAACAACATTGAACTGGGAGAGAATTCTCACCAATATCACCAATTCCTACTAGCTTCATCTCTACCAGCGCTAAAACCATCCACTTCCCTCCATGTCCACTGTTGGAACCCTACTCTAAGTACCACCTCCTCTGACCTGAATGACTACCCTAGCCTTTTTTTCTGGTCTTCTTAAATTCTAGTTTTCCGAAATCTGTTCTCCATTCTACCCAAAACGCTCTTGTCAAAACTTAAATCTGATCATGTCACTTTTCTTGCTTAAGACCCGTCAATGGCTTCCATTGCTCTTAAGATAAAGAACAAAATCCTTAATATGACCTACAAGACCCATCATGATCTACCCGCTTCCTCTTCTATATCAAGTGAAAAAGGTCTTTAATTACCAGAATGCACCATGCTATCTTTTAGCATAGGAATATTGTATATGTTGTTCCCTCTTTACCTAATGCTTATGTGATGGTTTGGGTAGTGAGCATAACAGAGGCATTTCCACCATCACTTCTTGCCTTCAGGCCTCAAGTCAACTTGCATTTTGTCAATGATTTCCTTCCTGATTGGGTCTGCCTGCCTCTACATGCTGCTACCAAAATTTTATTTCTAAAATATAGACCTGGTTGCTTCAGCCTCTTCAATAATTCCCTTTTCCATATCGAAAAAATGTCATATTTTTAATGTAGATACTAGCTATTCTTGATATAACCCCAGCACTTCTGTCTCTCACGCTCCTACAGCTTTTATCTGTTTCATCTATTCTGAACTATGTGTAATTGCCAAAAGAGTTGCATTCTCTGTTCCTCTGTACATTGTTTCCTCTGCCTGGAATACCCTAACAAAGTTATACTTATCCTTAAGATTTGGTTCAAGCATCTACCTAGTACGGTGCTTCTTGACCTGCCAAATCAGAGTTGATCATTTCTTGCTCCATCATTATTCTGCTGCCTAGGATCATTTAACATATTGATCTCTGCATCTAACCTGTGAGCTCCTCAACAGCAGGTGTGACGCACTATTTATATTTGTATACATTGTATCTGGGATGTGGTCAGTGCTCAATAAATAAATTGTTGAAAAGAAGTATATAAAGTACAGGTTTGTGATCTTTATGATAAGAGGAGGACCAGAGGTTCCAAACTTAAATGCCAAATGGTCTTGGTAGATTAAAAAATAATAAGAATAAGGCAGATTGAATGTAATATAATAAGAAGTGGTGAGGACTGTGGAAAACTGGGACTAAATGCCTTATCTACAAGGTACATTTGTTTCTCTACTCCAGCTGATTATTCCCATATGGAAATGAAGTGGGACTACTTCCTAAATATCTAGACTTTTTAAATATTAAGATTCCTGAAAAACTGGGCAAGTCAAACAAAACATCTATGGGTCAGATTAACTGGTCTGACTTCTGATCTAGAAAAGAATGGCTTAGTTTGGCTAAGGTAGCTTTTGAGAGTTTTGTTTGTTTTTAATCCAAGCCCTACCTTTGTCAACTACTGGAACAGATGCTAAGCAAATATACTTAAACTTCCAACCATAATAAATGTGTGTTAACAGTGCTTAGAACTGTTCTTTGTACCTCTTAGAACCTGGTTTTTCTGTACATGATGTCTTCCAATATTCCTGAGCTGAATGGCATATTCACTCTGCAGGTATACATCCTCTGGCCTTGACCAGGTTCCTGACTCTCTTGGATAAAGGTCCTTGTGCTTTACGAGATCCTGTATTAACCTTTGAGACATCTCTTATACTCTTCTGTCATGGACATCTCAAAGTACTGCCTCTATTACATTGACCAGCTCATCTTTGTGTGTGTTTCTTATTTGAATCATCACTGGCCAGTTGTAAAGGGTGATTCTATGCTTTAGGAAAGCCTAGCTTTTCAGCTTTCATCTTGGAAGTTCTAATTTAGTTTACACCTAGTACAAGGCCCAACAAACTTGTTCTGTAAAGAGCAAGATAGTAAATATTTTAGGCTTTGGAGACCATATGGTCTCTGTAGCAACTATTGCTTGTAACAAAAAAGCAGCCATAGATGAAATATAAATGAAGGGTGTGGCTGTGTTCCAGTAAAACTATAAAAATAGGAGGCAGGATAGATTTGGCCTGCAAGATATAGTTTGCTGACTCTTGTTCTAGGATTTTGATTTCTGCCTTTATGCTTTGTGAAAAGATAATTGAACATTTCATGCCATACTCCCCTTTGCTCAGGCTGCTTCAGCCACACTAGCTTTTTTCTCTTTTCCTTGATCATGCCCATTCCTGTCTCAGACCCTTTGCCCGGGCTGTTTCCCGGGCCTGGAATGCTTCCACCCTCCCACACCCAATGCTCTCGTCTTGCAGATGTCGTTAAAGACCTCTGTTTAAGGTGGCTCTCTTTTCTTTAGTCTCTATCACAGCATTCTCTTTCTTTCATAGCATCTATCACAGCTTGTAATTATTTTACAACTATTTTTCTTCTAATCGTCTGTCTTCCTTAGTAAACCATAAGCTCCATGAGGACAGAGACCATATCTTTCTTATTCACTCTTATTCACTGTGTATCTCTAGAATCTAGCCAACTGCCTTATGTACATTAAGCACTCACCAAATGTTTACTGAATGGATAATCAGTTGCTCTGCCTGAATTCTGATTGGCTAATTTAATTGTTTTTGCCAGAAACTGATAGTTCTATAGTAGACCCAAGGTATATCCACAAAAAAGTCAAAATTTTAGCTTTCTGGTAAGTCAATTGGTACCTACATGTATGTTTCAGTCATAGGGACTATTTCTTAATGTATTAGTTTCACTCTTTATTAATATATTAGTATACCGATACATTGAAAATTCATACAACTCAGAATACCTTTCTATAACTTTTCCAAAGGGGCAGAATAGCTCTAGCTGCAGATCTGTTAGGTGAAATAACACCAAGTTTCTAGCATGAGATTTTATGTGGTGTTATGCCTCATATAGGGATGATTGTGGCTGTAAGAAAAGTACTGACATAATCCTGTCCTTAAGGAAGAAAGATCTATTTGGATAACGGGTGAAGTAATGACAAAAGTAAGAGGGTCAATTTTGATTCTTCAGTAGCTGTCTTCAGAAACTTGGAGTTAAGCAACTCTAAATAAAACTTCAAAAAGAACTCTATTAAACTAGAATAAAACATATTCTCAAAGGCTGGTTCCTTTGTATTCAACTGAAAAACCTGTTGTACTAATGAAGTAAAAAAGCCTATAGACCAAAATTATATCTATTCACACCTAACCTATAAAAAGAAGTATCAAAATTAACTATAGAAAAGAAAACTTAAGTGGCATAACATTGCATTATTGCCCTTTCTATTGACAAATAAGATTCCTATCAAGTTTAAAACTCATGTATATGTATATGAGAAGAGAACCCAATGAACCATAGATTCATCATTAATTTCTCTAGCATCACCAATACTGGGCTCTGTAATGATTATGTAAATCCTTTCCCTGATTATAATCATTATTAAATTTAGGAAGTAGAAACATATTTCAAGTCCCAGGGTTGAAACATACTATATGTTGTAAATAGAGGTATTATATACAGAAATAGTTCACTCTGGTTAAAAAAATAAAAGGCAATTACAAGATTGGATTATAAGAGATACATGAAAATACCCAAATAGTGTTTGTTTAGCCATGTAGTATTTAAAATAAATTTTTTTTAAATATATAAAGATGAATGTGGGGACACTGGAAGAGAATTATTAAATTCAGTTGTCAGTATCAGTTTGCTCGGATATCTCAAAAACATTTCAGACTTGTCACATCAGCTCTTATGATATTTCACAGGCTCTGCTTCTTCTCAAACATTAGATAGTGGAGGCCCTCAACTTTCAATTCAAGGGCCTTTTTTTCCCCCTC
This sequence comes from Pteropus vampyrus, assembly GCF_000151845.1. NCBI lineage: Eukaryota > Metazoa > Chordata > Mammalia > Chiroptera > Pteropodidae > Pteropus > Pteropus vampyrus. Next base: position 1,939,251 of record NW_011888888.1, on the reverse strand, counting down.
ATTTTATTCTTTTTCCTGGCCTATGTCAAACATGCCCATAACTTCAATAAATTACTTTATTAAGTAATGTCCATCTGTAAACCTGACTGCTTCTATGTATTTGTGATCTAACCACTCAGCATTGTCCACAGATCTGTCAAAAGCACTTCTGACTCAACATGTCTGTGTCAGAGATGGCCAGTATCTGTTTTCCCCCTTCTTCCTTATTTCATTGGGGTTACAATGTGCCTAGCTAAAAAAAAAAAAAACACATTTGCTGTTAGAGAGAGCAGTGATATAATGGGAGTCTTTACCTGAGCCCTTCAGGACAGCTCCTTGAAGGCAGGGGAGGGGTGGGTAGCCTATTTGCCTTTTCCCCTTTCTTTCCTGCCAGAAATTTAGATAAAAAGAAAAAAACAAAGGGCAGTAATTACCAAGATCAGAAAGCTTTCTTTTGGCTTATATTTTTCTTCAACATTTCAGGTGAGTCGAATTCTCACCTCTTAACCGGTAATATCATTTTACAACAGATATGGCTTAACCATTTGCTCCACCACAGTCTTTTCTTTCCAAGTTGAGTTTATACTCAAGTTTAAGGGAAGGAGAGCAAACTAGGAGAAAATGAACTTAAAAATTGTAAATGAGGCAGCAGCCCCTCTTTAAAGGCTGCATTGGAGATCCAGTAGCAACCACAAAGCAGGAAGGAGGTAGAAAGAGTGAAAGGGGCCAATTAGAGTAAATAGAAACCATCCATAAATATCTCTTTGGGGGTTAGTTTTTCTGCCAGAATTTTTATATGGAAGGACATCAGATTGTTTTGATATTTATTTTAAGAAAGGGATAGGAAGCCTACAAAATGTGTAATGGGAGCCTTAATCAATGTCATAATTTTTTTTTATTTGAGTTTTATAGGTCTAGTCAGTTCTCTAGAAGGAAGAAATGATTTTACTTAAGAACCAGCTGATAGAGAGTAAAACCTAGGTATGACGAAAAGGTGAAAGGAAAATAATAAACTCAGAAAATGTCTGGATAGAAACACCAACCCTGTACCCAGTTTGTGAATTTCCTTTACCAGATGTCCTTCACTTTCTTCTTGAACAGGAAAACTTTACCTCCAGAATAACTGTTTTCTCCTCATACTTTGAGCCATACTATCAGACCATCACTGTGGGTAGGGGGACAATGTTTATTGAGGGCCTCATATAAGCCTCATATTTGTGGATATTTCACTTCATCCTAAGATTTGAAAAGTCTTCAAAGGCCCTTTTCAAAACTCAGCTAGAATTCCATGTTCGTTCTGACTCGACCAGATTTCTAATTCATCCTATCTTATAAAAGGAAGCAAAAGTCTAAAGCATCAGAATTTTAAATCCAAACTTTGATCAGGCCTTTTTAGAAGTTTCAGTTAATTAAATTGTTATAGTCGGGAAATATACAGTGTTTCTTAGTGTACTGGTAGAGACAATTACTTATAACTCATAGAAAAGAATAGGCCAGGAGTTAGGAGAAGGAGTGAGAGTAGAAAAGAATAGGGACAGACAGACCTGTATAAACAGTGGCTTGAACTTCTTGAGACACTTTGTAATTCAGTTGCCTAGAGAAAGTCTGGGTAACCTGAACATCCTGAAGCAAGTCTAACATTCCGAGGGGGAATGACCCACATTTGGAAGAGAGTAGTGTTGTACAAATACCGCACGTCAGTAGAGATGGGAAATTGTAAAACTATGACTACCACAAAGTTATTTTATTATTTTAGTTTCACAGATTCTACTTTGAAAAGCTTGTCTGTATAATTTTTGCACAGTCACGAAGTAACATGTCTTGCCTCAGATTCAAGTGCTGGCTCTTCTTTAATCCCCTCAGATAAATAACTACTTCTGTACCATTAGATTGAAAAATATATGTATAATTAGAACAGCTAAACTAAAGGACCATCAAATAAATAACCATTCTTTTAGTTAACTTTTAAATCTAACCCAAACTATAATTAAATTTGTTTTCATTGTAGTTGCTATTCTTAGGATTTGAGTCCTAGTCTTTTCCCTGTTTAATCTCGACATATGATTTAAGTAAATGGAAAATGTTAAGTTTTAGATTAATGTCACTGGGAGTTTTACATTTTTCGTGAAAGAGGACAGAAAAAGGAGGTACAAATCCGATACATGGAAACTTTGAATACGAAGGCATGAAACCTGAGGTTAAGATTTGCCAAGTCCAGCCTCACCAACATAGATGGACAAGCCCAAGTGCCAAGCAAAGAGGGTATAACCTTTCTATTTGTAAAGTTCTTGTAACTTTGGGTGGAGTTTTCCCTGAAGTCTTAATCTTGCCATCTGAGTTTGCAAGTACTACCAATATACCTTATCCATCATCCTAATTTAGGTCAAAAGTGTGAGTAATGTGGCCATTCAGTCTCTTCATCTTCTTCATGGTGAACTGTCATTACATAGGGATGGAGGTAATAGAGGCACACAGGTTTTCTCAAATATTGTGTGATGATGATGCCAAGCCCATAGGCTTCACCAGGTGCTGCTTCCTAACTATAGCTGAATACTTCATGCCAGGCAGGACCCACTTGCCTTTTAACTATCCATGTAACACTTAAACACTATTTCAGTAATCACAGCTCCTCTAAAGCTGACTAATATTAGGAAAGTATTAAAATTCTGAAATTAGATTTACCGTTGATCTTACTAAGAATTGTTGGAATTAAAAATGGAATGTTCATTTTCATAGCTCATCTCTTTATTTAGCCCTCCTATTTAAATTCCTATATATGATCACTTATATTTTTGTTTGAAAGGAAAAAATATATTTTGAAAATAAAACAGTAAAATAGTGAAATAATTTGTTACTGGTTACAAAAAATATGTAAGTAGCTTCTTTCTGCGTTTTTTCTATTCGTAAAAAATTAATGTCTTTTGAAAAAATTTTTCCACACAGATGCAAAAGCAAGGAAAAATACTTTTAAATACTGTGGACCTAACTAAAGCCAATGAAGCTTAAACCAGTGGTTATTTTTATAGGAGGGGTTGAGTCAATACTTAGCCCATTCTTGAAAAGGGAAATCTGAAAGTGAAATGTTTGTGGTGTTACAGTAAGCCTTTCCTTAATTTCAGGAAGCATGTATTAAGATCTTGATGCTAAACTCCATTTTAGTCACTGGAAATATAAAAATGAATAAAAATATAGTCCCTCAATAGACTTGTTGTCTAATGAAATATTAAGTTGAACTACATGAAATATTAAGTTGAACTACATGAAATAGGGCAAATATGGTCACATATCAGTTTAGCCTAACGTATGTGTAAACAGATGTTTGCAATAATAGAGATCTGAACAAGGTGCTACTTCCACTGAGAAGTGCTTCATGCTGCTGAGAGCAGTCCATGAAGGCTTCCCAGAGAAGACATTTGAGCAGAGTTTCAGAAAATGATCGGAAATTCACCGTGTGTTCACAGGAAACAAAGAGAATGAGGGCATTCTAGAAATAAGAAACAGCTTGTGCAGAGTTGTTGAACCAAGAAAGAGCCTAGCAAATAGGAAACTGCAAATAGTTCAGACTAGTTGGAATGCAGAATATATTTAGGAGTGGCAGGAGATGAGACAGGCGAAGTAAGCAGAGGGCAGATTTAGAAGATGGGATATATCAAGCCAAAGAACTTGATTCTATCCTTAAGACTGGTGAAGTATGTGTAATCCAGGGAGTGTGCAAGGCAATCTGTTAGGATTCAGAGAGAAAATAATACTACTATGTATATTTACTTTTATTGTTTAGGGGTCGCAGTGTATATAATTCTTATTGCAGTACTGGGTGAAATAATTTATAAATAAATATACATGTATTATGGGTTGATTTGTGCCCGCCCCAAAAAAAATTTGTGTTGAAGTCCTAACCTGTAGTATCTGAAAATGTGACCTTATTTGTAAATAAAGTCATTGCAGATGTAATTTGTTAAGATGAGGTCATACCAGAATAGAGAAGGCCCCCAATCCACTATGACACATGTCCTTGTAAAAGTCGAACACCGCATGAAGATAAAGGCAGAGACTGGGGTGATGCTTCTACAAGCCAAGCAACTTTAAGATTGCCAGCAAGCCATCAGAAGCCAAGGTAGAGGCCTGGAACAGATCCTTCCCTCAGAGCCCTCAGAAGGAACTAACCCTGCTGACACTTGATTGCAGACTCCTAGTCTCCAAAACTGTGAGACATAATTTTCTGTTGTTTAAACCACCCACTTTTTGGTATTTTGCTACAGCAGCCCTAATATATGGTGTGTGGTCAGAAAGTTTTGAGATCTTGATTAGATGCTGGGGAGCCATGGAATAGTTGGTTTATATTTAAGAGTCCAAATTATTTATGTCCTGTCCTTTTTCAGTCTCTGTATTCAGTAATTAACTTGAAGTGATTTCTAGACTTCTTAGTACTCTACTTCTTAAAGTCATTATAGTGAGAAAACAATTTGTTCACTTTTTTGTTTGATATATTTTATGTTAAAGGAAGAAGGAATTAGGAAATATTTGACTTTTAGCTTAAGACAGACAAGATGAAAATATGCAACAGATTTAGGAGGAAGAATTTGCATTTAAGAAAAAACTATCAAGCCCATTAGGCAGAAGTGGCGTCAACATCAGAAACAAGGCCCTACCAACAGGAGTCATAGCTGTGAAGAGTTTAATAGCATATCTTCAGTGCAGGGAGGACTGTAGGCAAAGTGTGCTTTATTCTAGCTGTATACAAGTGTTAAGGACTTAAGGACAACTAGTCCTTTTTATATATGTCATACATTAGTCATGTGCCTGGGGTTCCAAAACAGAATGATTGAGAGAGTTTTCAAGGCCAGGGATAATACTCTAAACTCAGATGTACTTTTTTTGAGCCTGTTTGTAGGTGAACACAATCCAGAAGTCAGCAATGCATTAATTAATGTATTAATGCAAAAATATTTTTGCGTATTATATTTTGGGCATTTTAGATCTTTGTAGGCCATGGAATATTTGATCATTTTTGACCTTATTTATGTAAATCTACTAAAGCATTTTGAACTACTACTTTTTAAAAAAATCCACATGTATTTTAATAGTTCTGCCATCCATTAAACAAGCAATTTTCAGACTTTTTAAAAGTAATAGCCCAATATGCAATAACTATATTATGTAGTTTACCCCCATCATAGAGGACTATACCTTGATATGTTAAAGCTTTATTTCTTACATCTAGCCTGGAAGTTCTATATTTTATGATTATATAGTCACTGTGTAATCTATAAGAATGAAAAGGAAATTACATGGAGAGGGATAATAAATGTGCTACTGACCTATGATCTCATAGGGCCTATTCTTGGAGTTGCTTTTCAATAGTGAGATTGGGTTTATAAGAATCCATCATTGTCTTTAATTTGTTCCCCTTTGTGACCAACACAGCAGTCTGTGACCTTCAGCTATTTGTTCAAATATATAATGTTTACTGCTCCACAGAAACACATTTCCCTGTTTTCATCAGTGTTCTTTTAATAATTTTTGTTACTGCTCTATTCATTTTATTACACTGTTGCTACCTTTGGACTCTAATAGACTCAAAAACCAGTTTATCCAGTTTAATACATGGTTATTTTTCCCCTACCTATGATTTATAATCATATTTCTGTAAGCCGATAAATATTTGGAAGTATATATACATTTTATGTGCTTAGATTGTTATAAAAACTAGCACTATACAGAGAGGATGGGGGATAGCAGTGCAGTCTTTCAGATAAATGCCCGTGGTATTTACCATATGGCTCATTTTTCTAAGATTAAGATAGCTCAAGTGGCTAATCTGACAGCCCATAAATCATAATTCAGAGACTTTTCTACCTTTTTCTGAAGCGTACATGTAAAAGGATATGAATCACAGGCTATTCAGATAATTTGGTCGTCTGTAATCTTTTCCATAAAATTTTTCCTGGAATTTTTCTTCTTCTTTTTTTCTCAAATTATTTTCTGGCTTTATTGAAATACAATAGACAATTAGTTGCTTGTATTTATATTGTACAATTCAATGAGGTTTTTTTTTTCAATTATAGTTGGCATATAATAATAATATACCAGTTTCAGTTGTATAGTAAGTGATCAGAGAGCCACATAACTCACAAAGTGATCACTGTACTAAATCTAGTACCCCTCTTCCTCCTTACATATTACAACATTATTAACCATATTCCCCATGCTACACTCTACATCTCCATGTCTATTCTGCAACTCTCCATTTGTACCTCTTAATCCCTTTGACTTTTTGTGCCACGCCCCCCAACCCCCTTCCCAACTAGTGGCCCTCAAAATATTCTCTGTATCTATGAGTTTATTTCCAATTTTGTTGTTGTTTATTTTGTTCTTTAGATTCCACATGTATGTGAAATCATGCAATATTTGTCTTTCTCTATTAGATCCATTTAATGCAGCGCAATACCCTCTAGGTTCATCAAGGCACTATCTTTTCCCATCCCCTTCCTTTTAGTCTGTGTGTGTCTTTTAATCTGAAATGAGTCTCTTGTAGACAGTATATCTAGGGGTCTTGTTTTTTATCCATTCAGCCACTCCATATTTTGGTTGGAGCACTTAATTCTTTTCCATTTGAGGTACTTATTGATAGGAATGTAGTTGTTACCATTCTTTATTCCTGTTTTTGATACATATTTTCTCTTCTTAAAGAAGTCCCTCCAACATTTCTTGTAATGCTGGCTTGGTGCTGATGAATTCCTTTAGCTTATTTTTGTCTGCGAAGCTCTTTATCTGTCCTTCAACTCTAAATGATAGCTTTGCTGGATAAAGTATCCTTGGTTGTAGATCCTGGGTCTTCATCATGTCGAATATTTTGTGCCAAGCCCTTCTGTCCTACATAGTTTCTTTTAAGAAATCAGCTGCCAGTCTTATGGGTGCTCCCTTGTAGGTAACTATCTGTTTTTCTCTTGCTGCTTTTAAGATTCTCTCTTTGTAGTTAACCTTTGGCATTTTAATGATGATGTGTCTTAGTGTGGCCCTCTTTGGGTTCCTGGTTTTGGGGATTCTCGGAGTTTCCTGAGGTTGTATGTCTATTTCTTTCACCAGGCTAGGGAAGTTTTCCAACATTATTTCTTCAAATAGCTCTTCAACTTCTTTTCTTCTGGTACCCCTATGACATGGATATTTTTACATTTAATAGTGTCCCATAGGCTCCTTAAATTATTATTATAGTCTTGGCTTCTTTTTTCTTGCCATTCTAATTGAATGTTCTAGGCTTCTTCATCCTCTATTATAGGTCATTCGATCCTCTTCTTTATTCACTTTGTTTATTCTATTTAATATACTTTTCATCTAGATAAAGTCTTCTTCATTTCTGAATGGTTCCCTTTTGTAATTTCCATTTCCATTTTTATGTTTTTTATGTCTTTGTTGAAGTTCTCACTGATTTTATCTGCACTACCCAAAAGTTCACTGAGCATCTTTATAACCAGTGTTTTGAACTCTGCATCTATTAGATTGTTTGACTTATTTCTGAATCTCTGTTCTGTTCTTTCATATGGTTTCTGCTTCTTTGTTTTCCCTTTTCAACTGCCTTTCTGTGTCTGTTTCCATGTATTAAACAAAGTTCTTAAGTCTTCCAGTCTTATTTCTGCAGATTTGTGAAGTAGGTGTCCAGTGGCACATTCCTGAGAGGGGTTCAGCTGCAGGCCAAGTTTAGCCCCAGCCTGTGCCCCTCTTGGGCCACCTGTTAAGATTCAGCAAGCAATCCACAGATGCTGTGCTTCTAGTTGCCTCAAAAGGCCATGCCAGAGAGGGAGAAAGAAAAAATGGCATAGATGATAGAGGCTCTGTTCATCTCCCTGGCGACCAAATCAAAGTTGTGACGGAAACAAGGAGCAGCAGCAAGGAAAATTTGCCTGGGATCTAGATGAACAAGCCATACAACTAGGGAGAAATCCAAGAAATCACCCTGCAACGACAGAAGGTGGGACAGGGCAAGGACACGGGGCTTCCCAGTCTTGAGCGGCTGAGTGAGATGGAGGCAGCGGCAGAAGCCTCTTAAAGGGGCCGCATCTGTGAGCAGATTTTCTCAGTGACAGACCTGCTCACTCTGAGCACCAGTGCAAGTTTGGCTGTGTGCAGGGGGCACCAGGGACTTACAAGGAGACATTGTCGGAGTGAGGGCCGAGGCGAAATTCGCTTTGTACAGAAGCGCTGGGGATATCCATTGTTCTCTGTTGAGCCCTCTCCACTCCCAGTGTGCAGACACAGCACCACCACAGCCGTGACATCATCAAACTGGATAACGGAGGTCACTCCGCTCAAAGGATTCCCTGAAACCCCACCTCCCCCAACTCGCGGCCCCACCCAAGCCACATCCAGGTGTATCCTCGGTGAGTCAGGTGCTCCTTGCTGAGCAGCGCCTAGACTCACACTGGAGGCAGCTGGCCTCAGTTTCTGGTGTGGCCTTTTCAAGCAACTATAAGCACAGCATTCATGGATTGATTGCTGAATTTCAATAGGTAGCTCCAGAGGGGTACAGGCTTGGGATAAATTTGGCCTGCAGCTGAACCCCTCTCAAGACTGTGCCACTGGACACCTACTTCACAAATCCAAACTAATAAGACTGAGAGACTTAGGAGCTTTGCTTAGTACATGGAAATAGACACAAAAAGGCAGCCAGAATGAGAAGACAAAGAAGCAGAAACCAAACGAGAGAACAGAACAGAGATCCAGATATAATGGAATCAAGTAATCTAACAGATGCAGAGTTCAAAACACTGCTTATAAAGATGCTCAATGAACTTATGGGAAGTGTAGATAAATTCAGTGAGAGCTTCAACAAAGAGATAAAAAACAAAAATGGAAAATATAAAAGGGAACCAGTCTTAAATGAAGAACACATTATCTGAGTTGAGAAGTATATTAAATAGAATAAACAAAGGAGTAAACAAAGTGAATAAAAGGATCAAATACTCTATCTAGAGGATGGGAAAGCCAAGGACACGGAAGCAGAATGGCAAGAGATAAGATGCCAGGAGTATAAAAATAATCTAAGGAGCATATGGGACACTAGTAAGGATCCAAATATCCATCTGATCAGTGTACCTGAAGAAAATCAAGATGTTGAACAGCTGTTGGAAGAAATAATGATGGAAAACTTCCCTAACCTGGTGAAGGAAATAGATATACAACCCCAGGAAGCTAAGAGAATCCCAAAAACCAGGGATCCAAAGAGGCCCACACTAAGACACATCATCATTAAAATGCCAAAGTATAAATAGAAAGAATCTTAAAAGCAGCAAGAGAAAAACAGATAGTTACCTACAAGGGAACACCCATAAGACTGGCAGCTGATTTCTCAAAAGAAACTATGCAGGACAGAAGGGCTTGGCAAAAAAATATTCGACAGGGTGAAGACCCAGGATCTACAACCAAGGATACTTTGTCTAGCAAAGCTATCATTTAGAGTTGAAGGACAGATAAAGAGCTTCGCAGACAAAAATAAGCTAAAGGAATTCATCAGCACCAAACCAGTATTACAGGAAATGTTGGAGGGACTTCTTTAAGAAGAGAAAACATGTATCAAAAACAGGAATAAAGAATGGTAACAACTACATTCCTATCAATAAGTACCTCAAATGGAAAAGAATTAAGTGCTCCAACCAAAATATGGAGTGGCTGAAAGGATAAAAAATAAGACTCCTACATATGCTGCCTACAAGAGACTCATTTCAGATTAAAAGACACAGACTAAAAGGAAAGGGATGGAAAAATATATTGCTTTGATGGACCTTGAAGGTATTTAAGTCAGAGAAAGATAAACATTATGTGATTTCATTTATACGTGGAATCTACAGAATAAAAAGAACAAACTAAACAAAAACAGACTCACAAATATAGTGGACAATTTGGGGATGGACAGAGGGGAGAGGAGTTTCAGGGGCTGAGAGAATGAGGTGAAGGGTTAAAGAAGTACAAATTAGTAGGTGATGGATGGTCACGGGGAGGGGGAGTACAGCGCAGAGAATGCAGTTAGCATTAATACGTTGACTAGGTGGAGGGTCATAGAAAGGAGGGAGCAATTGGGATTATTTAATGAACTATAGAGATGTCTACCCAATGTATTGTATAGTTGAAACTGATTAAAATAAGTTAAAAAGAAAAAAAGGCCACACCAGAAACCGAGGTCACCTACCACCAATGTGAGTCTAGGCGCTGCTCATTAAGGGGCACCTGACTGACTGAGGACACACCTGGATGTAACTTGGGTGTGACCCCGGGTTGGTGAAGGTGGAGTTTCAGGGAATCTTCTGGGCGGAGGGACCTCTGTCATCTAGTCTGATGAGTCTCAGCTATGGTGGTGCTGAGTCCGCACACTGGAAGGAGGGAGGGCTCAGCAGAGGAAAAATGGATACCACTGGCACTTCTGTACAGATTGTGTCTTGTCTCCGGCCCTCACTCTGACAACTCAGTGTCTCCCCCATAAGTCCCTGGTGCCCCCTGCGCAGCTGAACCAGCACTGGTGCTCAAAGCAAGCTTGTCCATCACCACAAAAGTCCGCTCACAACTCCTTTAAGAGGCGTCTGTAGCTGCCAGCTGCCGCAGCCTCTATCCCACTCAACTGCTCCAGACCAGGCAGCCTCACGTCCTTGCCTGCTCCTACCTCCTCCCATTGCAGGGTGATTTCTTATTTCTCTCCCTAGTTGTAGAACTTGTTCATTTAGATCCCAGGTGATTTTCCTTGCTGTTTGTTCCTTCTTTCTGTCACAACATTGATTTGGTCACAAGAAGGATGAACAGAGCCTCTATCATCTATGCCATTTTTTCCTCTCTTGAATCTTTATTCTTTTAGTAAATGTTTATTGAGTCCCTACCATGTGCTAATAGTGATCATGCTAAATTTTAAGTATACATGTACACAGTCCCAGCCTCATTGGATAGATATATCACACACAAAAATTTTTTATATATAATTATATATATAAATTATATAGAGGTATATATGTACTCTCTGATATGTTATAAAGGAAATAAACAGTTTTTTCTACATCAGTAGAAGCTACTTTAAATAGAACAGTCAGAAAAGGAATGAGAAGTGAAAAGTATTCTAGGCAGAGAGATTAGCTTGTGCAAAGGCGTTGGGTTTGTTTAAGGAACAAGAAGGGCATTAAGTTCAGTAAAGAAAAGATTTTTCTCTTTTGGCTAGAATAATGTATGTTACATAATAAGCGTGACAGAAATATTTGTGACTCAATGAATATCTGTATACATAGGATTTAATGAGTGTAAATTGAGGTTAGAGAAGTAAGCAAGGACTAGACCTTGCCAAGCTCTGTTAAAAATGGGACAATCTAATTTACATTTATAATGATCACTCACAGCTGTATAAGGAATAATTTAGTGGATATCAAATATGGAAGAAGGGAAACCCAGGTACGTGGTGCAGTGGATGTGGAGACACGTGGACCAAAAAATCACTAAATAACTGACTGTTAGAGCCAAGGTGAGTGTGTTTAACTTCTCCCCTGAGTCACCTCTTCAGCAGGTTAGCAAAGTTATTATGTCCAGTTTATCTTTTTATACCTAGGACTGCCACAGCCCCTTAACCCCTGGACCAAGCCTGGAAAGAAATTAACTTGTTGCTAAGAATTCAAACCCTTTAAGTTATTTCAAAGTTTCTCCTGCATCTTTGTGTAACTAAGGAAATGACCATCTTAAATGAAGTCACAGGGGAGATCAAGAATGTGGATTATACTGTAAGGTAACTGACTTGTTCTTGAAAAAAGTCAGTGTATGGAAAAAAAGCCAGAGAAACATTTTGGCTCTCCAAACTATACACTATGAGTGCTATGCATACAGAAGCAAAAGCAAGAGAAAATTGTTTTAAAATATTGTTAAGCTAAATAAAGCCATAAATAAAACTAACGATTATTCTTATAGAAGTCTTGTCCCCGAGCCACCTCTAGCACTATTTTAAGAGGTAGTTTCTTTTCATGGAGACTATGTCTGTTATTCTAGGCAGTGACCCGCAAAGTTGAGCCCAAAGATTGGCAGAGAAGTGTCTGCGAAGCTGAGTTGTCATTAAGACAGCATTCTCTTTTTCGCAAGATATGCTAAAAATAAGCTGCAAGGCTGACAGTTGTTTTATAACATTGATTAGCACATAGGTTCTCAATGAATGGGAATTTGCTACCTCACAGAGTAGGCTCTTCCACTTTTGTATTGTCCTAGTTGTTAGAAAGTTATTTCTTTCACTGAGCTAAACATTTTCACCCTCTTCTTCCCATCCATTGTATGTCGTTTTACTTTCTAGAACCTTGGCAAATAAGGTAATCCCTTTTTTTGGAATTATAAGATTTATTTTGGAATGTTGCCAGGGCTAACTTTTACTCTTTTAATATGTTTCAAGAGAAAATGAAGCACTGTCAGGAGTTATATTTATTAGATGCAGTAGGCCATGCCTCATATTGAAGGCAAGTTTTGTCTCCGTATTTACTAGTCATTACAGCCCTTTTAATGAGGCAACTCAGTAGTCTATGCCTGCATAACTACCACAATTATTCTCCTTGATCTTTAAGGAATCCCAGCTTCTTTTAAGGTGAGCAGGCCTCTGCTGGAATAATAATAATAATAAAAACCACAATTATTAAAAGCCAGATGACTGCCTTATTCCCTTTCCCCTCCCCCATTTCTAAGCCATTTACATAACCGGTAAAATAGTGTCAAGATCTTTCCTTCAAGTTTTAGGACACCTATCCTCTCAATACCTTGTTCTAGGTATGACCTAGTGCTTCCCATTCCTGAGATACTCTCAGGTTCTGCAGAAAGAAGTGGCTGTCCCCTCGCCCACACTCTCCCTCTCTACTTATTCTATATCACACTGTCCCCTGCCCTCTTTCTTCAGTAGCTGTTCCTTCACCAGTTTTATAATCTAGAAATGTAATCTCTCAGCCATGGATGGCCTCCCTGCCATTCTCTTCATGTTGTGGTTTTATACCTTTTTTAAAAAATTCCTTTATTATCATTGTAATCAGGCATCTTGAGGGAGAGGAGATAATATGCACTGTCTGTCAGCCAACTTGAACCAGAAACAGCAACACAACATGTATAGTCAATTGTACAAGCATATTAAAGAAATGTGGAAAACAGAAAAGTAAAAATCTATAATTGTACCACACTAACAAAATTCATTTATTTGTTTGTTTATACATTTATTCACTCAAGTCACTAGATATTTACTAATTTTTTTTTTTTTAATGCCTACAGCACCTGCTCTTCCTAGGTGGTCTCCCATCCAACTACTAATCAGGCCCAACCCTGCTTAGCTTCCAAAATCAGATGGGATTGGTCGTGTTCAGAGTGGCATGGCCATAGACTACTAAATACTTATTATGGTCTAATCACCATGCCTCCAAGAGAATTAAAGTCTAGTAAGGGAATTGGAGCCAACTAGAAATAATCACTAATAATATTATAGTATGTTTTCATTGAATCCTAATGGTATAGTTTTTAATATATTGGAGTTACACTGTATTCAGTCTTATTTTATTTTTATTTAACTTACAGCACAGTGGGAGTGACAAAAGAGGGGCAAAGCTGTTTATTCTAGATTCTTGGCCATCAGGAATAAGATTGTTATTTTTTTTTCTTTTTTTTATTAAATTTATTGGGGTGACATTGGTTAATAAAATCATATGGGTTTCAGATTATATTATTTTTAACCTGAGTCTGGAGTATACTACTGTTCTATAATTTATATAGCAGGCCTTGTTCCTTTTCTGCTTCACGGAGCCTGTCTCTAGCTGTTCTGTTTCTCCACCTTAAACTGAGTCATCAGCTGTGGGTAGATGAGTGCTCCTCACTGCCCAGCAGTCAGTCAGGGTGACAGCTGACAGAGCTCACTTTTACCAAAATGGCAGGTGGGGCAGAATAGGCATCCGTCTGGAGATAGGATCAGCTCTTGCACCCTGCTTCAGCTACTTCAGTCTCTTACAGATCAACCTGCACGGTGGATGACAGAGATCTCATGACCTAGTCCATAAAAGGCTGATCCTGTGCATGTTTTCTCATCTCCTAATTCAACTCTTCTTCCATCATTTCCCATAGTCCTTTTCTACCCTTCCCCTTCCAGAATCCTGATTTTCACAAAAGACTGTTTTTTTTTCCTTAATGCCACCTCTCCCCTCAGAAAAAGTGAAAGCGTAGTCCATTTTATCCCTTATTTGTTGTACAAATTTTATAGCCTCAGGCTTCCATTTAAAGTCTATAGCTTTAGCCTTTTTTGCCTGGTTTCTGCTCTCTTTGTAGTTAAATCATATTTTACTATAACTAAATCATACTCCACCAATTTTTTTTACAATGTAATGGTTTTTAGTATATTTACAAAGCTATGCAACATCACCATAACCTAATTTTAGAATATTTTCCTCATCCCAGAAAGAAACAAACCACATAACCATTTGCAGTCACTCCCTATTTTCCCTACTCTCCTGCCAGCCCTAGTCAATCATTAGTCTACTCTCTGTCTCCATAGATTTGTCATTATTGTTGTTTGTAGAGGGGATAGGTATAGATGGGGAAAGAGGTGAGCTCTGGTCTGAAGGTGAGCTTCTATTTCTGACTCTGTCTTCTATCTCCCAAATTTGAAGTTAAAACTCCTTGCCCCTTTGAATATTTTCTTCCAAGGATTTCTATCTGATCTCCAAAAGATATTCATATATATCTATAAACATATATATATGTATTATATGTATTACACACACACACACACACACACACACACACACACACACACACCTAAATTTGACCCCTCTTTTTTTTTTCTGAGCATCAGTGACCTTTGTAATTTCCTTCTTTCTTCAAAGAGCATTTTGTTCATTTTTATTTTTTTAAACTTGTGTCATAGCATTAACTGGAAGCTGAACTGGCAGCTCCTTGAAGGTAGGGCTTCCTTCCCAGTACTCTGGCAGACAATCAGTCAATGTTTACTAAGTGAAGCACTTCATTTCCCAAACCATATGGCATTCTGGTGGTTACAAATGTTCCCAGTCAACTCACACGTAAAGCATTTAGCTACCTACAAACTAGATATTAATAGGCACCAAAATCCTAGAACTCCAGGGAGGGCCAAGGTGACGTTATCGAGGGGCTAAATTTGATTTTATTTCACGTCTTTCATCTTATTTTTTGTGAATGAGTAACCTTAGAGCAAATACATGCATACACACCCACCTTGCCCTGAGTTATATTTCAAAGCCTTCTGTCTGAACTGACAATGAGGGCACCATGCCTCAAAACACTTTTCCCTGAGTCTGTTTCCTAGGTATTTCAAATGAAGCAGCCAGTCCTGTATCTGGCTGATTTTAGGTACGATGTCTATAATACTCGATAACAGTGAATGGTGGGAGACGGTAGAATGAACCATGCGGAAATGGCTTGGAGGAAACACCCTTCTCTGCCATGCGCATAACTGGAATCAAACATGGGGAGGCAAAGAGAGGTGGGAGGTCAGTATAAAAAGCCTCTTTAATGGGTACTTTTTCCAACCATGGTATCTTGGCCTCCTCAGCATCCCCACCCCTCAGGAATCACCCTTTGTGATGTCTGAGCTACCCATAGCCACCATTGGCTGTGGGGAGTGACCTGATGACCAAACAAAGCTGAAGGGGTGTGACTCCTCATTGTCCTGGGGAGGGGAATATATACAGAGGACAGGACTCCTGGGGTAGACAACTGAGAGGCTTCAACATGAAAAAAATGACCAAGAAATCATGGGATCCACAAACCACAAGCTGCAAGCAGTGGAAGAAGAAGACCTGCTCTCAACCTGAATCAAGACGCAATAGCAAGGTCAGATGACCCTATCCAAGTTCCTCTTCTTCCCCATTTATGTCCTCTCCTGGCAGCCCTCGCCCCAAATAATCCCACCTCTGCCTGGCACAAACCTCAGCTCCCCATTCCCATCCAGCCCCCATTTCTTCTCCCAACCCAATGCTCTTTGGGCTCACTTTGTTGCCTTACCAGGTTCTGAAGATAAATAAGAAGACAAAAAGATCATTTCACATGACTTCAAGGAAAAAATACTCTCCTAAAGTTATAACAACTTCAAAAAGGCAGAAGAGAGTGAGAAGAGCCAACAAGTTTCAGCCATTACCATAGTCTGAGCCAGAAACAGCCAGGCCAAGCCCAGCAGACACCATAGAACCCCACTACTCCAAGATAAGACCCCTGCAAACGGTACCCGCAGAGCAAGCTTCAGAGACCTCAGACAATCTGCTACATCTATATAGTCCTGGCTGCTGAAAAATAGACAACTGCATAGGGACTCAGATACTAACGCAGACCATGGAACACAAATGGTGGTTATTAAAAGAAAATCAATAAGGCGTGAGAAGACTCTCCAAAAATAAAATTAAGCTCTCTGCACAGAAATGAATTATGTTGCATTAATGTTTGAGACTGTCCCTCACAAGAGAGTGAAATGACAGAGATAAGCTCCGAATCTTTGCTGCAAAGCAAGTCACCCCCACCACTCCTGTCTCCACCCCAACATCCACCTGAGGAGAGAATGTACGTGCAGCCTACCAGGGGTGGGAAGATATCATTTCTACCAGATTTCCCAGCTGTGGCAGACCAATTTAACAATTTCTTTACCTGGTACTAAACACTCATTTTTAAACATGAGTGAAATCACAACACAGCAGTGCCCATGTACACTCTAACAGGCTTAGAGGCAATGGAGAAGGGAAAAGGGAAAAAGAAAAAAAGAAAGGAAAGACTTCCGCAGGGAGTCTGACTTTCTCAGTCATGATGCAGAACTGAGCTGCTCTAGTCATGTGGGAGTAATTCAGGTGGAAGTTGAAGGCCCCTCAGCTTCACGGGCTCCCTCATCCTCCATTGACCTTGAGGAGAGTTGTAATAAAGGACGGAGCAGCACTAGGCCTTGGCACCAGAGGATAATCGTGTGGCCACATCAAGCAGAGATATTCGTCTCTTGTCTGATCCTGCCCAACTTTCCAGTGTCACCCTCCCGGTGAATTGTTCCTCCCCTTTAAAGCCTAGAGTGGAGCTCTCAGAGTCCCCCACAGAGGCAGAAATGTTTGGGATTCCAATATTTATAGGTTAGAACAATAGTTCTCAAAAAATTTGTTTTGTGTCTCTCCAAGAGAATTTGAAAAACTATGCACATTACATAATTTAAAGTTGACATCCAAAATTTATCGTAAGTTTAAATATTTACTGAGAATGTAATTTCTTATTGTAAATATTGATATTTAAAACATTAGTCTTTTAAAATTTAC
Organism: Pteropus vampyrus; assembly: GCF_000151845.1. Classification (NCBI taxonomy): domain Eukaryota; kingdom Metazoa; phylum Chordata; class Mammalia; order Chiroptera; family Pteropodidae; genus Pteropus; species Pteropus vampyrus. The sequence goes on along the minus strand of NW_011888888.1, from coordinate 1,921,987 downwards.
AATTTGATGTATGTTTTTGGTCAAATAAGTTTCACTTTCCTATGGAATGAGACCACTAGACAGGGTTACTATTTGGCCTGTATTTTTCTCAAAAAAGCTTCGAATCTGCTCAAGAATTTGAATAAGCACATGGTTGAGACAGTTCTTTGCCATGCCATGTGAATGACATGATTTTTTTTTTGCATATGCGGACAAGTGCCCTTCTGACCTCTGTGCACTCTGTATGCCTGTGGGACACGTTAGTTGCATACTGCACCCCAGCAGTGCGGCAAATTGAACTGACTGCGGTTGTTTAGTAGTTTTCACTTAAAAATAAGATGTCTAGTGTTGTGTAGCATTTTTTGTGAACAGGATTGTCCTGACCATTTTTCGCTAGTGAAAAATGGAACACAGATATATTTATATAGATTTGCTGAAATTTAAAATGCTCATGGCATATCCTTAAAAACAGTCTCTCCTATATCACCTTTTGCCTCACCATATCTTTTAATTAAATTTAAAACAAGTTCCTATTTTCTCTGGAAAGATGGATCCACAGGAAACTAATAGCATTTAGTTGCCTCTGGGAAGGGAAACGGAGTGGCTGGGACAGTGGGAGGAAAACATTTATTGTGTTATCCTCTTGTATCCATTGAATTTTAAGCCATGTGAATACATTGCATATTAAATTTTAAAATACAATTTTAAAAATAAGAGTTTAGTTAATTTTGTAATAACTTTAAAAAAACTTTGCTTGCCAGAATTGTAATAATAGGTAGTTATTTTGGTTTTTGATCATTAAAACATTTCTCTAGTTCTTAAAGATTTATCCAGCAAGCATACACAATAATAACATAATGGCAACAAGAAAGTTACTGACAGGAAGACATCGAAACAGTATAATGAAGCCAGATTAGCAAAAAGGTGCCCAAACAAGAAACTAAGACTCAGAGTATCCCAGCTTTTTATTTTAAGAAATGGAAACATTAAATGTCTAACCACTATGCTGTATACCTGGAATTAATGTAAAATAATATTGAATGTCAACTCTAATTGAAAAATAGAAATTAAAAAAAAAAGAAATGGAAAGATTAGTCAATGAATACCTATATTAACACTCTTCACCTAAATTTCACCAGTTAAATATGTTACAGATAAGGTACCATATTTGCTTTATCACTAATACACATTGGTGTTCATTAGGTCCAACAGATCCTAGTGCTATCTGGAACTTTATTTTACCTTGTTAACAGCTTCATCAGGATGTCCTACCAGGACTTTGCCCTGTGAAACCCCACAGCATATTATTCTCCTATCACCAGAGCTATTGGTAATGGTGACCTCAAAGATACTGCAGACCTAAGGGTGCAACCCACGCTTACAATTTGGACCTGGACTTTTTTATGGTGAATGAAAATCAAGAGAACTTGGCATTAACTGAATTGAATTGATCATCAACTTTTGTTAGGTGTATTGTAGGGAGGTGCTGTAGAACTGGAATAAAGAAAGAATTAAAGCTCCGTGGATGAGTTATATCTATTTATAATAAACTGATGATACAGTAAGTAAAATGTTTGAGTTCTATGAACCTTTATAGCAAACTAATCAAACCCAAGGGGGGGATTGTGGGAACCTCTAATTTATAGCCAGTTGGTCAGAGGCACAGGTAACAACCAGAACTGGTGATTCTATCTGTGTGGGAAGTAATATTGCGGGACCGAGCCTTTAACTCTGTGGAATCTGATGTGCTGTCTCCAGGTGGATAGTGTCAGAGTTAAGCTGAATTGTAGGACACCCAGCTGGTGTCTGAGAATTACTTGGTATGGGCGGGAAAACCCACACATTGTAATTGAGGTCAGGATCGTAATCAAATGGATGCAAGGGTTCAGGTGCCAATTTCGGCTAACCTAAGCAAAGGGAAGTTTATCTTCTTCAGGGAACAAGAACACTTAAATGAGATTTCTGTTAGAATATCTAAGTTAAAAACAAATTATCAGGCTCATAGAAAAGCTTTCAAGCAACAGTGGTCACACTTTGTGGTTTCATCTTTCTCCCTCTGTATCTAAGTGGTAAACAGTGTGAACTAGAGAATAAATATTTGTATCATGCTTTGCCCACCAAGATTTGTAAAAAGCATTAAATGCTTCAGAGACATTGGACAAAGGAGAATATTTAGTAGTTTGGGACCATTCTGGAGAGAATCAATATATCTCAGGGTGGGGATTCCTGGTGAATCCCAAGAGGCCGGAAAAGCTGCTCACCACGCAGCCTCCCCACTTACACACACGGAGGAATTACCCTGTTCAGGAGAGAAGAGACTTAATATCAGGGCTCCTTTCTGTTCTCACTAACCTGGGTTCCAAAGAAGGTTTCCAAATACACCATTTTTTCTTAAAAACATTCTTCATACTTGATCTGATGATTTTTACTTTTCAAATGCAATCCATCAAATGCCTTTTCTATTTTCTAAATTATTTCTATTTAAATACAAAATTGAATTTAATTGTTTTAATAATCACATATGCAGAATTCCAGGTTATAGATAGCTCCATTCATCAATTCTTAAAAGCTTTTTAGTTTAATGTTTTCACAATATTTAGTTCCTACTTTGTTGCTCTGGTTTTTTGTTTCGTGCTCTTAGTCCCCTGATTTAACTTTCTGTTTAACCTAAAACCCAGACTTGGGAAACATCTCTTCACATACTTGTCGTTCATTGTTCATCCTGCCTCAATGCCTTGCATTTGACTGAACATGCCCAGTTCTTTTAACAATTTCTCTAAGATCTAATTTCATAAGCCTTTAATCAGTTGCTGTTCTCTGAACACTCTCCAAGTTTTTTCTCTTTATGGAGCATGGCATGTAAAATTAAATATAGTTTGTTCCAACTGAAGCCTGCCCAATGCCAAATAAATAAAAAATAATCGCTTCTCTACTTTTTCACGCATATGCCTTACTACAATACTATAAAATATTTGTCTATTATTTCAACATAGAAAAGACTCATCCAACTTATCATTAACCATAATCGTTGGGTCTCACATGGCTTTGCTTCAGCTATGGCTGTCTTAGCCAGTATTTCCACGTTTGTTGCAATTTGGTAGCATATTAAAAATTAAAATTTAAGTCCATAAAAGGATTTTCTTCCCATTTTCCTTCAAAGATTGGTCCATGAACAATTGGTGTAAATGTGAATTTAGTGCTTGGGGTCTCCAGAACTAAAGCTTGAATGATTCTGAGTATTTTTGTGATACAAACTGGAAAGGATTCAGATGCTAGATAACGGGAGAGACTGCCAAAAACTGTGGAAGAAGCAGCCTGCTTTTGTTTTATCCTGTCATCCTTCAGTTGTAAGCAACAGAAAGCAGTTTGGGCTAACTTTAGCAAAGGGGAGTCTATTGGCAAAATATCAGAGGATTTTCAGGCTAGAGAATAATGCTTAGAGAGCAGCGAACACCAAGAATGCTCCAAAAAGCAGAAATCTCAGCATTTGTTCTTCCCTAGTCATTCACAGTTCTATACCCTGGGCACTGATCTTAGGCACTGGAGGGGTCCTAAAAGTGGTAAGACAAAACCAGTGTACTTCACAACATTACAGTCTAGGAGGAAAAGAAAGAGATACACAAATAATGAAATATAAAACTAAGTGTTGATTATGCCTTAAGTAAAATGTTCTAAAAGCTGACTTCCCAGTTGTCTCCTGGTTACAGACAAAATAGACTTCCCCATAACTCTTAGTGTAAACGTGGTTGCTGGTAAAGTGTATTTAGCCTATCTTTAACAATCTCTCATTTATCTTCTTCAACCTCTCCTCCACTCAGATTCCATGATATTTCCAGCTCGGTAAATGACAAAATGAAAAGCACCAATCCTTAAAGATGGTTTTATAACACATGGCTTTACAAATCCCTTGGGCTTTTAAAGGTGCCCTCAAAGCTTATGTTTTAACCTTGCTCTAGGAAATTCTCACTTTCAGAGAATAACTCATCTACATCATTTTTTTTTTTTTTTGGATGTCATCTCAGGCAGCACTTGCAACCTCAGTGAAATAACACATTGGTGTATCACATTTTGATATGAGGTGATCACAAGTAATCGTTCAGAGTGGAGGGGGGGTCTATTATTAAAAGGGAACTCAAAAACACGAAAATAATTAAGAATGGCAACAAAGATTGGCTATGGTTTACATATAACTCCCTGCATGCCAGTTGCAATTTATCCCTTTCTCTCTCAGGAAATCATACTGGAATGCATAAATATGTGTGTATATACATACGCATACATAAATAAATCAAAAAGCAAAAATAAATACTCAATGATCATAATCTCTGCCACATAACACGTTCTTTTTTTTACTGTGATAAAATATCCATAACATAAAATTTACCATTTTAACCATTTTTAAGTTTATAGTTCAGTGAAATCAAGTACATCCACATTGTTGTGCACTGTCGCCACTATCCATCTCCCAAACTTTTATATCATTCCAAACTGAAATTCTGTCTTTTACTAATTAATTTTATCACATCCTTTGAGAAAATTTGAAATACTTTGGGAGGCTGAAAATGGGAGAATTTCTTTTCTACCTATCAGTAGTTTTTGATTTGTTCAATACCTATATAGGAAAAATGAATTAACAGAATATGAACAGAATTTGTTCATAGTCAATACCTATATAGGAAAAATGAATTAACAGATTTATCGATTTTTTTTTGCATTATAGAATCTTAATTTGGGAGATACTTTTTAGACTGTTTAGGCATTGGACTTGTATGTACAGTAAAATTTCCAAAATAATTTGGGAGAGTAACATGGTGTTTTTTACTTTAATTTTTGCCAATGTAAGTACAATAGGGAAAAAAATGTTATTCATCACCACTGTTCACAAAAAGTACGTCTTAACACAAAAATAAATAGGAAAGTCATAAAGATGAATAAAAAGGAAATTTAATTAAACTGGATAAATTCACCTTTATGAAAATGTTACTCACTGCATGTTTATTTTTCTGAATGTACCAGTGACTGGTGGAAATTATAACGTAGAGAAACAATGCTGAGAGAGAACAAATGTATATTTGGTCTCCGTCAACCACCTTCCAGCAACATTCAATGCTCGTATTCTGTCACATTCCACCAATTGGCAGTGGGCCTCTCATGGCTCACTTAGAAGACTATATTTTCTCTAGGTTATATTTTATCAACGATCATCACTGGGCTCTTTGAAAGTCTTGTGGGGGGCTACAAATCATACATTTCTTTAGTGAGAGGCCAGCACTAGCTGTAGCAGGAGATTGCTTTGCACATCTAATCTTCTATAGCTTTTGTCATAAAATTTCTCCAAATACCTATTTTAAGTATAAAATACAAGGTGATTTTATGGTTTTTAAAGCTCTCTACTCTCCCAATTCTTCATTTTCACCTAGATAGGCTGCCATTGTGACTTCTTAATAGGAAAACTGGTAGGTCTGAAATTATTGTGTAGCTCTCTAGACATGCACAGTCAAAAAATGATTTGTCTCTCATTTTCCTGCAGAAACAAGAATATATTTTTTAATCTCATGGTAGTTGTTGAGATGTGTGCTAGCTTGATGAACTTGTGCTGAATATGGAAATGCCTTTCCAGGCCAAGAAGTATCAAGGAAAATTATCACCTTAAAAAGTTAACTTAAAAATTGCAGTCTATGGCCATGCCACCCGGAACGTGCCCGATCTCATCTGATCTCAGAAGCTAAGCAGGGTCAGGCCTGGTTAGTACTTGGATGGGAGACCACCTAGGAAGACCAGGTGCTGTAGGCATTAAAAAAAAAAAATTGCAACAGCACTTGAATATCCTCAGGTATCACCAGTCTGAAGGTACAAAAGGGGAATAATATTAATAGTAATGATTCAAATCCCACTGATTCTTGCCCCTACTGATTCACAGAAGACATCAGCCCCATTTCAAAACTTCACACTCATGTCTGGGAAGCCCCAGAGCACATTTGAAAAGTGCCCCCCCAGAATTCTGGGAAGCTTTTCTGTGGCTCTGCCAGCAGACAAGGCTTCTGTGGGACCTGCCCCACAGTCAGCTGAGCCCCAGTGGGGGATGCAGTGTAGGCTTACAATAAACTTCCAGCTGCATGTATGGAAAACATGGTCATTTCTGTAAAGTTGCAGCCCCAGGTCTAAGATAACCAACCTATGTTTTTATTTTCATGTTAAGGTTTATTTCTGTTAAAACAAAACAAAAAACACTTCTTTGATTCGTAATGACATTAAATGTGTGAAGATTACATTTGAAGTCAAGCATTTGAATTCACTCATTCCTTCAGTAAATATTTATGGAGTACTTGTATGTGCGGGGTAGTGTCCTCCTGCTGGGGATAAGTGATTAAATAACTAAGTCCGTGCCCTCAGGCCAAGTGACAATTAACCAATGAACATACAACATCTTGATTTCCATCAAGTTTTCTGAGATTCTGATCTAAAGAATTGCTACTTTTAATAGTACAAATCATTTGAGAAGATGGGAGTCAGTTATGAATTTTTCTTTTATGATTAAAGTAGATGTAAAAAGGAGTGGAGTTATGAGGGTAAAGATAAAAGGTGTTGCAATCTTCCTGCTAGATTTCAGATTGAGTTTCCTATTCTAATTGATGCCATTTATACTCCATGAAATTCCTTCCCTAGACCTTCCCCAGTACTTGACACTTTAGGACATTATAGACTAATTTACTTCCTAATACATTTTATGACATTTGGAAGCCCTCCAGTGGCCAAACACTATACCTGGAAAAAAAAAAAAAAATCCTTCCATTATGGTGAAGTGTTTAGGTGTGAAATATACTTATTTTTGCAACATACTTTGAAATGTATCAAAACATAGGATGGATTGATGTGCAAAGAAAATAATGCATAGATGTTTAGATATGTGATAAAGCAAATATTACAATGTTAATTGTAGAATTCAGGTGACAGGTATATAGGGTCATTGTATCATTCTTTCAACTTCTCTGTGTTCGAACATTTTTATAATTAAATATTGAATAAAAATCTCTTTGCTAGAATCTGAAGATTTTATCTTTTAGTTCACATTATTGAATTAAAATTTTGTTAAGACAACATTTAAACTATCAATAAAATTGTCTTTATTAATGGACATGGATTAATTTTTCTTAACATGAATTTTTAAATGTTTAAAAAGCACCTCTGTGTATCTTTTTAAAAAGTTTATACAACAAAAATATGAAATAGCTAAGTGATTCCTTTGTTTAAAAAAAGGTTTATCTTCCTAGAATATTTATTTTACATACTCAGAAAGTTATTAACAAGTTAACCAGATTCACTTTTTAAAAAAAAAAAAAATCTTGTTTAACAAGTGCCAACAATACTTTTTCGTAGAAGAGATGCATTGGTCAGAGTTTAATGCAGGGAACAAAATCCACTCTTAAGTAATTTAAGCCAAAAAGGTTTTATTGCATGGTATATTAATAAATGGTTAGCAGGGTTAAAGAAACAGCCTATAAGCTGAGCTTTAGAAGTGACTCATAAATCCATGCTATGGAACTGGACTGTCAAAAGACTGCTGCTCATGCCTCCATAATTAGGAAGCCAGTTGCTGAATGGGTAAGACACCCCTAGAGGCACATCAGCTTTACTATTAATACACTCCACCAAGAAGGATGCCTCATAACCTGCCTTTCCCCGACTCACTTTTGGATTCTTCACTATACACAAGTGCTTCTAGTTGGTAGAATGTAAATCACATTCATAACCATAGCTGCAAGGAAGTTTGAGAAATACATTTTCAGCCTTCCAGAAACTAAAGCCCAAGAAGGCATGTTAAGAGGAGGATGGCTTTAGATGAAAGGCTACTGAAAACTCTTTAATGAATAGATCAGGCTGACAGTACCTTAATACACTGATCAACATTGCCACTGAGATTAGCAGACATTATGACTCTTCTGATGGGTGTAATGATAAGTAGATGGCAGCATCTACAAAGCATTCTTGCCCAAAACATCAAATCTGAATCCAAGAAAGCCTCCAGGTCAAAACACCAAGTTTATAAGAAATAGAGGGATAGAGGCACATGTTAACACTACCACAGGGATGCAGTCAGCAAAATTGAGATCATGGGAAACTCTACAAGAAAAATGACACTTTCTTCAACGAATAAATGGCGAGAACAAAAAAGGGAAGGAAACCTAAAATTAAAAGATTTAAGAGACTTATCAAGTAAATGCAGTGTATGAATCTTGATTCAAACAAACCAATTGTCAGAAACATTTCATGAGACTCTAAGAGAAATTTAAACACATATTTGGATAATTGATCATATTAAAGAATTGTTAATTGTTTAGATGTGATAATAGTATTGTGATTATGTCACCAATCACTTCAATCACTTTCACAATAAACTGATTTTCAGATTGTTGTACATTGTTTCATAATTTATGGCTCTGGGTTTTATACTGAAGAGAAAGTTTATTCTGCTACACATTTTACATATGTTAAATAATGTGATCCTTGTAACAATCTGTGAAAAAGGTAAATTATAGTGTTCATTAAGGGAAACATCTATTATAGCCTTTCTGGAAGTGGATAAAAACAAATGTCTATTTAAAAGTACACCTGGTATGTCTAGGAAGGAGCAAAGAGGCAGGCAGTCTTTCAGGGAAGGAACATCATCAGGCATCTTAGCTAATTAATAGGTAAGGTAAATTATTAGATAATATCTCCTTTCAAGAAAACACATTTGTTGGACTCCATTAGGAATAAGATTAGGACGGAAAGTGTTTTCAAAATGTTCTTTTGTCCCTAAAACCATGACAGGGAAGCTATTGTCTCATTTTAAAGATGAGGAAAAACCCACAGCACACCCCTAGCCAGCTTGGTATAAGTGTAAGAAGCACATTGAGAGGCTTGTTGTTATCAGACACACCTGAGAGCATGACACCTAGGCCATCACTGCCTCCCAAACTAATTGGCTGCAATCTCGAATTTGCAGTTCTCCCTCCTTAGTCCATGCATTCTATAATTTTGTTCTTGGAGGTGAAAAAAATCTCAGATATTACAGTGGTTTATGCCTGTCACTAGGGAGAATTTAAATTTAATTTAAATTTTCCCCTTGTGTATGTGTGCCCAGGGGTAGAATGAGAAATGAAAAAAAAAAAGTTTCAGAAACACTGGCTTGGCCAAAATATGTTTTATCTAGAATGTACTGATATTTTCATTTATTAAGTTTATTGGGGTAACATTGGTTAATACAATTATATAATTTTCACGTGTACATTATAATTTAACATCCATATATTCTGTTGTGTTTGCCACCCAAAGTCCAGTTTTCTCCAGCTACCACATATTTGATTCTCTTTACCCACTTCGCCTTTCCCCTACCCCCTTATATTTGTAATGATAAATAAATGGCAGCATCTACGTCTACCTCCCCTCTCCTTGCCCACCTCTTACCCTCTTTTAACCACTAGTCCATTGTCCATGTCCCTGAGTCTCAGAATACAGTGATTTTTAAATCGTGTTTTAACATTCTTGGAAATGGATATCATTACATTTACTTTTTAAATTAATTTTAAAAACAAATAGTTTTAAAGCTCATATAGGTTCTTTTCTCCCCCAGATTTCAAATGGCTTATAAAGTCGAAATGTTATCTCATTTTTTCTAAAAATGACCCACCAAATGCCACTTTTTTCAAGGAAAATTGTGGCATCTCTTTCTAATGGAAAACTGGTAATTAGTTGATTAAAGGGATGATTGGATCACTTCCTTGGAGAACTGCAGCCCCAGTTGACTTGAGCTATCTACAGACAGTGAGTTTATTAACTGGTAATTGCTGGTCTCTGCTAAACTGTGTGCTTCATAAACAACCTTAAAACCCGTTGGTAACTGTTTAGAATCAATGTCCTATACTTCTAGATTCTGTCCCTGCCCCACTTTGCTTATATGGAATTGCTGTAGAACTTCCTACCTTGAACCGAAGATAGGAGATTGTTATTCTTTACCCTGAAACTGACACTCCTCTGAGGCAATACCAGAAATGTCAATTCTGCTTGCCTCTAAAGTTTATATGACAAATTCAGTCTGGAAAAGGTGCTCTCTTCACCCTAACTGAATGCCACCGCTGTTCAGATGAGTTCATTGCAACTAATGTGCATCTAAGCCCACATTGTAAGCAGAAAATTGGGTTAGGCATTCAAGAAGCTTGTAAGCTAATGTGGAAGATATATTTTATAAATAAGTAATTTTAAATGATGTGAAAAAATTGCTTCACATTCTAGAGCTAAGGAGACTTTATGGAAGGAGCAGTTGATTCTGCCAGAAGGGAGTGCTATATTGAGAAGTAGGGAGGCTTTATGAAGAAAGTTCTACTGGTGCAAAGACTTTGAAAGGTATGTAACTCCACTTTTGCATTTGAAGAAGGTGGCAAGAATGTTCTATGAAAGGGTGGGTGCTGGGTGGGACCAAATGAACAAAGCACAAAGGTGAAAATTTTCAAGACATATTTGAGGGCTATAGCCGAGGGTTAGGGCAGAGTGGCCAGTGGTAGCAGATGAGCCACATCATGGATCTCCAATGACATGAAAAGACATCCCTACTCTCACGGCTACTTCCCTGGGAAGAATTACTGAAACGGAGCTGTTAATATGCATACTACCCCAACTCAATTTCTGCCTCCTCCCCCACCTCCATCCAGCAGAGAGGGATCAAAATTTCCTTGCATTGTAACCTTGCACAAGTTAACCTCTCTCTGTACCCTGATTTCCTCATCTATAAAATGGAGATTAAATAAGCCACTTACAATAGTATGTAGACATGGTGCCATATGAGTGTTCATTACATATATGATTTGTAGACAATGGATATAGCACTACTTATCAAGAATTCTCTAATAATTGTTTTGAGGCATAGACAAACAGGGAAGGATTTTAGATCTGGGCTAATTCCCAGCCACGGTGTAAGACTCTTCACATGAAAAATTATTATGTTTATCAGAAACATGGCAGAATGAGAGACATCCCCAGATCTCTCCCTTTGAAACAACAATAAACTGAACATCTAAAACTCAACAAAAAACACCCAAACTGCACATCAGCACATCTGAGCATGGGATCTGCACATAAGAGCTACCACAGGTCAGAACCCTGGGAGTCAGATGGTAGACACGGAGAACCAGAGAAGCTGCCGCTTTCACGCAGAGCTCCCTGCAAGAGGAGGGAGTGAGGAGAAGGTGAGCTGGGTTCCCTGAATAGCCCTGCCTTGGAGAGCTATGAACTCCATGCGGCCCACAGCAGTGCCCAGGGATCAGGGCATAAAGCAGAGAAGTCGGGACTGCAGAGAAGCGAAGATGACAGAGAAACAACATGATTATTACCAGCAGAGGATGAAAAACATGAGGCTGAGCTGAAGCATCCATCCCCAACCTAAAGGGCCCCTCTCCCCAATCCTCCAAGACCCAACACCGAGGAGCCCCAGGGGAATCTGAGCAAACACTATCAAAACCACTGCTAACACTGACAGCGACTGAGACTGAGGGTAGCGAGCATGATTGAATACCTATAAGAAAAAGTAGGCATTATTAAGACTTCATATAAACCAGAATCCAAGAGGCTTAGATGCCACTTACTGGAAACCAAAAGAAAAACACCTTCTTTGCAAAAGGCTAAAGAGGGACCTTTATATAATAAATACTCTTTCTGGAAAAAAAAAGTAGAATACTTTTTTTTCCATTATTGTAGAATACTTTTACCTCTATTATTGCCCAGGTGGTAATAGTCCATTAAACACCATGAACAAGGTGACAAGGCAGCTCAGAAAGAAAGAGAAAAATCTCCAGAAAATAAGCTTACAGACATAGAAATATGCAATTTATGAAGTCCAGCTGATCATAACACCTATGTCTGATAATTGAAAAGACAACTAGATGAGCAGAGCAAGGAGATCGAAACCCTCAAAAAGAACCAAATAGAACTTCTGGAGAGAAAGAACATACTGAAAGAGATGAAAAATGATACAGCAAGCTTGAGAAATAGAGTTGACCAAATAGAGGAAAGGATCAGTGACATTGAAGACAGAAATCTAGAAATAAATCAGGAGGAAGAAGAGAGAAACCAAAGAATGAAAAATAATGAAAGATAAATACAGGAACTAGGTGATACCATCATGAGAGGAAACAAGAATAATGGGCATTTTTGAAGGGGAGGTAAAGGAGCAAGGATTAGAAAGCATTTTCAGACAAATAGTTGACGAGAATTTCCCAAATCTAAGGAATGAGCTGAAGCTCGGAATTCAAGAAGTCAACAGAACACCCAATTATCTCAACCCAAAAAGTCCTTCTCCAAGACACATCGTATCAAAATTCAATGACAAAGACAGAATTCTCAGGGCAGCCAGGGAAAAGAAGACGGTAACTTATAAAGGAAAACCCATTAGATTATCATCGGACTTCTCAGCACAAACCTTACAAGCCAGAAAAGGAGTGGAATCAAATATTCAAACTATTTAAATGAAAGGAACTACCAGCCAAGAATAATGTCTCCAGCTAAGCTCTCCTTTAGAGATGAAGGAGAAATAAAGACATTTCCAAACATATAAAAATTGAGGGAATTCTCCACTATGAGGCCCACATTACAGGAAATACTGAAAGGGGTCAGCTCACGTAAAAGAAAATGACAAAAATATATATAACTAGGAGTAAGGCAACTATCAGGTAGATAGAAGCAGAGGAGTGCAACCCTTATTAAGAACGGGGCATTTTAAGCTTAAACAATAAGAAGAGATTTGCTATAGCAAGATAGTAATGAATGTTTAGTGTATATATGGACGAATTGAGACAACAATGACAGAAAAGGAGAGGATTCAAAGATTCAAATTCAGAGCCAACCCTACCTAAAACACCATGTATATTTTCTTATTCAAGAAACATGTCTTCTCAAGTTCCAGAGGAAGATGGCGGACTAGGTAAAAGCAGGGTTCGTCTCCTCCTAGGTCTGCATTGAAATTACAACCAAATTATAAAATAATCAACATGGAGAATCACCTGAAGTCCAGCTGATCATAACACCTATATTTGATAATATAAAGGAGCCACATCGAAGCAACGGGAACGTCCAGGCACAGAAGTTGTAGCAAAATTGTGGCTGTGTTGGCCAGATGGACCTTGTCTCCCTGAGATCCCACTTCACTCAAGCAACAAAGTGCCTGCAGCCCATTGACAAGCAGCCTCTTGTGCCCTGCTTGGCTCTGGGGTTGTGCAGTCAGCACAGGCAACAGACCTTGGCTAGCACAGTGAGCGCATTTTGAGGAAAACACTTATGGACAGACCACTGCTGCCTGTACAAGCTGCAATATCTCTTGAGGGGATTGCAAGGATCTGTATTGGCCTGACGGTCCTTGACTCCCTGAGCTCCTGCCCCATCCAATGCACAAAGTACCTGCTGCACATTGATAGGCAGCTGCCCCTGCCCTGGGGTAGCACATTTAGGCCCAGGGTGGGCAGCAGCTGACCTTGCTACTAGTAGAAACTTGTACAGAAAGCCACAGAGACAGTGTTGGCATGTAAGCTGACACTGCAGTAGCAGGGGGAAATTTACTCAATAGACCTAGGAGGCTCCCAGGGTCCCTCCACCAACCAACACGCATATCACTCAGAGGCTCATCTAGTTTCAGAGACCTATAGGCAACTGACAAGCAGTGTCAGGCCTTGAAGAGCACTGGTCCCTCTGAAGAACTGCCATAGGTCAGGGAGAGGGTATAACCAACCTCTGCCTATGGCATTGTCTCTTCCACTTACTTATAGATCTAGCATAGGCAACAACCATCTGCAGATTGTTTTGTAGTTCTCACCAGGTAGCCCTGAGCAATCAAACACAGCAGCTGACCTTGGACTAGGGGGAGCCCCTCCCAAGGAACCACAAAACCAACACACCCAGAGGCTGGCACCAGATCACAATGGAGCAACTCCTGACTAGTCGCATTAGTGATACACACAAAGGGTGGTTGCAACAAGTATACAGGCCTGCTAGGGCAAATCCCACTCAGTGGGGTCATCCCCCATGCAACAATTCTTACCCTGTAGGTGCAGCCAGTTCCCACAATATTCAGCCTGAGTGTTAATCCCATCCACTGATCTACTAACAATAAAGGTTTGGTGATAACGGAAGATCACACACAACCCACACAAAGATCACATCTAGAGCCCCCAGCATAAAGAATGAGGTAGAGTGCACCACTGGGCCACACAGGACACCTTCCACATTAGGCCATCTGGCCAAGGCTGAGAGATGTAACAAATATTCCTGACACATAGACATGAACACAGAGAGGGTAATAAAATGAGAAAACAAAGAAACATGCCACAAATGAAACAACAGGAGAAAACTCCAGAAAATAAGCTAAATGAAATGGAGGCAAGCAACCTATCAGAGACAGTTCAAAATAATGGTTATAAGGATGCTCAATGAACTTATGGGGAGAATGGATGAGCACAATGAGAACCTCAACAGGCATAAAAAAAGGGCATAGAAACCATAAAAAAGAAAGACAGAAATGAAGAATACAATAACTAAAATGAAGAATATACTAGAAGGATTCAACAGTAGATTGGATGAAGCAGAAGATTGAATCAGCGAATTGGAAGACAAAGTAGCAGAAGACACCCAATCAGAACAACAACAACAAAATCTAATTTAAAAAATTAGGAGAGTTTAAGAAACCTTTGAGACAATATGAAGCATAAAAATATCCAGATCATAGGAGTAACTGAAGAGGAAGAGAGAGAACAAGGGATTGAGAATCTATTTGAAGAAATAATGACAGAAAACTTCCCTAGCCTGGCAAAGGAATTAGATATACAAGTTCAGGAAGCACAAAGAGTCCCAGACAAGAGGAATTCAAACAGACCTACACCAGACGCATCATAATTAAAATGCCGAAAGGCCAAAGATAAAGAGAGAATCTTAAAAGCAGCAAGTGAAAGGCAGCTAGTTACTTACAAGGGTACCCCCATAAGAATGTCTGCTGACTTTTCAATGGAAACTTTGCATGCCAGAAAGGAACGGCAAGAAATATTCAAAGTTATGAAAAACAAGAATCTACAACCACAGATACTCTACCTAGCAAGGCTTTTAATTAAAATGGAAGGTGAGATAAAGAGCTTCTCAGACAGGAAAAAGCTTAAGAAATTCATCACTAACAAGCCAGCATTACAAGAAATGTTAAAGAATCTTCTGTAAAAAGAGGAGTAAAAAAGAAAATAGAAATAACAAATATGAATAATAAAATAGCAGTAACAATGTACCTATCAGTAATCACTTTAAATGTAAACGGATTAAATGCTCCAATCAAAAGACATAGGGTAACCGAATGGATAAGAAAACAAGACCCATGCATATGCTGTCTATAAGAGACCCACTTCAGATCAAGCAACACTCACAGACTGAAAGTAAAGTGATGGAAAAAGATATTTCACGCAAACAGAAATGAAAAAAAAAAAAAAAAGCCAGGATAGAAATACTTATATCAGATAAAATAGACTTTAAAACAAAGGCTATAATAAGAGACAATAAAGGGCATTACATAATGATAAAGGGATGGATAAACAAGAGGACATAACCCTAGTAAACATATACGCATCCAAAATATACGCACCTACATACATAAAGCAATTATTGATTGACATAAAAGGAGAGATCAGTAGTAATACACTCATAGTAGGAGACTTTAATGCCCCATGACACCAATGGACAGATCTCCCAGGCAAAGAATCAACAAGGAAACAATGGGCCTAAAAGATACACTACAACAGATGGATTTAATAGATATTTTCAGAGCAAATATCCCAAAGCAGCAAAATATACATTCTTCTCAAGTGCACATGGAACACTTTCAAAGATAGACCACATATTAGGATATAAATCAAGTCTCAATAAATTCAAGAAGATTGAAATATCACCCAACTTGTCTGATAACAATGGTCTGAAACTAGATATCAACTAAAAGAAAAAAAAATTGGAAAAGACACAAACTTATGGAGGCTAAATAACATGCTACTTAACAATGAATGGGTTATTAATGAGATCAAGGAAGAAATCAAAAGATGCCTAGAGACAAATGAAAATGAAAACACAATAACTCAAAATTTATGGCATTCAGCGAAAGCAGTACTAAGAAGGAAATTCATAGCAATACAGTCCAAGAAAAAGCTCAAATAAACAATCTAACCCTACAATTAAAAGAACTAGAAAAAGAACAACAAACAAAGCCCAAAGTAAATAGAAGGAAGGAAATAATAAAGATCAGAGTGGAAATAAATGAAATTGAGTCTAGAAAAACAATACAAAAGATTAATGAAACCAAAAACTGGTTCTTTGAAAGGATAAACAAAATTGACAGACCCTTAGCTAGACTTATCAAAGAAAAAAGAGAGAGGACTCAAATAAATAAAATCAGACATGAAAGAGGAGAAATAACCACAGACTCCACAGAAATACAATGGATCATAAGAAAATACTACGAGCAATTATATGCCAAAAAATTGAATAATCTGGAAGATATGGACATATTCCTAGACACATACAATCTCCCAAGACTGAGTCAAGAAGAAACAGAAAATCTTAACCAACTGATTACCACCAATGAAACAGAATCAGTAATCAAAATCCTCCCGAAAAACAAAAGTCCTGGACCAGATACCTTCATAGGCGAATTTTGCCAAACATTTAAAGAAGAATTCTTCTCAAACTATTCCAAAAAATTCAAAAGAGGGAAAGCTCCCTAATTCCTTTTATGAGGCCATTATTACCTTGATTTAAAAAACAAAGACATTACAAAGAAAAAAAACTATTGGCCAATATCTCTTACGAACATGGATACAAAATCCACATTAAAATATTAGCAAACCTAATTCAGCAATACATTAAAAATATCATACACCATGATCAAGTTGGATTTATTCCTGGGATGCAAGGTTGGTACAATATCTGCAAATCAATTAATGTGATACACCACATTAACAAATCAAAAGATAAAAACCATATGATCATATTAATAGATAGAGAGAAAGCATTTGACAAAATCCAGCATCCATTTATGATAAAAACTCTCAGCAAAGTGGGAATAGAGGGAACATAACTCAACATAATAAAAGCCATATATGACAAACCTACAGGTAACATCATACTCAATGGGAAAAGACTAAAAGCATTTTCCTTAAAATCAGGAACAAGACAAGGATGCCCACTTCACCACTCCTCTTCAACATTGTATTGGAAATCTTAGCCACAGCAATAAGACAAGAAAGAGAAATAGAAGGCATCCAAATTGGAAAGAAAGAAGTAAAACTCTCATTATTCGCCGATGACATAATACTATATAGAGAGAACCCTAAAGATTCCACCAAGAAACTGTTAGAACTGATCAATGAATTCAGTAAAATAGCATGTTACAAAATAAATATTCAGAAGTCAGTGGCAGTTTTATACACCAATGATGAACTTTCAGAAAGAGAAATTAAGAATCAATCCCATTTATAATTGCGTCGAAAACTATAAAATACCTGGGAATCAAATTAACCAAGGAAGTAGAAGACCTGTTTTCAGGAAATTATAAGTCATTGAAAAAAGAAATTGAAGAAGATACATATAAATGGAAGCATACATTGTGTTCATGGGTAGGAAGAATCGACATCGTTAAAATGGCTATACTACCCAAAGCAATCAGTAGATTCAATGCAATCTTTATCAAAATACCAATGGCATTTTTCAGAGAGCTAGAACAAGTAATCCTAAAATTTATATGGAATCATAAAAAACCCCAATAGCCACAGTAATCTTGAAAAAGAAGAACAAAGTTGGAGGTATCACACTACCCGATATCATACTATACTACAAGGCTACTTTAATCAAAACAGCATGGTATTGGCATAAAAACAGATACATTAATCAATGGAACAAATAGAGAGCCCAGAAATAAATCCACACCTATACTCTCATTTAATATATGACAAAAAAGGTAAGAATGTGAAATGGGGTAAAGACAGTCTCTTGAATAAACGGTGTTGGGAAAATTGGACAGATATATGTAAAAAAAAAAAAGAAGAAGAAGAAGCTGGACCACCTTCTTACACTGTATACAAAAATAGACTCAAAATGGATTAAAGACTTAAATGTAAGACCTGAAACCATGAAACTTCTAGAAGAAAACATAGGCAGTAAACTCTGATATTACTAACAGGAATTTCTTTTCAGATATACCTCCTTGGGCAAGGGAAAGAAGAAAAAATAAACAAATGGGACTACATCAAACTAAAAAGTTTTTGTACAGCAAAGGAAACCATCAACAAAACAAAAAGACAACCGACTGGGAGAAGATATCAGCTATTGATACATTTGATAAGGGGTTAATATCTAAAACTTATAAAGAACTTACACAACTCAACAACAAAAAACCAAACAATCCAATTAAAAAAATGGGCAGAAGACTTGAACAGTTACGTCTCCAAAGAGGAAATACAGATGGTTAACAGACATATGAAAATATGCTCAAGGTCGCTAACCATCAGAGAAATGCAAATTAAAACCACAATGAGATATCACCTCACACCAGAATGGCTATCATCAATAAATCAAAAAACAGCAAGTGTTGGCGAGGATGCGGAGAAAAGGGAACCCTCATACATTGTTGGTGAGATCGCAAATTGGTACTGCTGCTATCGAAAACAGTCTGGAGGTTTCTCAAAAAATTAAAAATGGATATACCTTTTGACCCAGCAATTGCACTTCTGGGTATTTATCCAAAGAAAACCAAAACAATAATTCGTAAAGATCTATGCACTTCAATATTCATGGCAGCACAATTTACAATAGCCAAGATATGGAAAGAACCTAAATGCCCATCAACAGATGATTAGATAAAGAAATTATGGTTCATACATACAATGAAATGTTACTCAGCAATTGAAAAAATGAAATCTTACCATTTGCAATAACATGAATGGACCTAGAGGTTATTATACTGAGTGAAATAAGTTAGAGAAAGATAAATACTATATGATTTTACTTATATGCGGAATCTAAGAAATAAAAAGAACAAACTAATCAAAAATAGACTCACAAATATAATGGACAATATGGTAACAGACAGAGGGAAGCGGGGTTGGGAGGTGGGAGAATGGGGTGAAGAATTAAAGAAGTACAAATTAGTAGTTGATAGTTGGTCACAGGGATGAGGAGTATGGCAGAGAGAACGCAATTATCATTAATATAATGGCTAGGTGGAGGGCCAGGGGAGGAAGGGAGCAATTGGGGGGATCATTTTATGATCTATATAGATATCTAACCAATGTACTGTATACTTGAAACTAATTTAAATAAATAAATTTAAAAAAAAGATTCAAATTTGCAAAGAGGAATGGAGATAAGGCACATGCAGAAGAAAATGTACTAATATATATATATATAAACTATCCTCTACATATTCGTAATGGTAACCACACACCAAAGATTCAGGACTTCAGTATATAACATAGAACAAGAAGGATCAGAGGGAAACCCCACAAAAGCCAACCAAAATTAAAACAAACAAACAAAAGACCAGGCACACAAGGACAAGGAAGCAATGGAAACACCGAGCTACCAGAAAACAAAACATAAAATGGTCACAGGAAAACCTCATATTTCAATTATCACCCTAAATGTAGTAAATGGACTGAACTCACCCATAAAAAGGAACAGAGTTGCAGACTGGATCAAAAAACAAAACCCGCTGGACAACCAAAATGGCGTAGATGACAGAGGCTCTGTTCATCAATTTGGCGACCAAATCAAAGTGGTAACAGGAACAAGGAGCAGTAGCAAGAAAAAATCTCCTGGGATCTAGATGAACAAACCATACAACTAGGGAGATATCCAAGAAAGCACTCTGCAATGACAGAAAGTAGGATGAGGAGATGATGCGAGGTTGACTGGTCTCCAGCAGCTGAGTGAGATGGAGGCAGAGGCAACAGCAGAAGCCTCTTAAAGGGGCCGTGTCCACGAGCAGATTTTCCTGGTGACAGACCTGCTCGCTCTGAGCACCAGTGCCTATTTAGCTGTGTGCAGGGGGCACCTGGGGCTTACAGGGAGACACTGTCGAAATGAGAGCCAAGATGAGACTTACTTGATACAGAGGTGCCGGTGGTATCCACTGTTCTCTGTTGAGTCTTCCCTCCTTACCAATGCTTCTGACACAGCGCCGCTGTAGCCGTGACGTCATCAAACTGGATAACAGAGGTCACTCCGCCCAGAGGATTCTCTGAAACCCCGCCTCCCCCAACTCTAGGCCCCACCCAAGCCATATCCAGATATATCCTCAGCGAGTCAAGTGTGCCTTGCTGAGCAGCACTTAGACCCACACTGGAGGCAGCTGGCCTCAGTTTTTGGTGTGGCCTTTTGAGGTAACTATAAGCACAGCATCTGTGGATTGCTTGCTAAATCTTAACAGGTTGCCCCGGAGGGGCACAGGCTTGGGATAAATTTGGCATGCAGCTGACGCCTCTCAGGACTGTGCCACTGGACACTTACTTCACAAACCCACACTAATAAGACCGAGAGACTTAGGAGCTTTGCTTAGTACATAGAAACAGACATGGAAAGTCAGTAAAAAGGGGAAGACAAAGAAGCAGAAACCATATGAGGGAACAGAATAGAGATCCAGATATAATGGAGTTGAGTAAACTAACAGATGCAGAGTTAAAATCACTGGTTATAAAGATGCTCAATGAACTTTTGAGAAGTGTAGATAAATTCAGTGAGAACTTTAACAAAGAGATAAAAATCATAAAAATGGAATATATAAAAGGGAACCAGTCTGAAATGAAGAACACATTATCTGAGATGAGAAGTATGTTAAATGAAATAAACAGAGTGAATAAAGAAAAGGATCAAATACTCTATCTAGAGAATGGGAAAGCCAGAGACACGTAAGCAGAATGGCAAGAGATAAGATGCCATGACTATAAAAATAATTTAAGGAGCAAATGTGACACTATCAAGTGTCCAAATATCCATCTGATTGGCATAACTGAAAAAAATCAAGATGTTGAACAGCTGTTTGAAGAAATAATGTTGGAAAACTTCCCTAACCTGGTGAAGGAAATAGACATATAGACCCCAAGAAGCTCAGAGAGCCCCCAAAAAGATGAACCCAAAGAGACCCACACCAAGACACATGATCATTAAAATGCCAAAGGTTAGCTACAAAAAGAGAATCTTAAAAGCAGCAAGAGAAAAACAGATAGTTACTTATAAGGAAAACCCCATAAGACTGGTAGGTGATTTCTCAAAAGAAACTATGTAGGACAGAAGGGCTTGGCACAAAATATTCGACATGATGAAGACCCAGGATCTACAACCAAGAATAATTTATCCAGCAAAGCTATCATTTAGAGTTGGAGGACAGATAAAGAGCTTCCCAGACAAAAATAAGCTAAAGGAATTCATCAGCACCAAGCCAGCATTACAAGAAATGTTGGAGGGACTTCTTTAAGAAGAGAAAACATGTATCAAAAACAGGAATAAAGAATGATGACAACTATATTCCTATCAATAAGTACCTCAAATGGAAAAGAATTAAGTGCTCCAGCTAAAAGAGTGGATGAATGGAAAGGAAAACAAGAACCCTACATATGCTGCCAAGAGACTCACTTCAGATTAAAAGACACACACAGACTAAAAGAAAGGGGATGGAAAAAAGATATTGCTTTGATGGACCTAGAAGTATTTAAGTCAGAAAGAGAAAGATAAACAGTATATGATTTCACCTATATGTGGAATCCAAGGAATAAAAAGAACAAACTAATCAAAAACAGACTCACAAACATAGTGGACAATTTGGTGGCAGACAGAGGGGAGGGGTGTTGCGGGAGCTGGGAGAATGGGGTGAAGGGTTAAAGAAGTACAAATTAGTAGCCGATAAATGGTCATGAGGATGGGGAGCACGACATAGGGAATGCAGTTAGCATTAATATGTTGACTAGGTGGAAGGTCAGGGAATTGGGGGGATTCGTTTTATGAACTATATAGATGTCTAACCAATGTACTATACACTTGAAACTAATTAAAATTAAAAACAAAAACAAAAAAAAAGCAACCATATGCTGCCTCCAGGAGACACATCTCAGCTCCAAAGACAAATATAGACTCAAAAGTGAAAGGACGAAAAATGATATTTCAAGCAAATGGCATTCAGAAAAAAGCAGGAGTAGCAGTACTAATATCAGATGAAACAGACTTCAAAATAAAAAAGTTAAAGAAAGATACTGAGGGACACTTCATAATGATAAAGGGAATCTGACACCAAGAAGATATAACACTTATTAATAGCTATGCTCCCAATCAGGGAGTACCAAAATATACAAAGCAATTACTAACAGAACTAACTAAAGGGAAACAGACCAAAACACTATCATAGTAGGGGACCTAAATACCCCACTGTTGGATGTGGACAGATCATCCAAATAGAAAATCGATAAGAAAATAATATCCTTAAATGATACATTGGACCAACTGGACATAACTGACATTTACAGAGCCTTTCATCCCAAAACAGCTGCTTATACATTTTTCTCTAGTGCACATGGAACATTCTCAAGGACTGAACACATACTGGGACACAGAAATAGCCTCAACAAATATAAGAGGGTTGAAATCATACCAACCATAGTCTCTGATCATAATACTTTGAAGCTGGAGATCAACTGTAAAACGAAAGTGAGAAGAACCACAAATACATGGAGATTAAACAATATGCTATTGAAAAATGACTGGATCAGACAACAAATAAAGAGAGGTCAAGAGGTACATAGAGACAATGATAATGATAGTTATAATGTATCAAAACTTTTGGGACATGGCAAAAACGGTAATAAGGGGCAAGTTCATATCATTACAGGCCTCTCTCAGAAAATAAGAATGTGCCCAAATAAACAACCCAATGCTCCTTCTTAAAAATCTAGAAAAGAACAAATGAAGCCTAAAGTGAGCAGATGGAAAGAAATAATCAAAATTAGAGCAGAAAAAATTAATACAACAAAGAACTGGTTCTTTGAGAAAGTTGAAATTGACAAACCCTTGGCTAAACTCACTAGAGAAAAAGAGAAAGGACACAAATAAACAAAATCAAGGGTGAAAGAGGAGAAATTACAACAGACAGCATAGAAATAGAAAGGATCATACAAGAATGCTATGAAAAATTATACAACATCAAATTTAATAACTAGAAGAAATGGATCAGTACTTAGAAAAATGTGATTTTCCTAGACTGAATCAAGATCTAGAAAATCTAAATAGACCAATCAGCAGTATGGAAATTGAAACAATCATCAAAAACCTACCAAACAGTAAAAGTCCAGGACCAGATGGCTTCACCAGTGAATTCTACCAGTCAAAGAAGATTCAATACCTATTCTCCTCAAACTCTTCCAAAAAAATCAAAGAGGTGGCAATACTTCCCAACTCACTTTATAAGGCCAATATTACCTTGATACCAAGACCTGGTAAAGATAACACACAAAAAAGAAAACTACAGACCTATATCTCTCATGAACACAGATGCAAAAATCCTAAATAAGATACTAGTGAACCGAATATAGCAACATATTTAAAAGATTATACACCACAATCAAGTGAGCTTCATCCTAGAGGCACAAGGATGGTTCAACATATGCAAATCAATTAATGTGACACACCACATAAACGAATTAAAAAATAAGAATCATATGATCATATCAATAGATGCAGAAAATGCCTTTGACAAGATACAGCATCCATTTATGATCAAAACACTTAACAAAATTGGCATAGAAGGAAAGTACCTTAAAATAATAAAGGCCATATATGACAAATCCTCAGTCAACATTATACTTAATGATGAAAAACTAAAAACCTTCTAAGATCAGGAACAAGGCAAGGCTGTCCTCCTAGGGAAGGCAATCCGGCAAGAGAAAGTTATGAAAGCCATCTTAATAGGAAACGAAGAAGTTAACTGTTACTATTTGCAAATGACATGATTCTCTACATAAAACCCTAAAGCTTCCACAAGAACACCACTAGAAATAAGCAAATGCAGTAAAGTTTCTGGATACAAAATCAACACTCAAAAATCCATAGCATTTCTATATTCTAATAATGAAGTGTTAGAAAATGACATGGAAAAAATAATTCCTTTTTAGATTGCAACACAAAGAATAAAATACCTAAGAATACATTTAATGAAACGTTTAGGACCTGAATAATGAAAACTATAAGACCCTATTAAAAGAAATTGAAGAAGTTACAAAGAAATGGAAAGATATTCCGTGTTCTTGGATTGGAAGAATCAACATGGTTAAAATGACCTTATTACCTAAAGCATTATACAGATTTAATGCAATCTCCATCAAAATCCCATTAGCATTTTTTAAAGAAACAGAACAAAAAATCATCAGATTTGTATGGGAGCACAAAAGACCCCGAATTGCCAAAGCCATCCTGAGAAAAAAGAATGAGGTTGGAGGCATCACTCTGCCCGACTTTAAATTATACTACAAAGTGACAGTAATCAAAACAGCATGGTATTGGCAGAAAAATAGGCACACAAACCAGTGGAACAGAATCGAGAGTCCAGGAATAAACCTATTTTTATATAGGCAAATAATTTTCAACAAAAAAGCCAGAAACATACAGTGGAGAAAGGAAAGCCTCTTCAATAAATAGTGCTGAGAAAACTGGAAAGCCACCTGCAAAAGAATGAAACTAGATTGTTGTCTATTACCACACACTAAAATTAACTCAAAGTGGATTAAAGATCTGAATATGAGACTGGAATCAATAAAATGCATGGAAGAAAACAGGAATTAAACTCATGGACCTTGGATTTAAAGAGAATTTTATAAATTTAACCTCAAAGGCAAGGGAAGTAAAAGCAAAAACAAATGAATAGGACTATATCAAACTAAAAAGCTTCTCTCAGCAAAAGAAACCATCAACAAGGTAAAGAGACAACCATCCAAATGGGAAAATATATTTGCAGGCTAGGCCTCCAATAAACACCTAATTCCAAAATATACAAAGAACTCATGAAACTCAATAACAACAAAAACAAACGATGCAATCAAAATTGGGCGGAAGACCTGGATACTTCTCCCAAGAAGACATAGAAGTGTCCAAGAAACATATGAAAAGATGCTCATCATCACTAGCTATTAGGAAATGCAAATCAAAACCACAGTGAGACAACATCACACACCTGTAAGAATAGCTGTTATCAACAGGACAAGTGATAACAAATGTTGACGAGGATGCAGAGAAAAAAGAACCCTCATACACTGCTGGTGGGACTGCAAATTGGTACAGCCACTATGGAAAACAGTATGGAGGTTCCTCAAAAAACTAAGAATTGATCTACCATGTGATTCTGCAATCCTTCTACTGGGTATTTACCCCAGAACTTGAAAACTCATATTCGAAAAGATATTTGCACACTGACGTTCATAGCAGCATTATTCACAGTGGCCAGGACATGGAAGCAACTGAAGTGTCCTATGATAGATGATTGGATAAAAAAGCTGTAGTACATATATACAATGGAACACTACTCAGCCATAAGAAGAGAAGAAATACTGCTATTTGTAATGAATCTTGAGATAATCATGCTAAGCGAAATATGCTAGACAGAAAAAGTTGAAAACCACGATATCACTTGTGAGATATAAACCTAAAAGCAACAAATGAACAGGACAAATGAACTGAGTCTCATGGACATGGACAATAAATAAGCGGTTACCAGAGGAGAGGGTGGACAGAGTAGGAGAAAGGTAAATGGGATAATAGTGGTCAAATATGTGGTGACATTAAATGATTTAAAAAAATTTTTTAAAATTATTTTGCTTTCATTATAGCCTTATAAAAGGTAATTGCTAAAAGGCCAACTAGCATGCCCTTTTATTTTAGTGCTCAGGAAAATGCTTTTTCAGCCCTGGAAGCTGTTTAAAAAGTATTATTAATAAGTGGGTGCATTTCTAATTATTTTAGACTAATTTAAGACACCAGAAATTCTTTGGGTTTTAGCTACAGCTTTTTGATATTTTCACTGTTCATTTACCAACTATATGTTGTGAAAAGGAAAGCTGTGTTTTAAAGCCTATGAATGACACTTGACTTTTGTAGCCTGTAGTGAGTTAACTGGCACACACATTTCTTGCCTGCTAAAATCTATACTCCTAGCTTTTCTGAAATCTAGAGACATATAGTAGTGGCAGTGGTTAAGAGCAAGGATTTTGCAATAGTAGGTAGGTTTAAATTTTGGCTTTGCTGCTTTGTGTGACTTTACCTTAAATCTTTTTCTCAGGTTCATCTATTAAACAGGAATATATGCACCTGGTAAATTTTTTGTGAATGTTAAGATGTATGTTCAGAGATCAGCGGAGTGCCTGGCCCATGAGAAACATTCAGCAAGGTTAATTTTTATTAGATAGGCCTGAGTCTGCATGAAGTATATTGATGCCTGAAGATTTGCTCATGTCTCTTGCAAAGTGAGGCACTTTATAAACTCTCTCAAACATTGAAGACACCCCAAAGTGCTTTTTGGTTATTAGTTTTCTGAATTTTCTTGAGTGCTTTTCCTGATTTTTTTGACCAATATATTTGTTTGCTTTGCTGCCCCCTTCTGGTAGCACGAGGAAGAATTCGATGATTCAACCCCTACAGCTACAGAAATTAGTTAACATTATTGAATCCTTTGTCAAAGAATTTGAACTTCAAAAATCTTTGCTAAGGTTAAGTAAATTCAAATGAAATTTGAATTCTAAATGTAAAAATTCTACATGTAAATTTCAATTTGTTTCTGTTTCACAGAAATCGATATTGACAGTAACATTAAAATGGATATCTCACTTTAAGTTGAAAAGACCCTAAGAATACTTTGCTATTCTGAATGGCACTAGGAAATCCTTTATAAAGGGCATTCACCTTTCTGAAACAATGAAATGTGTACATACAAAATTTTAATGAAAATTTTTTCTAATTATTAATCTCAGCTAAGTTCTACATCTTTCAAATTACAAGACATAAATATGTACTATCCCTAGCTTGGTATTTTAAATTGTTTTTTGCATAGAAGCTGCATAAAAATGTTATCGACTACTTAAATACAATGAGAAATGCTTAAATTTTATATTTAATATAGTAAATTATTTAAATGTTTTTTCACATTTTAGTTTTAGAAGGCATTGGAAATATTTTACCAGATCATATATAAGTAGACAAAGCTTAAATTTATAAGGCACAATAATTTAAAATACCCCAGATATATAAACTGTGCATATATGTATATTAAACTTAATCCTACTGAAGAATTTTTCAGTCAGAAAAACAATATTTGGTGTGGGATAGGCAAAATGGGCAAAGGAGGTCAAAAGGCACAAGCTTCTAGTTGAAAAATAAATATTTGGGATGTAATAATGTACAACATGGTGAATATAGTTAATAATACTGTACTGAATATTTGAAAGTTGCTAAGAGTGAATCTCAAAAGTTTTCATCACAAAAAAATGGTTAATTATGGAAAAAATAATTTAAAAATTACTGATAAAAAGAAAATATTTTAAGGAGAAATTTAGAACTAACTTTTTTGTTTAATATTTGGCTATTTGGGTATAAATCCGAAGTAGCTGAAGAATATGTTCTTGCTAAAATATTGGCAATTCTCAAGTCGCAGATTATAATATTAAATCGAAACAGTACATATGCCATGTTATCTCAAGAAAATGTAAAAAATGACTGGAATCTTTGGAATTTCCTTCCCCGACTAATTCAACAAAGCTGATTTGTTATAGTTTTGAACACAGAAATACATCTCCTTGAGCTACCCAAGCATAGCTGCTTTTTGCTGGTTAAATTGTTTATAATCTAAGTATTGGTCATTTACATATCTTACAAGATTTATGCACCTTAAAGACAAAGAGAGGAAAGAGATTGCAGCAAATCTGTTAAGAAAAGTACAGTTTATATCCAAAACTATATATCTACTTTGCACTTTTAACATAATATGCAAGGACTGCTTATTGAGTGGATATGGGCCAAAATCTTGGTTAAAGCTCTTGCAGTTCTCCATTTGCCAGAATAAAAATACAAGCTTTTGGTCTTTAAGAGCTGTATAACAAAGATCTAAAATTGGAAAACAGGGTATAAAAAATTGAAATTAATTCATCTCATTATTTAGAAAACTATTAATAGAATCTAAATTTTTGACATCTAAAATAACATCACTAAAAGCAGGTAATTAGCAGTGGAAGAAAACAAAAGCTGCAAGAACTTTCCCAAAACTAGCGCAATAATTTAATTCAATTTAATCTTATATTTAGAATTAAACTAGAATGATTTCATGGATTATAATCAAGTACCAAATATATATATTCCAACAAAAATATTACAATCAGAATATATTTTAAGGCTAAATACAATTGATTCCTCACTTTTCTCTTAAAAGCTTCGGACTGCAAATGCATTTTTATCGCTCCCCTTCATATTTAGCACAAAATGGTCTTTTAGTTTATGAAAAAGTTCTTAATATGTATAGATGTCTTTAGAAGAGAACTAAATATTCAGTTTGGAAACTATGGATATATTCTTGGTAAAGTACTGTTAGTGGATGGTTTATGAGCTGGCTCCAGGAGCAGGGGCACGTATAAACAACCCGTTGTTAAGCTTCACTCCATGAGTGTATTTATGTGGGAACCTCGAATCATGTCAAGAGGTATTAAGATAAAAAATACAAAGATTTAATAGAACAACAGTTGGGAATATAAATCAAAATCAGGTATAGACTAGCTACCTTAACATGTAGTACAGTCATGGATTCAATTAATTGATTCAACTGATATTTACTGTCTATGTCAGGACAATGTTTAAGAAAATACTTATATTCATAATTCTACTTGACACGTTTAGTTGCTTTTAAAGTACATATATGCCAACATTTTCACAAAACATCATGGTCATTTCTCACAAGGGCTAGTAGAGCAGAAAGTTCAAGTACATTGGTAAATGAATAGGATACAGTACAGATACAAAGAGAATGGTTGATTGATTGACTTGGTGGGAAACAGGACAAGATGAGGGGTTTAATAGAAGAAATAACACTTGAATTAAGTCTTGAAAGATGATTAGAGCTCACCAGAATAAAGACAAAGGGTTTGAGACAGAGGACATAGTATGAATAAGGGAGGAAGAGAACTAAGGAAATAGTAGTTCATTATGGCTGGAGCACAGGGGTAAACAGAAAAGGCTAGGAAGTCAGCAGCAGATAGATCTTGATCTTGGATGGGAGTCTTCCATGACCTGCTAAGTTTCGACTTGCTCCTGTAGGCCTGGTTCTCCAATTTCATTATGCACTAGAATCTCCTGTAGCTTTTCTGAAACACATATTCCTTAGCCCCATTTCTAAATCAGTCCACAGTAGGACCCTGGAAGTTGAATTTTAAAGACACTCTAATTCTAGTGCAAGAGAACCTTGCACATTTTAAAGAAACATTACCATAGACAATGGTAGTGTTTCTTTAGAGAACCTTGCACATTTTAAAGAAACATTACCATAGACAATGAATAACAAACATTTTTTT
This sequence comes from Pteropus vampyrus, assembly GCF_000151845.1. NCBI lineage: Eukaryota > Metazoa > Chordata > Mammalia > Chiroptera > Pteropodidae > Pteropus > Pteropus vampyrus. The sequence goes on along the minus strand of NW_011888888.1, from coordinate 1,892,384 downwards.
TAGGGAGAAGTAACAATTAGAAAAAGTCAAGAGCAAATTAGATTGGTTTTTTAGAAAGACCAGTCTGGTGGTAGTGAGGAAGTTGAAGAGATCAGAACCTAAAGTGCCGAATGGTACAGACAACTGGAGTGGGTAACTAGACAAAGGCGACACTGTTCATTCACCAAGATAGGGCATAGTGCTCATGTTTAACCTCGGATCATGTTTTCACAAACAGAAATGCAAATATTTACCATATTACTGCAAAAATTCATTTAAATATCAAATTCTCCCTGAGATTTCTGTCACACTTGGTTTCATTCCTGTTTTTATCAAGGCCCTAACATGATCTCCAGTCTGGACATTTCTTCTGAACTTCAAATCTGTATTTCTACCTGTGGACTAAATTTAATTTAGGAACTTCTGTTTATTATTGAAACAACCAACCAACCAACCAACCAACCAAAAAAAACCCACCATTAATAGAATGAAAATGCAAACTACAGGCAAACCTACAAAAATTAAAATGCAAAATGTATAAATAGCTTCAAAAAATCCTGACCAAAAAAAAAAGACAACTCAAAATAAAAACAGGTGTAAAACTGCCAGATTATAGGTATATGTGCATACTTAGTTTTAGCAGATATTGCCAAAGTTTCTGCTTGAGACTTGAACCAGTAGTTCGAAGAAGAGACTATTCACATGGTCATAAGCACATTAAAATGTGCTCAACCTCATAAGTCATTAGGAAAATATGTATTCAGATCATAATGCAATACCACTATGTACCCATTTGAGTGGCTAAAATGAAAATCAATTGCAATACCAAGTGTTAGCAAGGAGTAACAATCAGAACCACTTTGGAAAACTGGTAGTATCTACGAAAGCTGAATATATGCATATCCATTTCAAAAATTCGCTGATATATATACCCAACAGATTTATGTATTAAGTGTACCAAATAGCTCATTAAAAAATGTTCATAGCAGCATAATATGTAATATTCCCATACCAGAAACAACCCAAAAGTCTATTAATAGCAGAATGAACAAGCTCTGGTATATTCATACAATGCATAACTCTACAGCAATGAAAAATGAATAAACAACTGCTATATATATAATAACGAACAAATCTCAGAAGCCTAAGAGGAAAGCTTCTTAGTGGCTGACCCTCGTTTTATTGCTTGACCCAGGTAGTTGTCACATTCACAGAGGTGTGTATACTTTGTGATGATTTTTGCACCCTTCTGAATATGTTATACTTCAATAAAGGTGCTCTAAGCAACCCCTTCCCAACAAAAAAAAATCTCTATATATGATTTTAGTACCATATTACAGAAAAGTCTATATTTTTGTTATTCTTTATTTCAGTTTAAATTTTATTAGGATAATGACAGGCTAGAGGTGTCTATGTCTTATGAATATCAAGCATCTACTGTATTCACACTCCTTTATGACCAAAATATATGAGAAAAATTTGAACTTCTAAGGAATCAACATGAAGACCATTTGGCTTTAAAAAAATTTTGCATGCCCAAATTTTGCCACAGCGATCCTCCTTCTACTCATTTAAGGTTACTCTCTCTCTCTTTAGTCTCCTAATTTTCCCCTCCTTCATAAATAGATGGAAGATATAAATGTCCATCAACTTCAATCTATGATGTCAAAATTCAAACTTGGTACTTATGATTGGAAACTGTGCTCCAGCCATGGGATAGGAAGAAAACCAGTTTCCATTTCCTAACCTTACATCTGTTTGTTGTTTTACTAGGATCTTAGTAGGTAGTAATTACTAGGGCTGACTCAAGCACAAGTATTAGAATTAGCATAAGTATTAGAACTGCAAAGCCATGTTTTTGCACAAGGTGCTCCCTATTTTTTAAGAGCTCAAACTCCATTCACACTCATGACTTAAAAGTAAGACTGAGCCAGTAGGAAGGCAGATATTAAGTCTCATTTCCTAGTAATTAAGAATGAAAAATCAAAACAAGCAAGCACTATAAAATTGTTTTTGTTTTTTTTAATGGCAGGTCAAATATCCTGAAACATACATATACTTTGATAGTCTTCTAATCCCAGTTGAGTTCAAATATTAAAGTAACACACACGAGCTAAGAGAATTCAATATTGTTCCAAGGCACTTACTGAATCTCCATGACTAGATGAAAACAAGGACAATTAGGATGGACAATTAGACAGCATATAATATAAAAATAACTTTTTGCTTACAATTTACAAAATGTATTATTATTACAATCTTTGATCTCTGATAACCTGCAATGCTGGCTGCATGAATCCAGCAATTTTAAAATTCAGAAACTATTTTCTAAAACTTCAGGGCAAATAATTTACAAATAAGGTACACAAAGATTTAGACCATGCAGAAATTTCTTACATCTTCTGTTAATAATATTTTATGACTCCAACTTTATCAAATTATATACCTACTTGCCCTGTACATATACAAAATAATGCATACATGATAAAACATTAGCAAAAGAGTAGTCCTTAAACTCAATTTATCATAAAAGTATTACTATATTAACATGTCTACAAGCAGCGTGTAACAGGGTTAAGAGACATTAAGGCAATAATACTTGAAGTTACAAAAGAAACCATATGTAATACTTTTTCCTAAGTGTAATGTGAGGCAAGTAGATGGTCCCAGCAAAAAATACTAAGGTAACAATCTACACTGCCGTTAGTCCCATTTTTAAGATGGAATACTATAAATCTGGCTTTCAGTGGCACTTGAATTTTCCAGTATAATTTAAAGTGTCTTTTAGCTCCCTGAATCATGTCCATTCTGAAGGTGGATCTCTTGGTCCTTTGGGTTTTCCACAGCGATTACCAAAACCTGCAATGAAAACACCACAATAATTGGTCAGTGTTTAGAAATATTTTTACGTTACTAAAACAATGCTGTAGACAGCTTCATTTTCTGGAACATACACATTTTCATGTGGAAATTTAGAATTTAAATTAAACAAAACTCTATAAATACAAACCAACTCTTAATTTTTGGATAGTTCACTTAAGAACCTGAATAAATCTCAGCACAAAGTTTGATAAACTCTAGGATTTAAGGAAATCCTAGAATGACGGCAAATGACCTTTTCTCATTCTTGCCAGCATTAACTATATAATTAAACATCGAAAATTACTTGGCAAACAAATTACCAATATCCGTGGCTTCTGTTGGACTTTCTGATATCTGATCTTTCTTGTTACTGAAAGTAGGTGGACATTCTGTACAAGTCTCTGTGTGACTACTTCCTGCTGGATGATCTAAAATGCAAAACAAAGCCACTGTTAATCACCATTATTTGTAGCATCATACGTAGAATCCTCTAATTGTTTTAAGATGGACTTTGAGTTAAAAGAGCATGTTTTCTCTCTTGGGTATCATGACTTTAGAGCCCCAGATAAATATAAATGCAAGTGTAGAGGGCATCTAGAAATCCACAGTGGGTACTTCTGCAATGTGAAGATTCTCCTTATGTTCTTACTTTATTACTCTAAACCTGGATCTAGACATATTTTTTTTTCTTAAAGTAGTTATACTATGTGCTAATGTCCTAAGGCAATAATTGCAACTGAAATGCCTTTATATGGAAATCAATAGCATCAAGTTTATAAGTAATTAATGAATTTACTATTTGCCCATAAAAGTAATAATTCTTCTCTTTTAAAGTTTTACACTGCTTAAATTTTAGTTAACTTAATTATGAATTAGAAATTCATAATTAGAATTTCATAAGATCAGAAATAAAAGAAATTACTTAGTATGATTTATTCATTCTTTGACAACCTTTATCATATCCCCTACACCTTTGTAAGAAAATTCTCTGGAAACTTGGGAGTACAAGTCAAATGATAAATGATCCTTGTCCTTAGGTGCTTAGAGTCTAGATAGGGATCAACAAACTTTCTGTAGAGAGCTCAAGTAAATATTTTACGCTTTGCAAGCCACATACGGTCTCTGTCATATATTCAGATTTTTATTTGTTTGCTTTTGTTTTTAAACAATTCTTTAAAAATGTAAAAATCATTTTTTTCAGATCAAGGACAGAACAGAAAAACAAGCCAAGGACAGGATCAGGCCTGTGGGATAGTTTGCCAACTCCTGGTCTAGTAGAAGAGATTGACAAGTACATGAATTATTACAGTAGTGTGAGATTAAGTTTTATAATTATGCATAGGGTGCAATGGGGACAGAGAGGAGAGGCATGTAGATAGTGGTGGTGAGTTATTCAGTGCTGGCTTGTAGGAGGAAATGATGATTTAGTCTAAAGGCCTCAGTTTTCTCAGTGAAGTAAAGGTCATCTACTGAGTAAGAGTTAGAGAGATTCATGAGTTTAGAAGAAAGTAAAGATTTGGATAATTCAAGGGAAATAGGTACCAAAATAGAGCATGTAAGATAACCAAGCGAAGCTGAGGGCTCAATTGTAGATGAAGACCCAGAATTGCAGGCTCAGTCTGTAAAACTGAGTTATGTTCCCAGCAATATTTAGTAATCCTGAGGGATGAAATAAAATGCTATGGTAATTAGGAGCAAAAAAGTCAAAAGTACCTGAGTGACTAGAGTGATGGAGGACTGTATTTAGATTGGACAGAGAAGGAAGAGAGTCCAGAAAATAAAAGATCTAGGGATCCAGCAATAGCAGTAGTAATATAAAAAAAGATAGTAGTGCTACCATTTGAGTGTCTATCATGTGCCAGGCATAGTGTTTGATACTCTGTAATGCAATTTACTTTTATTAAACCCTCACAACAATCCTCTAGGGTAGGTACTATTATTTCTCCATTTCACAGAGAAGAAAATCAAGGCTCAGAAAGATTAGGTAATTTGGCCAAAGCCACATAGTGAGTAAAATGGCAAAAATAGGATTCCAATCCAGGAGGGCTTGATTCTAAAGCTTCTGCTCTTTTCCTTATGATATGTTACCTCAGAAAAGCAGATAGAGAGTAATCAAGTTTATGAGATGATATGAGACTCCTTTAGGCCAAGATCAAGAGAAAGAGAGCAGCTGAAACAGAATGGAGGATAACAGCAGAGATGATAGATGAATTCAGGAAACTGTATAGGCCAGGATGTTTGATAAGCTGTTTACACAGTCATTGACTTTTAAAAATTAATAGTAACTTGACCTGTATTAGCACGATAGTAAAAGTGATGTGGCAGAAAACTTTTTAACTTGGTATTATAACACTGGGTTGAGCTACATAATCTTATTGGTCTTCACAAATGTAAAAGTCCTAAAGAGGGAGATTCCCCAAACAATCAATTTTTAGGGACCCAATTCAATCATCTAGGGCAATTTGGGGCATTTACTGAGATCATGGTCAGACCTAGATTCTAAGTGTCTTTATAAACAGAAAATACAGGAAAATATTTAAAAAATAATTTCTTTCCTATCAGCCTGTCACTACTACTAATAAATGCTGTTATTTTCTAAATTAGTAATAATATATGGAATAGTAGTAATTTGGAAGAATTATATTACATAATTCAGGTTTTAGAAAAGCGGTCCTACATATTTTCACATACAGAAATAACTAAATAGCATATATGATGAGACATGCTATTTTATGGAAATTAATCTACATAATCTATAGCAAAAAGGAACAATATCTAACTTACCACATTTTTCACTTCCAGAAGTTATCAAGTCCTATAAGGAAGACATTTAATAGCTTTATGAATTTTGGTCTGTTATGAGTATATATCCCAAGAAATCAAGATTTATCAAGATTCTCAGTGTCAAAGGGAAAGAAAACAATGGTATTTTCAATTAGACTTAAAATTTTTAAATGTTATCATATTTTATATTGGGAGTGAAAAGGATAGGGAATTTCCTTTTTCCTTCTTTATGAAAACTGAAAATGCAGGAGCTACTATACAAAGAAACATACAAATACTGCATTTTGCCAGCCTTCTACCATATTCATCAAATTATAGTATCATGGATTATAAGACATAGATAGCATGACTGTTATAGGTTAGCACTACTTCATGTGACAAAGTATATCAGTGTTTTTTAATCAATTATGATATTCCACAATTTCAGGGATATTAAAATATACAAGAAATATGAAAAATTTTAATGTTGATGAAAAATGGTATTTCCCATGGCTAAAATATTTAGCTACCAAAACATTTCCTTAATGTGAAAAGAAATCTCATATAACCAGAAAAAACAAATGGAGGGACTACGTACCTAGTGTTATAATGGAAAGAAAAAAATGTAGGAAAGTGCCATGACCCTGAAAATAGTAATTCCTGTTTTTCATACCTCCAAAAGAATTTGAAACATGGCATAATTTATAAATTTCAAAAGCAGCTTAGAAAATAACACTCTGAAGTGATGGTCATATGTAGACCATGTTGCTCTTTTAAAAAAATTCAGATCTCACATTTTTTGTAGGCTTTTCAGCTAAAATCTTAGCATAAGAAATGCTGATCAAAAATCATATTAATAGCCTTAAGCTGACAGTTATTATAACAAATGACTAAGATAAATTAACAAAACAAAAGAGCGAAAATAGAGTTCTAGCTGTTCCAATCCCCAAAGGACTCACTTCAGATTTTTGTTGCTGACATTGAAGTTCACTCCGTTCCGATTTTACGGGTGTATCTGAGAAAAATGAAATCTTACAATTAAAATTAACATCTTCGATTCTTGAAATTTCTTGCACTAAAGTAATATACAAAAACAGATACTTTATATTTTTAGATATTATCGCTTTCATAAAAAATTTTCTAGTTTCTATTAATATAAGAAAATCCCTTTAAGATTCCTTAAAATTTAATTGAAAGAATTCAGTTATCAGTTTATTACATACTCATTATAATCTATATAGATGTCAGACTTAGACTTATTTATTTAATATTATTGAAGTATGTGGCTTCACTGTTAAGATTCTTAACATCAGTTCAAATTAATAAAACACTGGTTAAATGTAACTCAGATAAGACTAGTGAGCACCTCCACTGAGCACGAGACAATGTAAATATATTAAAGCTGTTTTCCTGTACTCTTTTTCAGGAAGGGAAGGAAGAGAAATGTATTATCAATGCTTTAAAACATGATCACTCTCTCCTACTTCTCACTGATACTTCTGTGGCCTTAAGTGTTCCTTAATTAACACAAAGTGATGCCCACCTACAACCCAATTTAAATATTTACTTACCTAAACTGTCACCAAGTGAAGCAATCAATGTCTTTTCACAATGGATAAAAAGACGCCAAATTGCAAATACATTTACAACTGCATTTAACTGAATTATAGCATCTAACATAAATGCAGCCATTTCAGCAATTTTAGCAAGTAAAAAAAGACTATTTTCAAGTATTTTTCATACGAAGAATTAAAAACTTTTGTCAGTATCAATTCAAACCTATTTGTGAATTTAATTATGCAGCTCGACAGCAACTAAATTAAAATCAGCCCTGTTTTGCAGTTTATTAAGAGTATGAAGTAAGTAAAAGCAGAAGAGATACTCACTATGTTCACTTGCTAATACAAAAGATTCGGGAGTTCTTTCAGGTAGGGGAGGAGGTGACTCTTCATTGACATCAACATCTATATTAAATACATAAAATTTAGACAAATTATGAACTTGTTAAAAAATGTTAACTCATTAAAAAATGAACTTGTTATCTACACAGAGAGCTTTGACATTCTAAAAATTACTGCCACAAGTATCTAAGAGAATCACTTTTTAAAAATGCAAAAAAAATCAACAAGAAATCATGACCATTTGACTTATGAAGAATTATGAGGCTTATTGAACAAAAAGAATGAACTCCATCACTCAGAGATGCACAGAGAAAATGACTCTCCCATGACTTTCCTGACACCCCACAGACTTTACCACACTGTCCTCTGAAGTCTGAAGGCAGTCTCAGTAGAAAAGCCAGTAGGCAAGTGATTTCTCTCCTGGGCCTGCTGATGATGCTTTGAGTCCATGAAGGAAAGTTTTGGTCATTTGACTTAAGCCAGTTTTTCCTGAAGGGAAATCAATTGCTTAACTCCTTTTATGAGTTTTGCCATTACTTTGTACCATCTGTCTTACTGAGTTTTTAAATCCAACTCATTTTTAACGTATGTATTTCAGTCATATTTTAAACAGTAATGACTAAAATAAGATTTGAAGAACTAGTTATTTTTCTAATATATATAAAATATAAGTTAACTTTTTTTGAATGTTCATTTACTGCCTAAAATCTTGTGAACAGTGGCACAGAGTGAACAGAGACTACTGAGTGAAGCCATAAAAAACTTCTCAGTAAAAACAAAATTAGCTCTTGGAAAAGATAATGCATAAAGTAAGCCTCATAAGTTAGCTTTATTACACCAAAGAGTTAATGAGTTACTAGGTGTTTTGAAGATTCACTGGAGGTAGAGATAGAAAACATAAGGACACAATTATGTGTGTGGAGTCTGAGGTTAGTGAGAACAGGGTAAAGAAAGAGAAATGTGAGGATCCTACATTATTTTTTTTGCCTGGGCGCTGACAATTGTTCTCTTAAAAAAAAAAAAAAAAAAAACAATCTTGCCATGATACTTTGCTACTTTACCACATCTGATAGACTATGCACTAAAAAGAGATTAAAAACCAAGTAAAGCCTTTACAATTTTCGAAAAGTATGAGCCAGATATGATTGTACCTGTTCCTTCTACATTTATTTAGCTGAAGACACAAGAAAATATAGCTTCTGAATCCTGCTGAGAGAAGAGTTCTAGCCGAATATTTTATATATCTATCACGAGTACTTGGACTCTCTCTCGCACATAAGGTTAAGCCACTAAAGAACTATCTACCTTATCCAGTAGTTACAGGCTGAGCCATCATCATCCTTCCCCTTGCGCTTTTGTTACTAACAGCTCACGGTGAAGAGATGGCTGTTGGAAGAAAGGGATGCATAATCTTGGCACTGTGGTGCCATTTTGTAATTAAGTGAACAATCAGCAAGGGCAGTCTTGCTTGTTTACATCTAGAATCAAGTATCTTTCAGAAAGTCTATACCTCTCCTAACAGTCCTCACTCTTAAAGCCTTTTTTATTTTATAACTGTGGCCCTTGCTTATCAACATATTTCTCCTTGGATCTCTGGACTGCCTTTCCTATTTTATAAACTATTTTAGAGGTTATACAATCAAAGAACACACTTTTACATAGGTGTTTGCAAATCATACACTTCATACATACATGGGGCCTAGTATAGCCAAGTTTGAGAAATCTCTCAGGAAACTTAAGTCAGTATTAAAATCAAAATTTACAGCCAGGAATTTTTGTAAGGCAGTAACTTATGCAAAAGGTTGTTTTAGGTATCAAAACAGAATTATTCTACTTAACTCCCTAACACCTTCTAAAACAAGCAAACAAAAATCTAATTCTTGTGCCAATGGTTCATCTAAAAGGTAAACAATAACATTAAAAATAGGACGGCATGTAGTTATGTTGCAGCACACAATACTTACACAGGAAAATCTTCAGTTAATACTAAACTCATTTAGCATTGTTAGGGTAGGATGTAAAGAAATCAAAAATCACATTTATAGCTATCTTGGCTTTGAAATACAAATAAATAGAACAGAAGTGAGCTGCTATACAATAGGGTGCTTTCAACTATCCTTGTACAGTATTATCTTTCATATTTTAAAGTTATCACCAAAAGACTGGTCATGTGGCAGTAAATTTAATTAGTATATCACATCATGCATCCTTCCTGTCCTAACCAAATTCTATTTCTAGCAATGGTTTAAAAATATATATTTCCTAGGTCCAAGACACATATCTGATATGCTAGGGAAAAAAACAGCCCCAAATGTAATGGCTATGTGTAGAGTCAGAGGAAAGCTACAGTAATCAGGGGGATTGTTTCATTAACTATATAAATATCTAACCAATGTACTGTATACTGGAAACTTAAAAAGATTAAAAAAAAAAAAAAAAAAAGCCCAAAACAAAAATTTGTCTATACATTTTGTGTAGCTACAATTTGGCAATTATTTTTCAAACTCTGAAGTTGAGGAAGAAAAAGATATTAACAATTTTATATTATGGCAAACTGATAGAGTAATATTTATTGTGGTAACCATTATCTTCTGAAGATCCTTCAAATAAAACAGAAGAATCAAGAATATAGAGAATCCTATAAATTTAGGAAACTAGCTTAGACTTTCATCTACTCTATCAAATACATTCTCAACATAAGAACACATAGTATGTGTAAGTTGGGGAAATTTAAGACACCACACTATGAGTGGTGTTTACTGGGTCAGAAATAGATAAAGTCATCTTTTAAGATCATAGTGCTTATTTTGCCAGGACATTATAAATAACAGTCTGTGTCACTATCAAAGTTCACTGACAAGTAAATGACCACTGATAATCTATCAGTAAATAGCTTTCATGGCAGCTATGATTATTTTTAGCAGATCAAGAGTTTCAAGAACCAATAATACATATTGTGAACTGAGTGCAAGCATTATCTTGAAAGCTAAGGCTGCTTAAAGAAGACAGCCATTAATTAAATAATACCAGTGATGATTAGATAATGGCTATATCCCACTCACTACCGACTAAATTAAAATTCCCATATTCTGAGAAATTGCAATATTGCTCCTTGGTTAAACTCAGTGTTGAAAGCAGCCTCACTTGCAAGTATTTGTGAAGAGAATTAAAAAAAGACATTCTGTAGTTAAAAGAGCATAACAGTATAACAAAATAGTCATTTGTAATAAACATGGGTGGAATTAAATGGCTAATCAAGCAATCTATAATATCTATGTCACTGTTACTTTAAACAATTCTATCTCCCTTAAATTATTTAGTCAGATAAATTTTTGACCCATATAAAATACTAAAAGTTACAATACAGAAGGAAAATAAAATTTTCAGTTACAACAATTAAAATATTTTGAAAATACAAAACCCAGTAATGCAATGTCATCAAATTAAGGCAATAAAAGCTTACTTAAAAAAATTATATCTAAAATAATAAAATCTTGCTTTAGGATCTAGAGTGACATGTGGACTAAAAACAATGAATACAGCTAAAGTGCTTAGAACAGTGACTGGCACACAGTAATACTTAAGTGTTAGATACTATTATTATTACCTTTTGCAGCACCTGAATGTATTGTTCCTGCTATATCATGTCTAGCAATAGACACTGACAATACTTTCCTTGTAGAAATGCTTTCAGTACTAGTGGCAGCAGAAACTGTGGCACTTGCTGTTGAAATATTAGTTTTATTCTTGGTCTCAGCACCATCAGAGTTCCTTTCATCTGAGTCTGAGTCATCAGAATGAAGAGGATTAGTAAAACTGAGGGGAGCTCTGAATAGAGGTGAACTGTTATGATGATCCACAAGATCATGGGTTTCAACTTGTACTGTGGGGCTCGGTGTTAAACTCACAGTTTTCATTGTTTGATAGTGGATATCTGAGGATTTGCCTTCAGATGAATCAGGCGTGGGTAGAGTATTTTCGGGTCCATGAAATGACCACATTACATGTCCTTTCTCACCAAGAGGCAAGCGGTCTGGCCTTGGAGGTGTGTCTGAATTCTTCTGTGATTCCTCTGGTGGAATAACTGGAGCTTTATGTGACTGTGTTGCACTGCAGTCCACACAAGAATTCTGAGAAATATCATCAACTTTTAGATCCCCTGAACTCAATTCCTGTGACTTAGAGATTTTATCAATTATACAAGGTGAAGCTGACTTAATTTTAATTGCATGTCCCCTATTCAAGAGTGTGTTCCCATCAAAACTTTTTGGTCCCTCTTGGAGAGGGACCTTCTTAATCTCAAAACTTAAATTTCGCTCCAATTTTTTATCTATCTGTTCAACAGTTGATTCATTTTTCCCTGGAAGTTCTGCTGATTTATTATAATTTCTGTTGAGGTCTGTTGAATGTTGTTCTGATGAAACCATGTGCAACACTGGCTTTGGATGGTATCTGTCATTGTCCTGCCACACAGTAGTGACCGTTGGAAAAGCTGAAGGGGGAGAAGGTGTCAAGATGGGTGGCACTGGGTGAGGTTCTGGTGGCTGCAGTATTTCTTCCTTAGCATCCCCTTCTACAAGGCAACTGAAAAAACAAACATTAAGAAAAGGCTATTGTAAGAATGTTCATCCTTTTTAACAATTATGTAGCTAAGTCAATTACACTGAAAGCCAGAATCTATGGTTATGCATAAAAAATTATAATTTTAGTCTGAGAAAATTTAATGTTTAACAAGGTAATACATGTACACTGTTTATAAAGTCAAATACAAGAATTTTAATGAAAAACAGCAACCCCTCCCACAGCCCTTCAGCTACCCAGACATCTCCTTGCAATGTTTAACAGCTGCTTCTAAGATTTACCTTCATATTTCAAACTCCATAAACCATTATTTGTCTATTTCATAATTTTCTATTGTCTTTCTATGTGGCTTCTCTGTCTTCCCAATATTGTTATAATTTTTTAGTTCAATCTTATGACTATAGTTATTATTCATATCAATGATACTCAGATTTTATATCTTTTCTTATAGAACTTGTCATTCTCTCATAATTGCTTTAGGTTTTGGATGGCTTAATTCTCTATGTATCATCAGTAATTCAGCTCTTCTAACTTTTCTGCAGATTTGTACACCAACTCTCTCTCAACTAGTCACGCACCCAGGTAACTATCAATATCAAAGGCACTCCTCTTGGAAACTTTGGTCCTCTTGCTGCTGTGTGGACCACTGGCTCACTAGGCCACCACAGAGCTGATGTTCTTTCTTGTGTCAGATTCTCCTGTTTCCCAGGTCCCATCTTCCTTTTTAGGTATAGTCCTTTGTTTTGGTGGGTTATACGAGCCAGTTGCTTCTTAAGAACTTTATATAGGAGGAAATTTTCTAGAGGCCTTGTATATTAAGTATTATCTCCAAGGGTGCTGATTTTTTTGAAAAGGTATATAATTATAGATTAGAAATAATTATCCTTTAGAATTTTGTAATTCCGATTCCTGTTCCTTTAAATGTGGGCTGGTTTTTTCACTCTTGAAGCTTTTAGGTTCTTTTTTTATTTTTGATATTATTCTATAATATCATCATGTAACTTTTTCCAATCCATTTTATCACAATTTTTATCCACTATATTGGGAACTTTCTATATTAAAATTAATGTTCTTTATTACTAGAAAATTTCCTTATTTCTTGGCTAATTTCTTCACTTCTAGTCTCCTTCCAGACCATTACTAGTTTTATTATTATTATTCGACAGATCTAGTTTGATTCTCTAATTTATCTTCTCTTATTTTCTATCTTTTTTCTATTTATTCATTTTCTTGGAAGATTTCCTTGACTATCTTCCAGCCTTCTGTTTAACTTTTTAAATTTATGCTATTATATTTTTAATTTCCAAGAGCTTCATATTATCATCCAGTTCTTATTTCATGGTAGCAATATTTCCTTATGAATGAGAAACATGGACGGTGGTCTGTCCATCTTTTTTCTACTGTGTATTGTCTCTATTTCCTCCAACTTTTTTTTCCTGCTTATTTGGGTCTGTCTTTTATGTTAGAGGCTTTGTCAAGTGTCTGATCATTCCTGGTTCAGTTCATTTTTAAAGAATGATATCTTAAAAATGCCCAGAAGATGTGTATATATATATGTAAGGAGGAGGACTTGTGGCTTAGTGATCACCTCACTGCATGATAATTGAACACAGCCTTTGCAATATCAGTAGTGGGCTACAACCATCAATAACTGTAGCTTTCTTCTCTTGGGCTGGTTAGTTTTTCAAAAGAGGGATTCTGTCTCCCACCAGAAGTTGCTACCAGTATTCTGAAAGCCAAATAAGGGTTGGGAGCAAGAGAGTTGGAGGATCTCACCATTCAGCATGCAGATTCCTGTTTTTAGTAAGGCGCTACAATCCTACCATCAGGTGGATCTGATGTCCTTGAATCCAGACACTCCCTCGTTCAACCACTTCTGAGTAAATCTGTCCTACTGTATGCCCATGTGTGGGAGAAGCAGTCATCTGCCAGCTCAATTTGACTGAAGGAATCTGGGATTCTAAATAGTCTTATAGAGACATTCAAGTATTCAAGTACTCTTTTTGTTTTTAGCCCCATCCTACACACGATCTTCAGGAGGAACTCTAGTCTGAGCCTTTCTGGGGTGGGGGTTCTTTGAAGAGAACCATCTTGCTGCTTATCAGTTTCCCGCATATACAAGAAAGCAAGTTTTAGCTTTCTTTGTCCTGTTAAGTCCCTTTTCATTGGTCAATGTGCTTTCTAATTTCCAAAATTCTGTCAATATCTCTCTTATCTGCTGAAATCTCTGCTACAAATTTGTTTTTTTCAATCTTTATACATTTTTCTATTTCTCCACTAAAATTTCAGGAAGTTTATAGACAGACCAGAGTTAACTGTTCAAACTGCTTTTTTTTTTATTTTTTAACACTAATCTTGTAAATGTTTTTATAAGCAGCAGTCTGTGCATGATGTTGATATTTACATAGTAAACATATTCTTGGCTACTCACATTAAAAAAAATAGCTTTACTGAGGTATAGTTGATATACAAAAACTGTGTATTATTTAATGTATATAATTTGATGCATTTGGACATATGCACACACCCAGCATGATTACTATCACTACAATCAAGGTAATAAACATCCATCACCTCCAAAGTTTCCTTGTGTCCCCTTTGTGGTCTTTTGGCTACTCAAATTTGATTGATAATTATACTGGTAGACTTTTTCTTATCTGTTCTTAATTTAAGGTTGGTTAAAACAAGACTTAGAATAATTCTAAAGAACTTTCATGTGCACAAAAATGATAAGCCCAGTCACAACAAAATATATGCTACATATTGATTTTCTATTATAGTGTTCAAGATTCATATTTTCACTAGATATTCTGATGAAAAAAATTCCAGCAGAGATACAATATGACTTGCATCATTCTTATTGTAAATACTGTTCTTAATTTCATTTGTTGAGGAAATGAAACAAATATTCAGGACTTTCTACATGCTAGGCATTATACTAGTACCAGAAAAGGACAAAACAGTGAACACAACAGTTTGAATACCTAAAGAGTATAAAGAAATAGTTAAAAATAAGGCTTACAGGGTAGGATGAAACCATACCATGAAGACGCAGAATTAAAGTAACTATAACATTTGTTTCAAATCGATGTTTTATATAAACTCATAAAATTAATTTCCTTACAATAATTTAGTCTGGATTCCATGCGAAGTGGAAAGATTATGAGAGTGTAAGAAACAGCAACCAAAAAATTAGAACATAACACTTTAAAAACAACCTTCATAACTATTCTTTCTTCTAGGGATTAATACCACAGTGAAAAAAGTACTGAACTGGAAGATAGATTTATATGTGTTCTCAGTTAACTCTGCAGGTCAACTCATTTCGGAAACCAGCTATATTAATATCCATGTGATCGAAATTACTATAAAAATCACTGAGTTCACTACTTTACTTATCACTGTGACATGCTGGCTATCTATAGAAGAAATAGGGAATACGTGGCGATCTAAAAAAAAAAAAAAGATGAGAAAACAATAAAGAAGATGTTATATCAATGCCAATAATTACTTTTTAACCAAAACAATGATAACCACCTATACAGCTTACACTTTGGAGTTAAGAAAGACACTACACCAGTGTTTAACCTTTATTGCTTGATTTTATTATGTATTCTGACCTATTTCGATAACTTAAAATTAACATCTGAGATCAAAGGTATTTTCTAACAATGAAAAAGAACAAAATAATTAGGAAAGGATTAAAGCACAGAAAGCACAGAAAATTAGATAACTGAAAGCATGTATAAAGCATTTTGCCAAAATTTGCCCTTATATTAAAGGATGCTAATTTGGAATTAATAATTCAATTAGAAGTTTAAAATTTGTGAGTAGTCAAATAAATCAATAGTGTCCTTTGTGATTTCACTTATCCCTTCTAGGATGTCCCTTCTACAAGTTTGTCAAACATTAAATTATATTTTGTTTCAATGATTTGACTTTTTATATTTAACTATTTGAAGCTTTGGTATTTGCTGTGATGATATATGAACATAAATATATTTTTTTCCCAAATGGTTAAAAATATTACAATATGAGTAATATATAACTTTTATTTCTCCCTATTTAGTATAAAATTCCCTACTTGTTAATTCAACTCCATCAACAGGTATATTCTTATACCCCTAACAGACTATTTTAAATATTCATAATGTTTTATAATTTTAAAAGTCTGTCCTCACTCATCACTATTATCATCTTGAGTTTTTCTTTAATATTTTTTGCCTCTTTATTCATCCAAATGAACTTTAATATTATATTGTCAAGTTCAGATAAGATATCTTTGGTATTCTGAGGAGAACTGCATCAAATATTAAAAGAACTGATATTTTAAATAGCATTGAAAAAAACTAAATTACATTTACTTTTGCCAACCAAGAACACTTAATTTTTTTTATTAATGCAAATGAATACAGTTCTACTTTCTATTTAAGGTTATTTCCAGGTATTTTATATTCTGAAAAAGATTTCTCTGTTAATCTTTTCTCCTTCTACTTGTCTGGTCTACAGGACCATTTTCCACTTTTATTGAGCCACTTTGCTCCTCTCTTATAAATTAATCATTTTAAGGCAATATATTTGGGTTTAATATAATTGTTAAAAAAAATCAACAAAAGAAATATAATATTTCAAAAAAACAAAGATTTTTTTAACAACAGAAAAAACGATGAAGTAGAAAAATAACTGTTTTATGTGATATGGATTTCTCCTATCACCTAATTTTCTACTTGCCATTTTCTCAGGGTTGTTAGTCACCCAAATCTCATGATATTCTGTGCTAGATGAGGTTTCCCCAAATCAGGTAGCTTCAAATGCCTCCATTTGAGTAGACTTCAACTCCTGTTTTGACCCCATAAATGCCCAAACCTATCCGGGATATTCAAAGAGTCACAAATGTCTGAAAGTCCAGTTTATCGTCACAGGCAACCCTTACAGGAAGTAGATATTCATGTATTTCTGCCAGATACAGAACCCTCTCCTTCATGGCCTCTATAAAGCCACTGTTTCTTGGTTTTCCTTTATCCCTTGGTTGTTCTTTATTTTTTCACAGCTTCCTTTTAGTCTACTTTTACAAATTATGGTACTTACAAGGGCTCCCTCCTTGAATATTTTATGTTATACTCAGAATCTGAAAGATTTTATTCATGCCAAGTAAAAGTCTTCTATGTCAGCTGTATACCGAACCCTCAAATCTTTACCTCTAGCCTAGATATCAAAATGTCTAAGAGAACCATTTTGACTTCCTCCTAATCTTATTCCTACTTAAAATTGTTTAAATTGAGAGGCATTATAAGAAAGCATTAAATATATTGTCACTGTCTGTGAAACACTAAATAGATTAAGAAAAATTTACTAAGGCGCACGCCCTTTTTGGGTCTCTGTAGTAAATCTGTTGACAGCTTACAGAAATAGCTAACAAGTTATACTTCCAGAATGCTGGTGTTATTGAATGAAAAAAATATCGACAATTTCATTAGTTTAACAAAATATGTATTGAAAAAAATGAAATCTGCTATCCAAAATCTTTAATATGATTTCTTTAAGTATTTATAAACCATAATCATGACTATAAAACTTAATATAACAATGAGCCTTCCTCTCTAGATCTTTCTCCAATAATAACATGTATTCTAAACAACCAATTAACCTGGTTATACTCACTGCACCCATACTGAAAGACAAAATATATCATTTTTACTTTTTATCAATCTTATGCTCTTGTAATTTTATTTTCAGTTAACAATTTACAATAGTTTAAAAATTCATCTTAACCTAGAAGTCACAGGATATTCTTAATGGAACACAATGAAATTCTACCATTTGACTCTACTAAATGAAAAAAAAAAAAAAAGACCTAAGCATGTAATATAAAGTCACATACGTATAAAAATTTGAGTACATATCCTCAAAAAAATCCTGTCTTAGGCTGAATGATCATTTTTCTGTCAATATTCATTTGCTACTTCTTAATTATCTTTTTTCTTTATTAAAAATAGGTGCCAAACTTCTAAAATGTATATGGGAAAGGCTTAAAATTCAGTACATTCTTTATATTTTTTCCTTTAAAATTAGAAAGAGGCTACCACTATTTATTGTTGAAAGTAGATAGCCATAAAAATCACAAATATCATTATACACTTTGAAAACCTCTACACTGGCTCAATCTCAAAAACCAAATTAAAAGATATTGGTGTAGCAAAATTGTTTCTTAATTTCACTTAAGGCCAGTACAATTTCTTTTAGGACTCATATGTGGAAGAAAGAAGTTAGAGGACTAACAGTTTATAGGTTTTAACTGGCTACCTTCCATAGGAATCTACTGGGAAGTTGTTAGCACACAGTTAACATCCTGAGCATTTAAATGCTAAAACTTAAACCCATCTATACAGGCTTCCTGATCCTCCTTAGAGAAGCATGCAAAGGCTTTCCAGAGACTACTAATAACTACCACATCTTGCCTTAGTTATTAAGAAAAGCTGTAGTCTTTTCCTTTTGTAAAGAGCAATGATCACGTTAAAGTACAATGACTGATTGCCAAGACCCAACCCTAGTCACCTCATCCAATTTAAGTCGACTTCTATCAAACATTTAAGGGGAAAAAATTGGTGAAGTCTTACTTTGAGGAAAGGTCAATCAGTTTGGGCATATCTGTGCTTGAGACAAGATACTATAGAAGTCATTCTAATAATTTCATTATGAATCACCTACTGTGCCCCCTTTTAAAAATAATCCAATAACTCCAACTTAACTCCACAATGTAACAGAAAAACCAACATTTAACGAAAACCTGACGTATGTCAGGTCCTATATATATGTAGTGTTTTCACATACTTTATTTCATTTAATCCTTAGGAATATATTTAAACAAACAGAAAACCCGCAAGAATCAAATCAGTGACTTACTCATAACTTCAAAACTAGTAAGTGGCTGAAAAGAATTTTTAACTAAATCTTTTTGACTCTTTCTATATTGTTTCCATACTACCACATAACTGACCTAGCAGCCACTCTGAAAGAGGAGGAAAAAAGGGGGACAGAAACATATGTTGATTTTAACTTTATAAGTGAGCTTAGTATGAAAGAAAATCTGAGAGAAATAAACTCATCTTTCCTAGTTATGAAACATCTTCTTTATGATAACTTCTTTAGTTATCAAAAATTGTATGCACATTAAAGATAACTTCTTTAATGTGCATACAATTTTTGGCAATCATATTACCTGTACAGTCATTACGAGAAATTGAAATTTTTAGAATATTTAAAATTTTAGTGGTACTACATAAAAAAACATGAGCTATTGTCAATTCATGGTTATGCTCACTGTTCTTGTACAGTACACTACTGAAATTTTATCAAAAGTGAAACAAATTTTAGTATAGCAATAATGAATAACAAAGTTGCCATATATACGCTATATCCTAAAAACAGAAGAATGGTACTAAAAGTTATGAAATATTCAGAATTTGTTGTTTTAATTAACAGTGAGTAAATAAAAGTATCCTTTCAAAGAAAATGTAACATACAATACCTGCGGGTCCTTGGTGGTTTTGGAGGAGGAGAATCTTGTTTGTCAGAATGGATGGAGCTGACCATATTTTCAGTGTTAATTTCATTCTGCCAAAAAAAAAAAAAAAAGCTTCATTAAAGTCAGGAGCAAAATAATTTTCCTTTCTCATGTTTCAAATAAACTGTTTCTAGGCTTTTGAATTTTTAAAACAATAAAAATTTTTTGCCAAGTAACAAAATGGGTCTTAGTATACTCTCTAAATTGTAGCCTGAAGGACTTAAATTCAATGAGACTAAAATAAAAAACAGTCCATCTTACTGATCTTACTGAAAAATCAACTGTGTACAGTAGCATTTCAATTGCTACTGTAAATAAACAGATTACCCATGAAAATAAAGATTAAAGAGGATAGTTTTTTTTATTTTTTGAGGCGTCACTACACTAGAAACTTAACATGTGAAGAGAGGAAAAAAGTGAACAAAATAAGGCTTATATCTTTTACTTTCCCAACATTTTTTGGACACGTATTGCTACCTAGTACTTTTAAATAGTCCCAGAAAGCACTTTAATCATTTCTTGACCTGCTTTCCCTCTGTCACCATGGATATGTCCCCCTATATCACTGCCTGACCAAACGAACCCAAAAGTCAGGGAAAGCCAGTCTACGGATCTCACTGGTTCTTGGTCACAAGGACCAGTGATATCATTAACATGGATACTCCAGAGTCATATAGCTGTAAGAATCTTAGATTGTGTTTAGGATTATGAATAGAGAACTATTCATATAATACATTATCATATAATACATTGTCTTGAATTAGTTTCAGCCTCAGGAAGTATCTCCTTTTTATCCAGCTAGGCTATGTTAATTCTGGACCAGTGGACAAGAATGCTTTTCACTCTTGCACATGCCTAGGTAATTTTAGGGAAAAAATGTCATCTTTGCATATTCTATGATCGATTAAGGAACTCTGAAACTGTAATTGCCTTTTTCAAAAGGCACTTCTACCAAGTCCATCATGGCAGCTTCTTTGTCTTTATAACTATTTCTTGCCAGTGTCCTTTTTCATTAAGTACTTCCAACTAAAAAAACAGAGATATCGACTTTCCAGTAATTTCTAGTGCATGCTGTATCCTGATGTATAAGATTAGAAGAGTTTTGTGCATCTGATTATGCATCTTACTCTAACCAGAACAACAGAGTAATATCTTATGACTGAAAGTTCTCATGCTTAATTAAACCCACCTACCATAATGGAGGTACCTGTTGTAGAGATATATGCTATAGGCAGGGTGACCATACAATTTATTCATCAAATCTGGGCTCTTTGAGAATGAAAGGGGGAGCACTATTAATTATTACACCTGGACAACAAGTATAGATTGGTTGGTATTGCCTCAGGTAAATTAGGATTTTTGGTCACCACACTTATTTTTTTAAGCTGTCTTTTTTTTTTTTTTTAAATTTATTACTTTTTTAATGGTGACATTGGTTAATGAAACCCGATAAGTTTCAGCTGAACACTTAACCAGTAAGGCATATATATATTTACACTGTGTGTTCACCTCCCATAGTTAGATTTCTTTCTGTCACCACATATTTGACCCCTTTTACCCCGTCTACCTCCCTACTAACTTCTGGTAACCACTAGTCTACTGTCCATGTCCATCAGTCTCTGTTCGTTTGTCCTGTTCATTTGTTGCTTTTAGGTTTATATCCCATATATAAGTGGTATCTTGTGGTTTTCAACATTTTCTTTTCTGTCTGGCTTATTTCACTTAGCAAGATTATCTCAAGGTCCATTCATGTTGTCGTAAATGGCAGTATTTCATCTCTTCTTATGGCTCAGTAATATATCTTTTCAGAAGATATGAGTTTTCAAGTCTTTGGGGATAAATACCCAGTAGAGGGATTGCTGGATCACATGGTAGATCAACTCTTAGTTTTTTGAGGAACCTCCATACTGTTTTCCATAGTGGCTGTACCAATTTGCAGTCCTACCAGCAGTGTATGAGAGTCCTTTTTCTCTGCATCCTCTCCAACATTTGTTATTATTTGTCCTGTTGATTATAGATATTCTAGCAGGTGTGAGATGGTATCTCATTATGGTTTTGATTTGCATTTCCATAATAGCTAGTGATGTTGAGCATCTTTTCATCTATTTGTTGGCCATTTGTATGTCTTCTTGGGAAAAGTGTCTGTTCAGGTCCTCTGCCCATTTTTTAATTGGATCGTTTGTTTTTTGTTGTTATTGAGTTGTATGAGTTCTTTGTATATTTTGGATACTAGGCTCTTATTGGAGGTGTTGCTTGCAAATATATTTT
This sequence comes from Pteropus vampyrus, assembly GCF_000151845.1. Classification (NCBI taxonomy): domain Eukaryota; kingdom Metazoa; phylum Chordata; class Mammalia; order Chiroptera; family Pteropodidae; genus Pteropus; species Pteropus vampyrus. The sequence goes on along the minus strand of NW_011888888.1, from coordinate 1,870,466 downwards.
CCTGTTTGGATGGCTGTCTCTTTACCTTGTTGGTTTCTCTGGCTGTGTAGAAGCTTTTTAGTTTGATGTAGTCCCATTCATTTATTTTAGCTTTTACTTCCATTGCCTTTGAGGTCTAATTCATAAAATCCTCTTTAAGTCCAAGGTCCCTGAGTTTAGTTCCTGTGTTTTCTTCTATGCATTTTATTGTTTCAGGTCTTATATTCAGGTTCATAATCCATTTCGAGTTAATTTTGGGTCACCACACTTTTGATCCTCAGATATCACCAGAATTTAGAGACTCTTTGCATCATAGATACTTCTTAAAAAATATTTTTGATATATTAATGATTTATTTCCTTATTACCCTATTAATTACACAATCACACTCCCATAACAACACTAATTAATATATTTGTACCAAAATCTGTAAATACTCACATTGAGTAGGTTAAATAAAGATTAACGGTGAACCATGACACTGCTTCTAACTGAACTGTTTCTAACCTACAAATACATGCAATTTTTTATAGTACAACATAAATAGCCTCATGTCATGTCAAGTCAGGTTTTGCTGCCAAATGAGTACAATACAAACACATGTACACAAAAACAACTTTAGGTTTTTAGAGCATTTTGGATTTTGGAACAGCAGAATCTATATGTGAAATGCACTGAATAGTAAGCACTGGAGAGGATACAAAAATGTAAAGGAAATAGTACTTAACCTCGAGACATAATTTCTAAAATTCCTTTCAACTTCCAAAGTTGGTGATCATTTCACCAACTTTGGAAGTTGAAAGGAATTTTAGAAATTAAATAATCCATCGGAGATTAGGTTTTAGTGTATTCTCGTTTCAAGCAGAGTTTGCTAAAGTTATTTTTTTAACCGTTGACCACTTCGACCAATTTTGCAATTATTTCGTATATTAATATTTTCCACATAACAGAGCTATATCAAAGGCCACAAAAAAAATCAGAACCCAATTATCAAATACTTAAGGATATATTGTCATCTGTAAAACAAAATAAATATTAAAAATGGGTGCTTTATTATATAGATTTAATGCAATTCCCATTTAAATCCCAATGGCATTTTAAAAAGAAAGAAACAGAACAGAAAATCATCAGATTTGTATGGAAGTACAAAAGACTCCGAATTGACAAAGCCATCCTGAGAAAAAAGAACGAGGCTGGAGGCATCACTCTTCCCGACTTCAAATTATACTACAAAGCGACAGTAATCAAAACGGCATGGTATTGGTAGAAAAACAGATACACAGACCAGTGGAAAAGAAGTGAAAGTCAGAAGTAAAGCCATGTTTACATGGGCAAATAATTTTCAACAAAAGAGCCAAAAACACACAGTGGAGGAAGGAAAGCCTCTTCATAAATGATGCTG
>NW_011888888.1:1803261-1868369 GCF_000151845.1 Pteropus vampyrus | reverse complement strand
AAGACTTGGAAACTCATGTGAAAAGATATCTGCACATTGATGTGTGTAGCAGCATTATTCACTGTGGCCAGGACATGGAAGCAACTGAAGTGTCCTACAATAGATGACTGAATAAAGAACCTGTGGTACATATATACAATGGAACATTACTCAGCCATAAGAAGAGATGAAATACTGCCATTTGCAACCACATGGATGGATCTCCGGATATTCATGCTAAGCGAAATGAGCCAGACAGAAAAAGTTGAAAACCATATGATATCACTTGTATGTGGGATATAAACCTAAAAGCAACAAACAGGACAAATGAATAGAGACTCATGGACATGGACAATATACTAGTGGTTACCAGAGAGTAGGTGAGGATCGGAAGATGGGATATAAGGAGTCAACTATGTGGTGACAGAAAGAAATCTAACTATGAGCAGTGTATGAGCAGTGAATACACAATGTGATATATATATGCCTTACTATTGAATTGTACACTTAAAACTTACTGGATTTCATTAACCAATTTCATCATAATAATAAAAAAAGGGGGGGGTGCTTTAAAAATAAAGAACATTACATTTGAGGAAAAATATTCAGAATTCTGTATTCCATCTAAAATGTACAACACAAATATAACAGAAGGAACAGAAAGACTACACACAAACTATTGTTGTTATTTCTCAAATGTTCTAAAATTGAAAATTCTGGTGTTGATAACTGGTGGTGGTGTCTTTTATATACAAATAAAAGACAAGCATGTATACCTTACAGACATTTGCTTACTGAGATGTGTCTAAATCCCAAGTCAATATACTATTGGATTTCAGAATAAATTTCTCTTTAGATCTTCCACTCTGGGAAGTCATTTAAATTGTAAATACTTCCAATAAATGTCATATGTTATAGAGTCTTAAATTGCTGATTAGCATTTCAAACCAGAATTCCTACAAAAATAATTCTGAAACATAGGGCTTGTTTTAAAAGCCTTTAAAAAAAAAATTACCTCTAAATTAAGTTGTCAGAGAAATAATTAATAGAGATTTATGACTATTTCACAGCATAGGTTCAGAAAGGTAGGTAACATATTTTAAATCATTATGCAAACAGTTTTAAGAAATTTCCCCACTTTTTTAGATTTCACATTTTCTCTAACTAGTATTTATGATCTCCAATGACATGTAAACAGCTATTTTTCAATTAAAGTTTAAAAAATGCATAGTGTACTTAGCTTTTGAAATATTAAATGAATCTCAATATAGGTAAGATTATACACAATAATATATTAGCATTCTATTCTGTATTACACAATATTTGGCTACATTCAGCACAGGTTATAACTGGCTTTAATTAAACTAAAGGGAAAAAGTGATGGCAATGTATGAAGCCTAGTTTCACAAAGATTCCTTTGTAATGAAGGAAATAAGAATGAGGCCATCTATATGAATCTTAACATTTAAAAAATTGTCACCTGGCTAATAAAGAAAATATATAGTTCCTAAGACTCATGGATTATCTTAACAGATTGAGATCAGTATTTGATAACAAATCTCTCATCTGTAAAACCAAGAAATTTCAAACAAACAGTCTAGGAAAGAAATGTCAAACAAATAGTCTAGGAAATTGCCAAAACCATGTAGAGAGGAAAAAAGGTTACAAATTTTACAACTCATTTTACTTCAGTTATTGGGGCTAAGTTGGTTTATGATGTGATCGTTGTCTTGGGTTCAGTGATGTACAGAAATTTTACCAAAAAAAAAAAAAAAAAAAAAAGCCTAATACCTCCAAGGAAAAGGTGATTATGTATACAGAGAAATAAGAGAACGAGTTAAAAACCAGAAGCAGAAATGAGAACACAATGAGAATATAGTATTTTTATCAGGTCAAAAGTTTGGATATCTAATAAAATTTTATTTTAAAAATTATCTTTAAATTATAGTTGACATATTAGTTTCAGGTGTACAACAATTAGACATTTACATACCTTATAAAGCGATCATCACAATTAGGTCTAGTAACCATCTGTTACCATATATAGTTATGATATTATTGATTATATTCCCTATATGCTGTATATTACATTGCTGTGACATTCTATAATTGGCAGTCTGTACTTCTTAATCCCCTTCACCTTTTCTACCCATCTCCCAAACCCCTCTCCTTTTAGGATCTACCTACTTCGTCATCTTGATGCTGCTCTCTTCTCTCTCCAATAAGATCTTTTAAGGCTAAAATGGCATTGAACTAAATCATGGCAAAAGGAGACTTAACTGTGGCCCTATAATTTTACTTAGTTAAAAATCATGTACAAAATAACTATAAAACTTTACATCATCATGATCAAGAACAAAATAAAATTCATAATAGAATCAACTAACAATCACTTTTGGGGGGGTGGAGGGGAAGAGGAAAGAGAACTGTGAATGAAAAGGGGGCTACCTGGCAAGCCTAATGAGCTCAATAATTGAAGGTAACAACACTGAATGTTTTGATCATAAAAATTCCTAACTGAGCAAGTTATAATAAGAAGTCCAAGGTCTATATGATTAATCTTTACCTTGAGCAAGCCCTAGCCATTTTTTGTGTATCTAGGATAACATATTTAAAATGTCACAATGATGTCTTCTCCCGATCTTCAGAGATAAACACCCAGTACCAGGGAAAGACAATCCCAATATTCCTCATTGTTATTTTTTATCCTCAAACTTCTGTAAACTATGTCAGGGGTCCCCAAATCCAGGGTCACAGACTGCTACCAGTCCCCAGCCTGTTAGGAAGCTAGCTGCATAGCAGGAGATAAGCAAGGGGTGAGCAAGTGAAAGAAATTTCATTTGTATTTGCAGCCGCTCCCCAGTGCCAGAATCACTGTCTCAGTTCCACCTCAGATTATCAAGCATTAGAGTCTCATAGGACCCCAGTTCCTGGTGCCAAAAGGTTGGGAACCACTGAACTACGTATATTAAATGTTAACTATCCTGCACTCACCAATGTAAAAGAAATACATATCTCTTCATTTAGCTTTATATCTAATCCTAGAGATTTCCCTACTTTACTTCTTCCCACCTCCTTGGATTCTCACCCACAATGGATTTCATGTCACCTTTTAGTCTTCTCCTTTGTTTCTAATGTATAAAATAAACTTCAAAACTGCTATTTCCTGGAGCATCTTCTCAAACCTCTGAGATTTTGTTTCTGGTCTAGCCCTCAGCCTTGGCTCAAAAAAACTCTTTAAGCCTTTCTTTAGGTTTGGAATTTCTTTTGTTGATAGAACAATGCAACTAATTTTTTTAAAAGTAATTTATACTTTAAACAATAAGGAGTTATATGATTTTTGACATACACTCTACTTTTCCAGCTATATTTTATTTAGAATATTATTTAACTTGTATTGGAGTCACTAAATATCCATCATAATTGAGAGTTTCAAAGAGGAAGAAGGAACAGAGTTACCAAATCAAGGTTAAATAAAAATAGTAACTGTCATGGATATTCTCATGTTAGATAAAAAACAAGATAACAATTAAAAAGCGAAATATTACATCTTGGTAAAAAGAGAGTTTTCTAAAATTAATAGGCCAATAATACCTACCACCCCATCAGCAATTTTCTGGACTCCATGAATTTCATATAGTTGCAGCTGTTTTTCAAACAGTTGGGCAATAGCTCTATGAACAAGCTCATATTGCTCCTATTAAGGAGATGAAATAGAAGAAAAAAAAAGATATTAGAAAAACCCAAAAAGGCATTTATAAAAATATAGTTTATAAAATGAAACAAAAATCTATACCTTAGTTTGTACAGCAGAATGCCTCTGTGTTCTCATTTCTTGTATTAAATTAAATACATTAAATTCCTCTGGTATTTTCTAAAACATAAAATGTAATAAATGAACTCTAGACAACTATTCAGAAAAACAGTAAAGTAGTCTTCAACTTTTCATATAGACCTTATATATATGCCGGATAATAGAAAACATTTTCAGTACTACCTACCATGTTTCAGAAAATGTGCTTGACACTGTAGACACAAAGCTAATCTTGACTCTCATCATTCAAGCTAGTGAGCCAGGTAAGTGAACATAAAATTGTTCGGCCAAAGCATGACTGCAGTGCAGTGGGCATAAAGATGCCGTGACTAACTCTGGTGTGTGAAGTGAAAAGTGAAGGAAATACATATATGCATGGCAGGTTAAATATATAAACTATCTGTGGAATTGAGAAGCTTGATATAGATAAAACCTAAGATGGAGAGGAGAGGTATTCAAAGGAGGAGAGGAGACAGGCTACTTAGGATCAGACTGTAAACATTAACAAAATTTGAACTCATTCTACAGGCCAGTGTCTCCCAGGCTAGCTACATAAGGACCAGCTAGGAGAACTAGGTAAAAATGCAGATCTTCTGAGCAACATCTCTGGAGACTGATTATCCTAGACAATTCTTTTGTACATTTGTAATTAGTACTGCAACAGACAACTCTGACATGAACAGACTTGATATTCAGGCAATTTTTATAGCAGGGAAAATGAAAGTCTGAAAAGGGAAGAAACTGGTGGTTTACTGAAGCAGTCTAAAAAAAAGATAGAAAGGTAGAAACAGAGTTGAGGGAGAACTTTAGAATGTGGTGAACAACAAGAATATTTTATAATGATAAAGAAGATAGAAGAGTTAAAAAAATGATTCCCAGATGTACTGCTTGGGAGTCTTTATATACATCAAAAGATTTTTATATCAAGTACTAACTTAAGGCTCCAGACTATATTTATGTTAAGCCAAGCTCAATTAAATGAGGACTATGTTTAAAATACACAACTCTTGAAATGACCAGATGTTTATTTTGCTTGCTGGCATTCATCTAAAGGCCTCTTCCCTATCCCAATTTTAATCTTTGACTTTTATGTTCGTATATGATAGGATCCTAGTTAAATTTTATTCACCAAAAAACTTTCAATTGAGTATTGAGAGATGATTAGTTTTGAGAAATACAAAATTAAATACAAAATTAACTGTAGAGGGCTTTTTGAGAAACTGCTTAAAAATTAAATATTCCCTAGCAAATGTGGAAAATGGCAAAAAGGCAGGGGAAAAAAGGGAGAGGAAGAAAAGAAGGAAAAGAAAAAAGAAACTTTTATTAATCCTATTTTATATGACACAGATTAATATATTCATAGGAACCAAAAGGGTATAAGAATTGATAATTTCTCCCTAATGCATAGAAATGAACATATTATAGAATTAGAAAATGAACCAAATCTACCTACAGTAAGAATTGTTTTTCAAATCTGTAATGAGGGCTGTGTCTTATTTATCTTTATATCCTCCATAGTACCACATACAATTTTTTGAAAATATTGAGTGGCAAAAACGGCAACAGTAATAAAAAAAACTAACATTGAACTGAGCACTTGCTACATGCCACAGATAATTCTAAAGAATTTTACATAAGTTAACTTACTTATGCTTATAATAAATATAAAAGGCAATAAGAATCCTTTATTTGGAAAAGTCAATGTAAAGTTTAAAACCCTAATATTTGACAATGTTTATCTTGCTGCCCAGTGCATTGTATCAAGATAAAATGCATCATTTATCTCTTTTCACTACCTGTACTTCTTACATAGCAAAGCTACTTCTAAAAAAGTAACATGTATAACAAAATATATGCTGTGATTTAGTGCAATTAGTCATATTTGAAAATCATAATAGACATATTGGATATAACACTACATAAAAATTATTCTTACCCCAGCTTTTAGTAAATTCCATGTATAATCTATGGCACAAATGGCACCTGTTCTTCCACAGCCTGCACTATGAATATAAAGTTTGAAAAAACAATTTGATTTTTGCAATAAAAGAACTATAAAATATAGATGAATATGTTAATATTCAGAAGCAAAAAAATTGTTTAAGAAATTTGACAAAATTTTACTTAATTGGTAAATAAACTACAACTTAAAACACTGTAGGTGCATGGTAAACATCGTTAACATTTTATTTAAAGAACTTCCAACAGCAAGTGACTCAGAGTACCTAGGAGCCTTAACTATAAAGTCTAACCACCTCAGACAACTCTGTCTAACAAAATATCTTGCAGAGATAAATTTATTCAATGTTCAAGATGGCTTTAGAGTACAGGAGGAATAGTACATCATTTCAATCTGTAAAGGGTATAAGAAAGACAAAAAATGCTACAAGCCCTAGAAACTGGTTTGAATATCAGCAGTGATTTCACCAAATGAACAAAGATCATTGATGTGCTCTCATCTCCCAAAGAACTAACAGAACCTGGAGAATGTGAAGCAAAATACTAGGTGCTTTATTTTAAAACAACAAAAATACTTTACAGCAACTGATTCTCAACTAGAGGGAGGCACTATGCATCTCACAGCATCACTTTGAATAATTAAAGATGTTACGGACAACACTAGAATAATTTTTAGGCAGAAAAAAAGTTGGGCAGTATTTTAACACCTTTTGAAACATTTCAGAAGAATCAGCAGTTTGTTAAACATGGGATCTAGAAATTTCTGAGATAAAGTACATTATAAGCAACTTTGTATGACTTTAACAGCTCTTAATAAAATCAATAAACAGATCTAAATATATGTAAATATTTATTACATAATGGTGGAATCTCCAATTAAAGGGGAAAGACTAGACTCAATAAATGGTACAGGGAGAGTTAGCTAACAATGAAGAACAAAAATTGGATTCTTACCTCATACATACCTTTATAATAAAAAAAAAAATTCCAGAAGGATTAAAAATATAATGTTAAAAAAATCTATAAAAGTGCTAAAAGGTATAGGCAAAACTTTAAGCACTACTGTGTTAGGGAAGGACTTTCTAAGCATATCTCAATGGACAGAAATCATAAATGAAGACAATCATAACTCTGACTACATGACAATTTAAAAGTTACATATGGCAAAACACAGGCAGAATAAAAACCATAAAAAACCATGGTACTTATGACAAAAAAGTTAATATCCTCAATATACAAAAAACATATATATAAATCATAATGTATAATAATTAAGAGAGAAATAACTGCTATAAAATAATTGGCAAACTATACAAACAAGCAATTCACAAAATACTATAAGTGATCAAGAGGAAAAAAGTTTGCTTGTCACAGTCATTAAAGCAAACAAAAAGATAACACTACTGCAGAGGGAAATGGGCACTCCGACAAAGTGGCAGTGCTAGGACTAATTGCAATTAGCACCAACCTTATGGATAACAAATTTAAAAAATATGCTGTAAAAGCATTTAAAAGTTCATGTCCTTTGACTTAGAAATCCCACTTTTAGATATTTATCCTAATGAAATAATTACAAATGTGCTCAAAGATTTTGCCATAAGATTGGGCACTGAACATTTAAACAGTGTTTAAAATAGCTAAAAAAGGACTGGAGAGGTGTAATAAATTAAATGCCAAGGAATGGAGGTTAAATATAAAGTATAGTGCAGTTTAAGGCACTGCAGAAGAATATTTATTAAATTTAGAAAGCTACACATGATATATTAATGGGAAAACATTCTTTTAAAAAAATACTATACATACACTGAAAGGATATATATTAAAGTTTTAATAGTGATAATCCCTAGTTTCGGAATTGTGAATGATTTTCTTCCTTTTACATGTTTTTTTCTAAGTCACTACAGTTAACATACTATTTTGGTTGTTTAAAAATATTAAACAGTCAATTAATTTTTAAAAAGAAAAACCTTCCTATCGAATTGGATTTATGAATTATATACATTGACTGGACAACACTGATAGAACAGGATATAATTTCAACTAACTTATAAAGAAGTCAAAGGATTTTCTTTTAATTCTACAATAGATTTTTTCTTTTTAACAAGTCAACTAATTAATCAAAAGGACAACTAACCGCTTAATTAATTACAGGAAAATATTTTTTAACCAATTTGTTAACTAATTCTTACATCTCCAGACAAGTCACCTTTTCTAAAAAGCAGCCCTTTCACTTCACTAATATAGGCATTACAATCATACCGATTGGATAAGAAACTATCTTCAGTGTTACATCTCCAGTAAAAAAAAAAAATCTTTTAACTACTGAAATAAACAGTAAACCACTGAGTCTGAGAAATTTCACTTACTTTTTATAACAATTGTGAATGCAGATACAAGTCACTTAAACAGATAAACTGACTGCAGTTTTTGAAATAAGTACTATGATTTTAAGTCTTTTTAATAGAGTCTAACATAAATTAAAGATTAAGAGAAGAAAAACTGCCTCAGGATTCAGGTAGCTTTTACAATTTGGAAAATCATATAACTATCAAATGAAAATCCAAAAATTAGGTTTCAAAATACCATACATCACCCATATTATAATGCCGCCTATATTCCAAGGAATTTAAATATTTGGAAATTTCTTTTTACCTGCAATGAATACAAATAGGCACATCTTCATGTTCTTGGTATTTCCTCATTAAGCTTATCATATCCAGAATAGAATCAAATGACGAGGGAACATCATGGTCTGGCCAGTTCACATAATGAAACTGATATAGCCTACGAGATTCCTTTAAAAATAATAAAAATACAATAATTATGAAAACACATTTGTAAATTTTAAAACATAGAGAAAAGCTGCATGTTTGACTAAACTACCATTTCTAACATAGTTATGTGGTATTCATAACTATGCATTAAAAAAATCTCAAATAAATGACAGCCTACTATCACATTCTCATTATTGCTCTAAGGGCTTCATGTGTAACAATTTACCTAATCCCCATGTAATGCCATGAGGAAGGTATTGTTAATATCACCCTCAATTTATAGGTATTGAGACAGAATGATTAAATAACTTGCCTAACCTATCATAGCAAGTGACAAATGTGAGATCTGAACTCAAAGGCAGCCTTACCTCCACAGCATGCTCTTTAACCATTACACTATATATTATTGAATAACATTCTCACTGTGTTAGAATCTACTGCAATAGAAGACTAATAGAATATTTAGGCTGAAAAAAAAAAAATTAGAAATGAACCTGTTCAATCTCAAATCACTTGTCTTATTTCAGATCAGTGGTTCTCAAAGTATGCTGTGGGGCCCCCCGTTCCCAACACTTTCACAGGGTATCTGTGAGTTTTAAACTATTTTCATAATAATACTAAGGTGTTGTCTTTTTCACCCTCATTCTTGCATGTGTGTATGGCAGTTCCAAGACTACATGACTTATGATGTCATCACTTTCACAGCTAATGAAATATATGCTTGTGTATTCATGTTTCTAAAGAGAATTTGTTTTAATTTCAAATATAGCAAATATTGAAAGATAGAACCCACATAAAGAAAGGCTCTCTGGAATCCTCGATAATTTTTAAGAATGTAAAAGAGTCGTGATATCATAATGTTTTGAGAACGGCTATTCTAGGCGATTAACTGAAAAAACACCTGCTTGGAACCAGGTAAAACTGTATTCAAAGTCTACTTCTATCATTTACTGAATAACTTTAGGTAAGCTACTTGACTTCTCAAAGACTCTATATCTTCGTCTATGTGCAATGGAGATAATCTACTATTAGAAAGTTAGGAGGTTTAAAATGCTTGATACACTACTCAAAATCAGTAAGGTACCTAATATTATTACTGTAGATTAAAAAATGGCAACCAAAGTATAAGAAATGACTCAACTAAAAGGATATGATTAGTCAAGTCAAGGGAGGAGGAAGACTACTGGAACCACATCTACTGATAAACAGTAAGGTAGGAGTTGTAAGTATGTGTATAAATGCACTAGTTGGGGAAGAATGCATTTCATGGCCTAGCTTATAATGGTTTAAAAATTAAGATAATAAAAATAGAGCAATTGAGGGAAACTTTGACAATTATTCCCTAATATCGTCATATTTTTCTTTAATTTCTTCCTACAGAAATTATCATTTTCTATAGCTCTGAAATACTGAAGTCAGAGCCTCAAGTGAAAGCAATATATTTGTAAATGACAACTTAGCTTTGATGGTGGCTTGTCTCTTTCTAAAAATTGTAACTAGTAAAAATTAAACTAGGTAATATTTACGTAAACAATGCTATATAATCTGCTTATTGAAATAGAGGAAAAATATTTGTAGCAAAGAAACGAAATATTCTAAATGTAGTAAATTTAATTTAGGGAAAGTTGTTCTATGTTGAAATTTATATTACTTTATTATCTAATTTGATAAGCATAGGGCTCAAGATACTAAATGAAATATTACGCTCTGATTTTTTCCTCATTATTTTGTATAATTTAAAAAAATTAACAAATCTCCTTAACTATGTAAGATAAAACAGTGTACTATTTACATTTCTCTTTAAAAATTATCCTTAGAAGGAAGTGAAAGCAAACATAAATAAATGGGACTATATCAAACTAAAAAGCTTCTGCACAGTGAAAGAAACTATCAAGAATGGGAGAAGATATTTGCAAACAACATCTCCGACAAGGGCCTAATATCTAAAATATACAAAGAACTCATACAACTCAACAATAAAAAACCAAAACATCCAAGTAAAAAATAGGCAGAAGACCTCAACAGACACTTCTCCTAAGACATACAAATGGCCAACAGACATGAAAAGATGCTCAACTTCACTAGCTATTAGGGAAATGCAAATCAAAACCACAATGAGATACCATCTCACACCTGTTAAAATGGCTATCAACAGGACAAGTAATAAGTGTCTGAGAGGATGCGGAGAAAAAGGAACCCTCATACACTGCTGGTGGGACTGCAAATTGGCACGACCACTATGGAAAACAGTATAGAGGTTCTTCAAAAAAACTGAGAGTTGATCTACCAATCCCTCTTAGGTATTTACCCCAGACTTCAAATTATACTACAAGAGACAAGAATCGAAACAGTATTGGCAGTAAAACAGATACACGGACCAATGGAATAGAATGGTATTGGCAGAAAAACAGATACACAGACCAACGGAATAGAATTTAGAGTCCAGAAATAAACATATATATGTGCAAATAATTTTCAACAAAGGAGCCAAAAATATACGATGGAGAAAAGAAAGTGTCTTTGATAAACGGTGCTGGGAAAATTGGAAAGCCACATGCAAAAGAGTGAAACTAGACTACTATCTATCACCATATGCTAAAATTAACTCAAAATGGATCAAAGATCTGAATATAAGACCCGAAACAATAAATTACATAGAAGAAATCATAGGTACTAAACTCATGGACCTTGGTTTTAGAAAGGATTTATGAATCCGACCTCACAGGCAAGGGAAATAAAAGCAAAAATAAATAAATGAGACTAGAGCAAACTAAAAAGCTGCTGCACAACAAAAGAAATCATCAACAAAACAAAGTCTACCAACTGAATGAGAGAAGACATTTGCAAACTAAGTCTTTGATAAGGGGCTAATATCCAAAATATATAAAGAACTCATATAACTCAACAACAAAAAAACAAATAATCCAATTAAAAAGTGGGCAGAGGATCTGAATAGGCATTTCTCCCAAGAAGACATACAAACAGCCAACAGACATAAAAAGATGCTCAGTTTCACTAGCTATTAGGGAAATGCAAATCAAAACCACAATGAGATACTATCTCACACCTGTTAGAATGGCTATCATTGACAGGACAAGTAATAACAACTGTTGGAGGGGTTGTGGGGAAAAGGACCCCTCAGACACTAGGGATAGGAATATAAATGGCACAGCCACTATGAACAACAGCATGGAAGTTCCTCAAAAAATTAAGAATAGAATTACCATATGATCCAGCAATCCCTCTTCTGGGTATTGACCCCTCAAACTGAAAACATTTATTCATAAAGATATATGTACCCCAATGTTCACAGCAGCATTATCATAGTGGCCAAGACATGGAAACAAACTAAGTGCAGTTTGATAGATGACTAGATAAAGACGATGTGGTACATGTATACAATGGAATATTACTCTGCCGTAAGATGAAATACTGCCATTTGTAACAACAAGGATGGATCTTGAGATAATCATTCTAAGCGAAATAAATCAAGACAGAAAAAGTTGAGAACCATGTGATTTCACTCATATGTGGGCTATAAAACTGAAAGCAACAAATGAACAAGAAAAACAGACTCATGGACATAGACAACAGTTAGTAGTTACCAGAGGGAAAAAAAGGAAGGGAGGAGATAGATAAGGGTAAGGGGGGGTCAAATATATGGTGGTGGAAAGAAATTTAAAAATATTTATCCTTTGAAATGATCTCTATATGAAAAATACTTACATTCTGAAATTCAAGTAAGAGTGTCCTAATAAAGTAGTCTGTTCTTGCTTGTTCAGCTTCCTAAATAAAGGGAAACATTTAAGAGTCAGTGAGAACACAAAACAAAAACATAGTACACACTAAAACAAACAATACCTTCATATTTAAAGTCCACAATTAAAATTAAGCTTTAAAATTCTAGGTGTATCTGGTAATTATAAAACCACCTTTCTAAAATTCGTGAATTTGTTTATCTAAGTTTTATTTATAGTTTTTTTGTTGTTGTTTTGTTTTTTTTTTTTGTTAAACAGAAGTCTCTGTTAACCAATTACTTAGCTAGGAGCGTATCATCAATAAAAGTAATAACCATCCCTAGAATCATGTAATAGAAATAATACAAACAAAATGTCACTTCTTAGTAGCAACCACCATCTTCAACCATTTTATATTTCCATAAAGCTTGATTTTCCATACTTAACACTCAACTTTCAATTAACTGGATGCTAAATGAAGAAGAGGATTCACTCAGAAATGTCCAAATTGTTATTCTGGTTGGTAACATAACCACTTTAAAGATCTCTTAGTGTCATTTGTCAAAGTATTAGAATAAAGCTTCTGCATCAGTTTGTCACTAACCCTAGTAGTTAAAACAAATATAGTCTAGGACAGTGATAGTCAAGAGCAATGGGGTACTGTTTTATTAATTTTAAAAAATTCAATATTATTTCTGCTTTAATTTTTAAAATCAAACCAATTTATTTTGAACTTCTCAAATAACATTAAGGGAAAAGTATGTTTTTACTTTCATCAAAAATGAGTATAAAAACATTAGCTCAATATTTAATTTTTTCTTGCCTATAAAGGGCAAGTTAGTAAATATTTTTGGTTTTGTAGGCCTTAAGTCTTGGTCTAACCAGCTTTGGTGTTGCGATAGGTGAATATGTAAATTAATAGGCATGGCTGTATTCCAAGAAAACTTTATCCAAAAAGATATTTGCATACTGATGTGCATATAGCAGCATTATTCATGGTGGCCGGGACATGGAAGCAACCGAAGTATCCTACAACAGATGATTGGATAAAGAAGCTGTGGTACATATACAAATGGAATATTACTCAGCCACAAAAGATGAAATATTGCCATTTGCGACAACATGGATTGATCTCTGGATAATCATGCTAAGCGAAATAAGCCAGACAGAAAAAGCTGAAAACCACAAGATGTCTCTTATATGTGGGATATAAACCTAAAAGCAACAAACGAACAGGACAAAGAGAGACTCGTGGACATGGACAACAGACAGTGGTTACCAAAGGGTAAAGAGGAAGATGGGGTAAAATGGGTCAAATACGTGGTGACGGAAAGAAATCTAACTATGGGCGGTGAACATACAATGCAATATATATATGCCTTACTGTTGAATTGTACACCTGAAACTTACTGGATTTCATTAACCAATGTCCTCATAATAAAAAATAAAAGAATAAAGTAATTATTGATAGGTATGTTAAAAAAAAACAAAAACAAACACCTTTATCTACAAAACAGGCAGTGGGCTAGACTGACCCATGGATAGTGTGCCAACATCTGGTCTAAGTGGTTTACATGCAGCAACATGTGACTGAGTTCCTGCTAGCCAGTACTCCCTCCTTCCACCAATACTTTACTCTCCTTCTCACCCCAAACCAAGAGAGCTGATACTGTCCTTTCTCAGTCTCAAATAATGATTGCCAGTAATCAAAGTCACTTCTTATGGTTATTTTCACCAACTTGCTTTCTATTTCTAAATTTATTTTTTGTTTACATTAGGAATAACAAATCCCTGAGTTGTCTGAAATAACTGTAAGACATACAAATTAGTTTCTTTTTTAAATCTTCAAAAATTTTGCTTTTCAGCAAAGATCGGTTCCAATGTTGACAAATCAAAGATTGTTACTAATCAAATGTCTTATCAAGGAGACTTAAATTTTAGTTCATTTGAAAAACCACCCCAAGTCAATTCACCCTTTTCCAAATTATAAACTCTTTCTTTTCTCTTTTCGTTATTGTAAGTTGTTTACTATTTCTGATCCCCAGCTGATCAAAATTTTAAGTTGTTTTGTTGTTGAATGTTAAGTACTGTATGTTTTCACTTGAATTGGGACACTGAGTAATTTCATTACATTTAAATTTACAAATGTTTAACACAAACACATTGCACAGAGCTGGGTTTCCTAGACTGTTCAGGGACTTAATATTGTAGAATACTCTCGGGACTGTTGAGTGGGGAAAAATTCTCTCATGGAAGTAGACAATGTGTTATGTATTTGTTTTTATTAATTTCAACTAATATGAAATACAGTATGATTTTTAAAAATGTGTTTATTTAACCCACGAATAGTTCATTCTAACCAGGGCTTTAGAGTAAATACAGGCAGTTGAACTGAGTTATAGTTAATATTACAAAAATCACTCTGTATTCATAAAGGAGATTGCAACCCAAGTTGAGTCCTTTTCTGTATCATTAAACTTTAAGTATGCATCAGAGGAATTCAGAAGCTGTAAGGATAAATAAGTCAAAAAACTATAGACCTCTTGAACTCACCAATAATAAGTAAAATCATGGAATTATATTTCATTTAACCATGGAAAACAAAGTGAAAAACAAGCAATTCTGACGTGGGGTATAGGGTGGTTAATTTCATGTGTCAACTAGATTGGGCCATTAAGAGTTTGATGTTTCGTCAAACACTATTCTTGGTGTTCCTGTGAGGGTGTTTTTGGTGAGATTAACACTTAGCTCAGTGGACTTTGAGTGGAGCAGATCACTTTCTATAATGTGGGTGGCCCTCATCTAATTAATCAAGGCCTAACTAAAACAAAAAGACCGGCTTCCTCCAAGTAAGAGAGAATTCTCCAGCACACTGTTTTTGTCTGCAGCATCATTTCTTCCTGGTCTACAGCAGACTGTCTTTCAACTGGAACTGAAGATCATCAGTTCGCCTAGGTCTCTAGCTTGCCCACCCACCCTGTAGAGTTTGGACTTGCCAGCCTCCATAAACACATGAGCCAATTCCATGTAATAAATCTCTTTCTCTCTATAGATTCATATCCTATTGATTTTGTTTCTCTGGAAAATATTAATACAGGAAGTTATTTAATTTTCATGTTTGCTGAATCATGGATCTTTTGAGTTGAATAACTAAGACAATACATTTTTTCCCATGTGATTAAGATGCCACCATGTGTAACTCAAAGTAAATTGTTGTTTCTATTTTAATGCTCACTTATATTTTACTTTGTTTTCCCTTCATTGTTTTTGTTTCTTAATTCGTTTTCTCAGATTTGTGCTGTTAGTTTTATAACCTGAATTTAATTCATTTCCAGAATTCATTAAATAGTTACATATTTTAAGTTTCATATCAAATTGTCTGCCATAAAGGACCAATCTTTACTTCCAAGATGACAATAAACCTTTGTATATAAAGAACACTTCTGAAGAACATAACATAGATATGAAAGATTAACTTGATAAACTATACTTCAGTCATGGGTCTTTCCCATTGAAACTAATACTTTACACCAAATTTCAAATAGATCACTCAAAGCAGTTTCTCCATTTACTCACATATAAAAACTTAACTATTAATTTATATACAAAGACTAACACAGAATTAATATAATATGGTACATTTATGAAGTCATTCCCAAAGCATCTAAATTCTAAAGCAGTATAAAAACAAACATTATTAATATTTGTTTATTATAATTAAGTATAGATTTACATGGAAACATTGAGTGGCTTATAAAAAACGGTTCAAACCATATTATAATTTATTCATTGATCTAGCATGCCAACTTTCTGTTTAATAATGTACATAAAAATAGGTACTCACACAAGAAATTTTAAATGGTGCAAATGTTATAGGGTCTTCCCCAAACAAAGGCCAATAGCGCTCACATTTTTTCTGTTGTCCCCCACAAAAAAAAAAAAAAAAGTTAGTAAGTAATCCATATGATAGTTTTTCTTGAACTTTTATAAATAAATACTTTGTGCCCTGGTGTTCAGCTTGTTTTTCCATCCCAGAAAACAGAAAAACTGGCATCAGTAGGCAAGGAGCTGAAGAGAGCTCAGATTTATCCAACTGTTCTTAAAGGTGGGCTACTGTATGTCCCCTCTCTAAGATTAGTCATGATAACATTATTAACATAAGTGCATTAGCTGTTCATTGCTATCTGCTCGGTTTACAGAGAAGACTCCAAAGATCCTCCACTAAGAAAACAAACAAACAAACAAATCCCACTTAAAAAAAAGTGCCTGGCGAAAGATCCATTTAGAATGAAGGGTAGTCAGGCAAGTTTTAACACCTATAAAATGACAATCTACATGATTCTGACTGAATTTTTGTTAAGTGTAAATTCTGTGACATAGTGGAAAGAGCATTCTCGGTGGTATCAGAAGATTTTCCAAGTATTAATTTTCCTGTTTTATTGGCCTTTAGTTCCTTTATCTATAAAAATAAGAATAAACCTTATCTTACGTGACTGTTGCGAGTACTAAATAATAGTATATTTCAAATGTTCTGATGGTAAAAACCCTATATAAGCATAATATATAATTTAAATTATTCACTTTTATTTGAGATTATAGAAAGTATAACCAGTTTCCCCTCTTACCTTCATTTTAAACAGGTATAGAACATTCTATTTTCACTGATTTCTAATATCAAGCCCCATTTAGAAAATGAGGTAAATGAATGAAAGCCTATTTTAATAGACTATATAGTAATTCTGATACTAACAAATAACACAATTTTATCAAGACCCAATAAAATGAAAGCCTTTAAGTGACAATATAGCTTAAAATAAACCTTTTGGCAGTGAGAAATCTATTGTTTCTTACTAAATTCTTATAGTTTCAAATATAGCAAGTAGAATTATTACCTCTAGGCTAGAATCGACCATTAACTGACAATACTGCTCATGGGCAACAAAGTAGAACTGTCTAGTATGTCAGTTTAGCTTAAGAGTAATACTTTAATATTTTACAAGACTTAAAACCACAAACCTAATTTTCCAGTAGAAATTTACAGAAAATGATCAAAATTAAAATATTTTTGAGGGTTTATTTTTTTAGTCTTCTACCTGGTAAAGTTTTTAACATCTTAAAACAGACAGAAAACAAGTTATAAGAGATTAACTTAGTAAGGACTGAAATTGTGTGACTAATATACTGCTGATTCGGACAAGCAGTAATTGAGTATTATATTGGTATTTATACTCCAGGTATAAACTGATAACTATTGATATTAAACACTGTGTTAAACATCACACATATGTAATCTATAATCATATATTCATTTTAGAGACGAGAAAAGTGAAACTCAGGAGACAGTTCACTGTACCATGCATGGTCAAAATGCAGGTAAAGTGTAGGTTTGATTGATTTCATTATCTATGCTCTTTCCATTCTAAGTTAAGATCTAAGTTAAGGTTATCAAATAAATTAATAGGCCCTAACTTATTGACAATTTGCTACTAACAAAACCCTATGAATCACAAAATCTTCAGCTTCAAAAAATGTTGCATTTAATATAACTTAATTTTTCATCGGGTATTATTACTGATATACAATGGGATATAATATATATTAATGGAATGAAAAGAAAAGTTAAGTCCTAAATCTAAACAGTAACTTAAGAAAACAGGAGAGTAAAACCCAAATTTCCTAATACAACAGATGGTACTGAAGTACATACTAACTACTTAAACAGATAACTTACTTAACAATTTGTTTGTATATTTTCTAATTTTAGGAAATGTTCATTTTCTGTCCAATATTACTGAATATTTCCACTATAGTAAAGAATGGCGTTGGGAGAAATGACAAAAATTATCAGTTAAAATAAGGTTTTCCAATGATTTTTGTATTATAACATCTCACATAACTGAAAGATGTACTATCTTGCTTTATGCAACATATTCTTGACTAAAAAAATTTTAAGATTTTTTTTTACAACAAAAATAATTTTTACTTTAATAAACCACATTAGAATAAGGAAATTTCAAATCACCGCATAACTTGTTTTTTAAGGTTGATTTGTATGTTACATTTATAAAGGACTATACTTAAGTTTTACTTAATTCTATTCTAAAATACATTATCACTTCTGACAATGAAGACTTAGTAATTAATACTGTAGGAGATCACAATAGGTTGAAATTAATTTCACTTGCACAGGGCATAAAAATATCAAGGTTAAAAATTTCAGATTAGGAGATTTTCTTCTCTTTGCTTTGAAGGCAGCATAAACAAAAAATGTAGTGGTATTTGCAGATGGAGAAATCAGAATATTCAAGTTATAAATTGATCATAATTAATTAAATTATTTAACTCATTTTCATAGCGCAATTTTATTCTTATTTTTAAAATACCTCTCTACCTCGGTCCACTGTTCTATTTACGCCATTGAATATTTGAAGATTACTAAGTACCAATAAAAAAAACTATTATTTTTAGTATATAATAAAATGTACTTATGAAATGTAAAAAAGTATATGTGCTTTAGAGATTATTTTGTTCCCTTTATGCAATAAAAGCAATAGAACACACATAAAAAAGTATCTCATTTAACTACTAGAGCTCAGAATATAATAAAAGACTAGAAATATATATCCCTAGAAATGAAGTGATAAAAAGAATACTCCATAATTATTTTAAGTGTTGATAGATATACATACCCTTCCCATCTCAAATTCTCGACAGGCCATTACAATAATCTAAAAAAGAGTGGGGGTGGGATGAGATGAAGAATTTATCAGTTAAACATAATTTAATTTCTTTAATGAAATATAAATGTCAAAAGTTACTCTTTATTCTGAGCAAAAGTACATACTTGGCCTGTCAAAAAACAAGTATTAATATTAAAAGTATGAGTTAAAGAAATAATCAAAATCACACCTTCCAAACAAGGGCTATTTAGCAACAAATTAAAATGGCTTCAATTAACATGATGTATTCAATTTGAATTAAATGTTATGAATCTTATAGATTTACTTCTGACTTTAGAAATTACATTTAATACAATTATCTAAAGGCTGAATGCATTTAACTGTCTTTAAACATAAGGTTATTACATTTGCTTCTCCATCCTAATATTTTACACTGTAATATTTCAAACATACAACAAAGTTGAAATAATTTTACAGTAAACACTATATAACTGCCATCTATATTCTACCATTAAGATTTCACTACACTTGTTTTATCACATAGCTATCCCTGTACCCATCTGTCTACCAATTCATCTTATTTGGTAGCTGTCTTATTAGTTACTGACTTAGGACAAGAATTAAAGTATCGCATCCTCTTCTTAAAATATTTCTACTAGGTTGTGAGAATTTAATGAGATAGACTTGATATCAGTTGCTATATTTTTAGAAAACATTAAATATAATTAACATACCATTATGGCCAAAAAAGTGTTTTCATGTCTTACTCGGTAAAACATCCTATGTCATTACATGTAATACTTCTCACAATAGATTATGAAAAGCAAATTACTTACTACAACATTGTACTCCCAGATCATCCTCCAAAAATCTATTACTGTATTTGCTAAAGGTCCTTGGGTTGCCACATATGCTTTTGGCCCATAAACACCCTGCAATGGTTAAAAGCAAATTTCATTATTATGATTACCAAAAATATTATCTTACCTAAATTTTTAGGTTTCAAATTTTATTAGTAATACTGCTTTTTTCACCTAAAGCATTTCCAAATAATTTCAGTTTCACAGTACATAAAACCATGACAAAATATGTTTAATCCACTTTAGCTTTTGGTAAGATGTTATTACTTTTGTGTATTTATTAGACATGGTACACAGAATTGGTAATTAAACCACCTTATGCTAATTTAAAAATTACTATTTACCTAGGAATTAAAAACAAAAGCCCCAAATTCTAAGTTAACAAAATTAACCATAGCAGAAATATAAAAGCATTCTTTGATTCTAAAAACAATACTAAAACTAGCAAATTGTTCTTTCTTAGCTAAATTCTTTCATAGCTGCCTTCGATTATTTATTCAACTTAAAATTTATTGAGTGCCTACTATATATGTTTCTAATAATGAACCCAAGGATATACCAAACAAGATATCAGACTAAAATACTAAATAGCATGTAATGGAATCATACAATGAATCGGAGTTATTAAAGTGCAATTAAAAACTAGAAGTTTTAACACATGCCCTTATGAAAGAATATAAACATGAACATCTAAAACAGCAAATCACCCGTGTTTTAGTTTCTGTTTAACCTATTTGTTTTGGATTTTGCCATAACTGTAATAAAACTGCCTTTGTTGGGAAAAATTTTTTTTAATTTAAAATGATAATTATTCAGTGGTGACACAAATAATATTAATTTTACCACCTCTTACCATTTTAATATTTTATCAATGACACATATTAAAATATGTATAAATGCCATATATAAAATAAATGAAATTATAATGTCATATAACTAGAAAGATTCAAAAACACAGAATAGCTAATGGAATAAAATAGTCTTTTACTTAAGTACCAATCTGAATTTGTCTCCCTACTGATAACTATGTAAGAACTTGACTGCTTTTGATCAGAATATCCAAAAAAGGCTAACTGTATAAAGACTATATTTAATCCTGCATTTTGTGTTGCCACTTGAAATGGTGACGATTGCCAAGTTTTTAATCTAATTTTACATTCTGTAATTTTAAATCAGTATTAGCCAGTAACTTTAGCCCTGGTAACTTATCTCAAGAAATTATTCAAAAGAATGATAAATGTTCACTGCAATATTACCATCAAGAAAAACTGGAAACAACCTATATGGTTTAACAACAGAGAATGACCAAGTACATTTGTGTACATATACTCAAAGGTATAATCAAGAAGATGATTTAGCAATAGGTAAAGTGTTTATAAGCTATCAATGTAAAAGAAACAAAATAGAACACTTTATTTCCAATATCACAAAACTAAGGAAAACTGCTTATCCTTATGAATAAGGGCACTAGAATGGAAAGCACAAAAAAAGTGTGTCAGGGTTGTGATTTTATTTTTATTTCTTTGCTGTTGGTATCATGTTTAGGCAATTTAAAACAATTTAATAAAACTAGTATGTAGGGATACATAAAGTATGACAGAGAAACGCCAATTTAAAGTTAACACATACCTTAATAAAATTTGCATTGATATAGTCTGAATCTTGAGAAGGCGTCTTTAAAGTCAATTTAACTCGGCTGTGATCAACTACAAAAAAAAAATATCATAAATTATGTCCTGTTGGCAGATAGGTGTTTTCTAATGAACCATAAGTAGGATTAAATAAATTACTACAAATATTTACTTAAAAAAACAATTCATAAAAATTGACTCTAGGTACCAGCAATTTCTAACATTGTTTCGAAAGGAAGTAAGTCTTTAAAAACAAATATCTGATGATGTAAAGCTGTGTTTTAAAGTTGCTATCAGTATAATCTCAGGAGCTATTTTAACATGCAAATTCCTGGGCATCATCCTGGATTTATGAGACAAGAGTCTGGGGTTTAAGTCTCTGCAGTTCTTAATAAGCATATCATGTGATAAGCACTAATTACCAATACACAAGCTCATTTGCCAAAATTTTTAAGAAATCTAACTTTCATATTTTATAAGAAATTATAAAAATTAAGTAAGCTATGACGGATAAAATGAATTAAGATGTATAAAAGTACTCAATACTGCACTTGGCCAATATTTATTACATAATGTCTACTCAGGTTAGAAAACAATCTTTACGATAAAGTTCAAAAAATATAAATTTTATAAAATCATGTAGTTCTATTTTCAAAATAAAAAATACATATGATTTTTAAAAACTAGATCTTAAAGGAAGATATAAAACAAAAAGTAATCTTTCTCTGCCCTTAAATTTTAGGGCTCTCTCTTTCCCAACAATGACACTATTAAGGTTCTTTTTTTCCTTTTAAAAGTAATTTTTATGCATATACCTATATACTTTGAATTACACAAGTGCAATCATACTATACATGTTGTTCTATATCTGTTACTTTTCAGTTAATAATATATCCTGCTATGCTATACACCTGAAATATTATGTTAATTATAATTGAAAAATAAAAATTAAAAAAATATATCCTGTAACTCTTCTCAGAGCAAATATAGATCTGTCTTATTCTTTTTAATGTTACATGGAATCCATTAATATGAATTTTTCATAATTTATTTAGCTACACTACTGATGGGCCCTTTTTTAATATTAGAAACACTACAATGAACATTGCTATACGTATAGCTGTTGCCAGCATTGTTCCTGACTTACCTGCTACTTGCCTTCTGAAAGGTGTATAAAGTATGTCCAATTTATATAAGTGAATATACAAGTGTTATTAGTAAGAGTGAGTGGGTGTTATCATACTTTTTAATAGTTGGCAATCTAAAAATGTGAAAAAAATCGACTTGCATTTCTTGAATTATGCAAATTGTCGCACATTTTCATGCTGTCATTGATTATTTATATTTCTTTTACCATAAACCTCCTGTTTATATCCTTTGCCCGTTTTCACCATTTGTCTTTGTTTTCCTACTGATTTATGTAAAATCTATATAAAGAAAAATCAGCCCTTAGTTATAGGTAATGCAAATAGTTTTTTCCAGCTTGTGTTGATTTTTAAAAACTTTTTATTTAGAACTAGTTTTAGATTTACAGAAAAGTTGCAAAAATAATATAGAGACGTCTCATACATCTCTCACTTAGCTTCCCTGAATGTTAACATCTAACATAACCATAGCACAATTATCCAAATCAGAAAATTAACATTGTTACTATTAACTTTTCCCATTTAGAAAAAAAAAAAATGCAGCTTGCTGCCAGCTTTCATGTGTAGGAGTGCTACATTTTCTAGGATTTGACATTTTCAGCGATCGAGAATTACTATATATTTTGCAAATGGAAATACCACTAAAAACAGAATGCTATAAATAGAATGATGTAATTTGTTTTCAAAGACTATCAATATACTTGAGTGATGCGAAAAAAATAATAAAAGCGTGATTTCGTGGCAATCTTTTGGGGTAACGTTAGGACTGTAATCCACAAATTATCTTGGGGTAAACACTCCAGCTGCAAGTGCTGCCAGCAAGTATTCTCGGGGCAAACGAGAAAAGGGTTAACTAAACAAGAGACTATATACAAATTTTATCAGCTTTTTTAAAAAAAAAACAACTTTCTTCTCTTCCCAGGATCTTGTATTACGTTTAGTTATTATTTCTTCTTACTGTCTTCCAATCTATAAAAGTTCCTTTCACTGATATCTTTCTTATGATTAGAATGAGGTTATGAATTTTTGGCAAGGATACCAGAGAACAATGATGTGGCCTTTTGAGAAGACACACTATGAAGTAACTATGTCATATTCCTTGGATGCTAACTTTGGTCCCTGGGTAATATGGTGTCTGCGATGTAAAGTTACTACCTTTCCCTTTGTGGTTAATAAATATTTGTTGGGAGATACTTTGAGCCTATGAAATCTCCAAATAGTAAAACTGCATAATATTCACAGTCTCTAGATTAAAAAGGACAGTAACATGTAACATGTAAAATTAGAATGGACCATAACATATAACATGTAAAATGCCATTATTCTATTATGGTTCTTTCTAATCCAGGAACTATGAATATTAAAGGCAATAAAAATATAAAAAGGCAAATATAAAAGTGGTAACAAATAAACTTCTTGGCACATTCTTAAAGGACAACTAATGAAAAACTAATTTATTTGCCAATGACCGAAATTTTATACATTCATACTAAGGCTCAGTTCTGTTGATTTTATTTATTTTTGCTGAAATCTTCTTTGGAAATTTGTAGAAAGGGACATATAAGAAAGGCATACTAACTGTCAACTGAAATTACTTATCTTCTTGCCATGTTTCCAGGAAAGAAAATGTTTATATGTTTATCAATGATCTGATTCTTATTTCATACAATTCTACATCTTTTTTTTTTTTTTTAAAGCCATTTTGGATAGGAGATACACATCAAAAATAGTATGCTTCTGGAAAATGAGTACGGAACATTCAGTACTTAGGATAATGATGGTTAAGCAACTACATGTAGCTTTCTCTCATCATGTTTGCCAGTAATGAGGGGTCCCAATTAATTACCCTTATTCACATGGCACATGAGCCTCTATTCAAAATATCTCAAAGGCAGAGACTTTGTACAATAGTTGGTTTACCACGGTATCCTCAGTAAATGTTTTTGGGGATTGTGAATCCAAATGAGAATAGTGGATCCCAAATGATAGTCAAAACTGGTGCCAGGCTGCTACACGCAAGTTAGGAATTTAAAAAATTTTCTATGATGGACAGTTTTATGCATATACAAAAATATGCTAGTATAATGAATCTCCATATATCCATTACCCAGCTTCAATAATTATTGAATAAGACATATTGTCAGTCTTATTTCATCTGTCTCTAATCATACATCAGATGGGGGCTGGGGAAAGTGAATTAAAACACAAGATCTCTGAGTCCCATATTCTGCAATAAGTTTGATTCAGTAAATTCAGTGACTTTTTAAAAAACTCTATAGCACGAGCAAATTTTGTAGTCACTACTTTATACTTATAATCATAGTATATTATTGAGAACTTAAAAATCAATATTATGTTGCTCATATAATACATCATGTGTATTTTAACATTCATTAGTGCTCCTATTAAGCATTAAAACAAGGAGAAAGAATAAAAAGCATCATAAAGAAATGAAAACAATCATTCCCAATCTCCATGGTTTTGCTGAGTGCCTCCATGATCTCCCAAGTGCCCAACTCCAAAGAGATAAAATCAATATTGGCTACACAAGAGGCTCTTTAAAGCAGCAACTTTTTCTTTTTGTATAAACATCTACAACCCATGGCAACAAAAAGAATATCTATAAAAAAAAACCATAACATTAAAATCTGTATAAAAAATATAAAATATATATGTAAAAGTGTTCTAGTATAAAATAACCCAAATATCCAAGATAGCACCAGAAAAAAAACACCTAATTGATCTTTGAACAGTGATGAAACTACTTTTAATTGATCAAAAGCAAGGATGTCTGCTCTTGCCACTTCAAGACTACATTATACTAGAGGTTCTAGCCAGTGCAATAAGGCAAAAGAGAGACTCATATTGAAAAGTAGTAAAACTGTCATTGGCAGATGACATGATTCTGTATGTAAAATATCCTAAAGGATCCATAAAAAACAACTAAACTAAAAAATGAGTTCAGGAAAGTCACCGGATTAAAAAAAAAATCAAAATATAAACTGTATTTCTAAATACAGATGACTCTTGAAACAATGTGTGTGTGGAGGGAGGCGAGGGGTGTGAGTTAGGGGCAGTAACCCTCCATGCAGTTGAAAATCTTTTTATAACTTCTGACTCCTCAAAAACTTAAGTTCTCCTTCAGTATCTGTGGGAGATTGAGTCCAGGATTCCCATGAGTACGAAGGATGTTCAAGTCTCTGATATAAAATGGCATAGTTCAGAGCATAGATCATAGATGTGGGCCCGCCACATCTGCTGACTCCTAACCTCAGATCAAAAACAGTACATGTATTTATTGAAAAAATTGTGTATAAGTGGCCCTGTGCAGTTCTAACGTGTGTTGTTCAAAGGCCAACTGTACTAGTAAAAAAGAATTTGAAAATTAAAATTTCATTTACAATGGCTTAAGTAAAAAAAAAAAGAAATATGAGACTTGTATACTGAACACCATGAAACACTGCTGAGAGAAATTAAAGAAAATCTAAATAAATGAAGAGAGAAATTCCATGTTCATAGATTGGAAGAGTCAATATGGTTTAAGATGACAATTCTCCCTAAACTGATCTATAAATTCAATGCAAAAATCCCAGTAGGATTTTTATGGAAGCTGACAAGCTGATCTCACAAGTTATATAGAGATGCAAAGGACCCAAAAGAACCAAACCAATTTTAAAAAAGAACACAGTTAGAGGACTTATACTCTTTGCTTTTAAAACTTATTATAAAGCTACAGTAATCAAGACAGTGAGATACTGGCTTAAGAATAGGTCAATGGAATGAAATTAAATGGATGGGTCAAATGATTTCCGAGAAAGGTAGCAAAGCAATTCGATGGAGAAAGGATGGGTAGTCTTTGGTGCTGGAACAATCCGACATGCACGAAGATTATTTCATACCTTAATCTCACACTATATTATGAAATTAATTCAAAATGGGTTATAGTCTTAATGTAAGAACTAAAACAAAAATACTTCTAGAAGAAAAATGAAAAAACATGGAGAAAATCTTTATGACTAAGATTAGACAGAGTTCTTGCACAGGACATCAAAAGCATGATCCATAAAACTGAATAGATTCCACCAAAATTAAAAGCTTGTACACTTTAAAAGACAACATTAATAAAATGAAAAGCCATAAACAGGGGGAACAAATTTTTCAAATCATATCTGAAAAAAATACTTGTATTTAGGATATGTAAAGAACTTTTACAACTCCACAGGAATAAAAAAAAATCAAATTTTAAAAGAGTACAACTGATTTCAAGACATTTTTCACCAAAAAAGATATATATGTTGCTAATAAAACATGAAAAGATGCTCAATCAATGTCATTAGGGAAAAACAAATTAGAACCACAATGAGATACTTCTACAAACCCACTAGAATAATTATAAAAAGTCAGTAACAAGTGTTGGCAGGGAATATGAAGAAACTGGAACCCTCATACTGTTAGTGGGAAAGTAAAATGGTACACAGCTACTTTGAAAAAGTTTAGCTATTTCTTAAAAAGTTAAACATAAGTCTCCACAGACCCAGGAATTTCACTGCTGGGTATCGACCCAAGAGAAATACAAAACCTATGTCCACATAACAATTTGCATGGAAATATTTATAATAAATAGTATTATTCATAATCCTCATCAACTGGTAAATGGATAAACAAAATGTGATATAACCATAGAATGGAATATTACTGAAAGATAAAAAGGAATGAACTAGTAATATATACTATAACGTGGAAAAATAAAAAAACGTGCTAAGTGAAAAAGCCAGACACAAAAGACTACATATATGATTACATTTATAATGAAATTTCCAGAAAAGAAAACTCTATATAGATACATAAAGAACAGTGGTTGCCTGGGGCTGAAGATTACAAAGTGGCATAAATGATATTTTGGGGATAATGGAAATGTTCTAAAACTGTATTGTGCTGATGGTTACACAACTGTATAAATTTACTAAAAATCATTGACTTGTACACTTTAAATGGATAAATTTTATGGCACGTAAATTATATCTCAATAAAGCTTATAAAACATACTCTTTCTGCAAGCACTTAATATGCTAACCATGCAAAGGAAATGGATGACTTAACATTATTCTTATGACAGTAAGTAAACATACAATTTTTAAAGTACAACTGCTTTCAATATAATTTTCTAAATTAAAGTGACTAGAAATTTATTTGAAACTTGATTTGTCAAACTTTACATAATTATAGGAAAAAAGGCACTGCAACTCTAACTATAGCACAGTGATTAAGAGCTCAGGCTCTAGAACAAGGTTTCTCAACCTCAGCTCTGCCGACATTTTAGCCTTGGATAATTCTTTATTGTGAGGAGGCTGTAGCCTCTGTATTATAGGATGTAGCAGCTTCCCTGGCCTCTGCCCACTAGAAGCCAGTAGCAGCCTGCCCACTCCATATCCCAGTTGTGACAACCAAAATGTCTCTAGACACTGCTAAACGTCCCTTCAGGGACAAAATCACTCTACTTAAGAACCAGTGTTCTGGACACAAACTGCCAGGATTTAAATTCTTATCTACTCCATTAGCTCTGTGACAAGTTATTTAACCTTTCTACATCTCAGTTTCTCATCTGCAAAGTGGCATATAATAGTATCTACCTCATAGATTTGTTGTGATGATTATGGCAAATAATCCATTTATTACAGAAAATGGCAAACAATACAAAATCAGGGCTTTTATTTTTCAGAGGGCCAGTTTAATAGCATACCACTGATCTTCCCTCTCTATCTCTACTCAAAAATATAAAGGTTCCCCCTTCTGTTATCAGCTTCCTCTATGCACCTCACTCCTACTATGTTATTCTCAATATAGTATTAATCACCATATGGCAGACCACATACCTTATCTGTATCCACTGTCTAGTGCCTTGACTAGAATAAAAGTTTCACAAGGGCAGGGTTTTTTGCCACTTTGTTTTCTGCTATATTCCCAGCACATAGCATATGATCAAAGTATTTTGTAAAACGAATGAATGAAATACAACATATGAAAACAGAAACCTAAGGCTGTTTAAAATCATTTCCCCAAATGGAGTAAGTACATTAATTCCAGAGCATAGTAAGAATACCTTGAGATTATCTTGCTTAACAAACACTATCCAGAAGAAACTCATGCCGTCCACTATTCTAAAATGGACTGGAAGGAAAGTGGAGTGTATTCTCCAAAAGCTTAATGAGTGGTTATTATGTGCCAGGTACAATTCTAAGTATTTTACACATGTTAACCTACCTAATACTCAAAATAATCCTAAAAAATATTATTTTAACTTCCATTTTATGGATGAGGAAACCAAGGCATAAAAAAGATGAATCTGAAATAATATAAATAGCAAGTGGTAGAACCAGGATGTGAACTTCGACTCAAAACTTTTCACCATTATGCTATGCTGCCTCTTAGCATAGCAATCTGCTAAAACTGGCTACCCATAGATTCTAAAGCTGAAAATGAAGTTGAATAAGAGAAAAAAGAAGGATTAAATTTATGCAAAGGAGACAGTGAGAAAGGGAGGGAAGGCAATTAGAGAGGGAAGAGAAGATCTGAAAGAGAGATACCCATGGAAGAAAATTTCAGAAAGAGACTGGCTAATGGCATCAAAATAGTTAACAGAAAGGAATAAGCATTGAAAAAAGATACCAAATGTGGCAATTAACTACTAAGAAGAGCAGACATGCAGGCATGAATCATCTTATTAATTCATTTTTTCATGTATAATGAATCAACTAAGGTGCATATTGTGACTAGGGAGTAGATAAGAGTTAATATTTTTAGCATTTTACAAATTTATTCAATTACATTTATTGAATTATCTGTCTGCATGATTTTAATAAAATAGCTTTTTTGAACAGGGAATTCATAAAAGATATTCTTACTTGGATTCTTCAGTATTTAAAATTAAGTTAGTATCAGAGTAATTGTGATGCTTAAAGAAAAATTAAACAACAATATAAAATGCAACAACAACAAACTACTATCAAAAGGAAAACAAGCACAATTACAAATTATCTTGTAGTGTACTTTGAAAGAGAGGTTAATTCTACTTTCTTAACAATCAAACTCATTAGAAAGACTAAAACTAGGTTACAAACTGCTAATCAGTACTTCCATTTCTATTAAGGGCATTTCAAACTTACATGGCAGTATGTCCTTATATCTGTTCTTTTTAACATTTTCTTCTTTTTCTCCAGTGGCTGTGGGATAAATCTTTTCTGTTCTATATTTGGTAGACAATCTTCTTAATCGCTTAAAATACAAAAAGAAAGAAAATACAAGTTTAGAAAAACATTACTATTTTCAAAATTCTAATGATTTACAAATAGCTCTTCACTGAATTTTGCTAACCCCAATTCCTCACAACTCATTTTCCTGTTTTTCTAAGCTCACAGTAGCTTCCTACCCCTTAGTAATTAATCCCAAAGATGATCTGTTTTTTAGCATAAGTGCAAACAAAAGATTAATATTCCAAATAGGAGTGAAACTAGAATAAAAGTAATTTTATTTAAAGAAATCATTAATAAGCCGAGTCAGAATTTTTAACTCAGTCCTTAAGTAATTTTTGTGTTTTAACTAAGGGTCCTAAAAACCAAGTTTTAAAATCATGCCTAAAAGATTATGTACAATTTTCTTTATTTTTTCTCTTAAACCTTGAGCACCCATGATGTGCAAGGCTCCTTCCTTACCATAAGCTAATAATTACTTATAAGACACTGCAAAACAAAGTTCTTTCACATATTGAACTGGAAATGTCCAACAAAGACCAATTCTGCTTATTCACTGCATTACAGAAGTGGTTTGTGAATTAGTGACAAATTCTTACCACATATGGCAGTAGGGATGTTCTTTGGGCTGGAATATTTCTGCGTGTCAGTAATACACTTCCTGCTTTCAGAAGCACTGAAAGTCAGCATTGTGAATTGTTTAAATTCACTACTTGACTACATTGCTGAAATTTAATTTCAAAGGAGCCTACTTTCTTCCAGCCTTAAAGACATATTAAAAGCATTCTGGTTTTACTATTCAATAAATTATTAAATACAAATGAAATGAAAAAGAAGTCTGGAAATGTTTAACTTTTTCACTATTTTATTTTTGCTACTTGTGCTGCTGATAGATAAGCAACTTGAATATTATGTCTATATTTTTAAAAATCACAGATAGAACTTTAATTCAAGATTCTTAACTTATTATCCTTTAACATATAGCACTTTAAATAATCTTACAAATAGGCGTTTATATATAGAATAGCGTCTTTGATTTTCTTTGAAAAACCAATAAACTTTATCGTCATAATCTTAGAGGCCTAAAACAGGAATACATACTTTTTCTTTAAGATGAAAAGATTTACTAGAATTTTGTTTGGCACTGACACAAGGCCAAAGTAAAATTCCCCACATTTATGATGCTATTTCCTGTAGTAATAAAGTTCTCAAAGTGTATTAAGGGGGGGAATTGTATTTAAAAGTAAACGGGGCTGTTGGTGAGGATATGGGAAAACCAGAACTTAATTAAGTGCCTGTAGAAAAGAACATTTTAGCATAATCCCTAAGGAGAGTAATCTGGCAATTACAAATAAACATAACCTCTTAACCCAGGAATTGTACTTCTACAAATCTGTCCTCTAAATAAATGGCACACACACAAAATGATGTATGCACAAAAAGTTACTTACTGCAGCACTGTTTATAAGAGAACAAAAGACTGCAAATAATTTTAAAAATCTATTACTAGCCAAATGGACTTGTTTCATCCATACGATCAAATATGATACAGTTGAAAACCAATGAGGAAGCTCTTTATATATAGTGATATGAAAATATCTCAAAAATACATATTACATGTAAAACAGCAGGGAACACAGATGTATAATATACTATTAGTGTTAAAAAGAATAAAAATAAATTTGTATTTGCTTGTACATGTGCATAAAATATCTCTGAAGAGAAATTATTAACAAAGGTTGCCCGTGGAGAAGAATGGGTAGGTGTAAAAAATAGATGGAAAGGAAATATTACTATATGTCTTTTTTTTTGGATTATATGAACATATTGTCTATTCAAAAAAAATTTTTAAAAAGTAAAGGGGAAGTAGAAAAAATTGTTCGTGATTTAATTACTTCAGAGTAACAAAGATCCTCCAAATTACTTACATATACATATGGCATATTTAATCAGAATTTTTATATTCTCTGCTTAAAGATTTTCATTTTCAGATATTTATAGTATTTTAATGCATTACAAGATTATATGTGAATGTGACTTACAAAAAGATATCAATCTAAACAGTTGCAGAAACAAAGGAGGAAAAGGAATGTAACTTAGGCAACTGTCACTGGAAAAAGTATACACATATAACTACAAAGGAAAGAAGGAATAATTTAATTATAAAATGTGAATGCACTTCTGGAATATGTGCAACAATCACTCCAAGTATTTCTTCTTTTACATGACAAATTATGTTAATTGAGAAATGTGCAAAAGAAAGTTTTTATGTGAAATGACTTTTCATCTCATATAATGAACTTTAAGAACACTTGTGTACATATAAGAATCAAATTTGAGTCTCACATATTTTTATATATCCAGTTTTCTTAAAGCCTAGCATAGCAATCTCTGATGTAGTATAAATAAAACAAAGGACCTATTAAATATAAAAACTTTGTACATTTTTTTTCCTTCAGAAACCAACATCAAAAAAATTGAACCCAACTATATTTAAAAGATATCCTTAAGTAGGGACTTATTTCCTCACAACAACAAAGTCAGCTTTATAGTTAGCTGCTCCAATTAACTGGGTCAGCACTTTCTAGCTGTATGACACTGAACATATTTAACCTGTGTCTCACCTTTTGTAATATGAGAATACCTACACTCGGCAAACAGCCTGACACAAAAATAGGCTTAATAAATGTTAGCTATTATTACCAAGTCAATCACTGAAACTCTTTAAATGTTATTTGCTACTACAGATCTATTCCTTTCTTTAAAACCTTTCCTACACCAGAGATCAAAATGAGTCACATAGCCTGGGCCAATCTGTTTGCCTTTGAGTGTTAAGCATTATAAAGCATGCTTCATTCGTATTGTCAAATTTCAGCATGCTTTAGAATCACCTGGAGGGCCTCTTAAAATAGAGGATGCAGGGCCCCACCTTCAGAGTTCTGACTCAGTTGGTCTGGGGTACAGCCTGAGAACTTGTATTTTTATATGAGTTCCCAGGTGATATTGTTGTCTGAAAAACACACCTTCAGAACCACTAGTATAAAGTGGAAGAGGAAGGAGTATTGCAATCAATTGCATGGAGGAATGGAGGTTGGTTTTCAACAATTCTTAGGTTCTTCTGTATTACGTACAGGTTGGCAGCATCAAATAATTTTGAAAAAATGGGTTTTTTTCTTGGGAGGTGGTAGACAGATTAGGGATGAAGAAGGGGAACTGTAATTATCAAGTAGCAAAAAAAGAGACGGGGAAATGTAATTATCAACTAGCAAAAAAAGGGACAGCTGTAACTGAAAGCAAAAAAATGCACCAGGTATAAACAAAAAGATCTTATATAAAAGAATTAAAAGGTTTTCTATCTCTTAAAACATCAGTATGATACAATACTGTATGGACCTGGTAGCACTTGACACCAGCAGTGTGTAATTGAGAAAACACACACACACCATAAAAAGGTGCTTTCAAGATTTTACTTTAAAATTACCCCATAATTATATTTCTGTGTTTTTGTGGTATGCTTTTCCTTTGCTACTTAGTGGTCGTTCCACTCACATACTTGCAAATCTTCCTTTTAAGTCCTAGCTCCTTCTGAGTTTCTTATCCCTTTCATGCAAATATAATCTTTCCCTTTTGAGTTCTTTTTAGACTTTAGATGTACTTGTAAAACACCATTTCCTTCTCTTTTTAATGATAAATATATTAAACTTTAAACTCTGTGAGTACAATATTACTGTTAATATTTATAATGCTCTGTACCCGTGGAGCATATTAAATCTTACATGTCAAGTAAGTTAATTTTAGAATAATTTTAATGCTGGCCTAAACAAAAGAAGGTTTTCTCCTTTTAATAACACATCAAAATTAATGTCCAAATAGTGCCTGAAATTGAGGTAGCACTGAAGTTCACTGAACTATATGAAATGCAGAGTATCTACACATTTAATTTCATTTTAACTTCTTGACCAATATTTTCATGGTTTCTAGTGAAGCTGTTACTAGAGAACAAATTGAGAAATATGCCACAATATACTAAGGAATCTTATTCATAAGCTTAGTGCTATGCAACAGACTGTATAAGAATAGGACTGAACTAAACACTAATAAAATAATTCATTTATTAAGTCATACATAATTTTCAATAGAACCTTAAAGCAAAAAATTACTTCAAATCACTTATTATGTTAACTAGGAAAAAATACAGCTAAATGGTATATATAAGTTTTTTTTTTTAATTAAGCAAACAACAAAAAAAACCAATCCTTTAAAAAAGACATTTCAATAAATTTTACCTTTAAAAGTCTCGAAAAAGTCAAATATACTCTAACTAATTTCATTCTCATCTCAGAGTTTCTGTTCTAAAAGAGAAATCTGATCATTTTAATTTTAGTCTCATACTTAAAAATCCTCCAATGGGTCTATCACCTCCAAGATAAACTATCAATTCCTTAGTTTAATTATAACACATTTTGAGTGATGCCTGTCCAATTTCCTAGTTTCTTTTTATAACACTCTCTGACTTAGACTGATGCTTCAGCCATACAGAATTGCTAACAACCGCCACAAGCAGTCCTCCACCTGTTTATATCAGAGTTTCACAATTCTCCCTCTTGCTATTAAGTCAACAGTAGAACTCTGGATAAAGTGTTATTTCCTTTGTGAAGTCTTTCTTGAACTGTCCCTTCTTAACCACTTCTCAGTCCCCTAGCACTGAGAGTCAATAAACATTGCTCTATTACCACTTCTGAAAGTATTCAAAAAATTGTCTGCCTCACCCACTGGACTATCTTATTGGATTTTATAGACCAATATCAAATATAATGCAAATCACATTAAAAATGAGTAAATTCAAAAATTACTTATTGAGCCTTCTCAGACAAGTCACGGAAATATCTCTAATACTAGAATTTTTGATGCAAACAAAAATTGAGTTTTTCACTTTGATTTAAAGTTCCAAATTATTTTGTTTATCTCTTAAAACACAAAAGTTTTATTCCCCTAATCCTATATCATTAAATTGATTCTCAAAGTCCTCAAAGCCACATGCAACGCAATATGACTATCTTCTTTAAGGTACCCATCTATGTGTCAAGATTTGAGGTCTACAAAGGGTAGAACAGTTTCATTGTTTATCTAAGGACCGGAGCTAATGAGAACGTGTCGTGTGATGTTTGCTAAATCTCTCCGTTCAGACAGCTGTCTGCTGGATTGTCCACTGCATGTCTCATGGGCATCATAAACCTCCAAATAGCACCACCATTCAACAGTTGTTCAAGTCTGAAAGCTGGGAATCATCCTTGATTCTTTCCTTTACCCTTCCCCCTTCCCTCCAAGTATCCAACCCAACAGCAAGTTGTGTTTGCTCTACCTCTAAAAGATATCTCTCTTCACAGGCACTAAACAGACTTAGAATTCAAAATACATTTAGGCAGGGACAAGTACTGAATTTTATTGTTGGCTAGATTTTAAATCAGGACAATTAGGAAGACAAATGGACACAAAAGTAATAGAGCTAAAATGGAAATTAAGCTAACTCAAATTCTTTTTGAAGTAAGATGGGATATAAGTAAATTAAACGTTGGAGCTCATGCTATTACTAGTCCACACACTACTGCCCCAAATTCCTCAATGTTAAAACACTTAAAAAAAAAAAAAAAACACCCTATGAATTTCATAAGACAGTATTTTTAGTAAATATGTACATAATATACAGATCTTAAAACTGTACCTTTAAAATAAAATGAAATTACTTTAAGCTTAAGAGTTACATTATAGCAAAATATAACAGATATCTAAATCATAAAATAGGACTGCTTTTGCCATTGCTCTAAAAAGTTTGAGGCAATTACCGGAGAACTTATCTGGAATTTTAAAAGGCAGGGGGCTTGGCACACAGTTGGCACTCAATAATACTATTAAATGAATAAATTTATCTGGTGTTATACCTGAAATGCTTTTGTGTCTTAGGTCACAAAAGCGACTCAAATCTAATACTAAATTAATCCTACCATACAAGTTGCATGATTTTTAAGCCAAATAAAAAATTTAAAAACCCAATACAAAGTAACAGCAACAAATAGTAAAATCAGAGTATAATTTCCACCAAAAGCATATTATCTCTATACTATACTAGTGGTTTTTAAATCTTTACAAACATAGTTATATAAAAATATGCATACCTCTAATGTGACAAGCAATTAAAAGAACCAGAGTATTTCAACTATACAATTGCAATATCAACCTTTAATTGCAAAATATGCAACTGTACCTTTCAAAATTCATCTTATCTTTGCTCACACTTTACTTACTGCTGGGTGACAGATTAATTTGTCTGCCATTCTTTTTCAGAAATGCATAGCTCACTTCTCATTTGAAGCTAACATAATTTGAAAAAAAAGGGGCTAATCTTATGCGTCTTTGGGTAACAAAATTATTTTATTTTTTGTTCAATATTTTCGATGTTTGTTATTTTCCTAGCAGTTTGCCAAGCAAACTCCTTGCTTTCTTCTAGCTCAATAGAGAAATCATCTTGCTGAAACACTTCCTGAGACTAGTACTGGCACCCACCCCCGTCTTCCACTTCCTCCAAAATTGCTTCATCTCTACCCACAGCTTTTTATCTATACCTCTAATTTAGGATATATAGTGATATATGATAATTCATTATGTACATACACCATCCCTGGCAGAACATGAACTCCCTAAAGATTCATACCCTATCATCTTTTTCTATTAGTACCAGTTAGTGCCAGCATAACCCATGAAAAACAGTACTGTTTAAGTGTTCTCAGGTGGTAATGTTCAGTCCAAAGAAAAAGGATGCAAATCAGAATTGACAGCATACTTAATAAACAATCTTCTTTCCCCTCTTATACTTCATTACTACTCAACAGGACTGCTTTGAGTCAGAAAAGCTGGGGTTCACTTTCCAGTTCCATTACCTACTAGAAAGGAGATCTCCTCAATATAGCAGCTGAACAGGTGTAGCAAGAGACCTTAATTTCAAGAATTTGTTTTTATATAAAACTCTGTACTACAGGCTTTATATTTAACAATAAATATGGCAAAACAGAAAAGCTAAAAGGAAAAAATTTCACAAGCTCATAATTGATTTTTTCAACAACCTAGAGCAGCGGTTCCCAACCTTTTTGGCACCAGGGACCAGTGCTCCTATGAGAATCTAATGCCTGATGATCTGAAATGAAACTGAGGAGGTGATGCTAGCGCTGGGGAGTGGCTGCAAATGCAGATGAAGCTTTGCTGGCAGTCCCCACCGCTCACCTCCTACTGTGCGGCCCGGTTCCTAACAGGCTATGGACCCGTATGGGTCTGCAGCCAGGGGGTTGGGGACCCTTGGCCTAGAAAGGCAAATGCTTTTCTTTTCTTAAAGGAAAGGTTCCTGTTCTCTGGTTGGAAAAGAAAATACAGTGCTTCATCATGATCAAAATAAGTTAAGAGGTATAATCCAAGTTTATTCTCTTCCTACCTAAGAATAAGCTATATTCTTATTGAAATGAAATAGAATCCCATTTGAATTAAGAGGACAATAAAAACATTTTTTCTTTTTTCTTTGTTTTTTTCACACCTACAGCACCTGGTATTCCTAGGTGGTCTCCCATCCAAGTACTTACCAGGCCAGGCCCTGCTTAGCTTCCGAGATCAGACGAGATCAGGCACGTTCAATGTTTTTTCATATATACTAATTTTATTAAATATATTTAATATAGCAAATGGAAAAGTGTTCCCAGGTTTGATTATTTTATTTTTATTTGTTTCTACTCACAAAGCTATCGCCTTCTGTTTTGTTTCTTCATCAACTTTCTCTAATGCCCCTCTAATCATTAACGCATGAAACCACTGGTTCCACATTTTCCAGGTTGATTCCAACTTTAAATATTTTGTCCCATTGGCCTATAGCAAGTTATTCAGGAATTCCAAAATCTGGGTATTAAAACTATGGCTCCTGAGTATGCCACTCTTCACCTGGTTTTGTGCCTTGATTTAAGAAAACATGATCACTATAGTCCCCTTTACCCTCAGTCTCCATTGCCAAACTCAGACTCTCAATGTATTTCAAAGCAATCCATTCCACAACATGTGAGCATATAGTAAAACTGAGAATATTAAGTTCTAGCTTTAACATATTAAGCCACAATAACATCAATTGTCCAACTAAAAAACAAAGAAGACCCCCAAATTAACAGTATGGACGCAGAATTCATGTTTACCTTTGCAAAAGCAAATACAGCACAGGAAGTCACTTTAACAGCTAAGAGAGCTCAATACATATTTACCACTATATGGAAACAAATGATCTTTTGCTAAGCCAGACTGCTACCAAGCTGTGGTCAACAGACAAAGTTTTAAAGAGAAATTTACACTTCTTGGTGAACCATAAACTCCTGAACCCCCTGAACATTTCATTCTGAAAGTACTTTTATGAAGTCACCAATAATCTCCAAAAGGCATGTAAATCTCAAAAGTCTCAATTCCTATAAAGTTTTTGTTTGTTTTTAACACAGATGAGTAGTTAACTCCTTTCTTAGATTCCATGAAACAACTATCTCTTAATTCTTTCCCACCCTGAGTCCTTTCTGGCTCCTGGTTCCCAGCCTTCAAATGTATGTGTTCTCTAGAACTGCTCTCTTCTCAGATTTTGTCTTTTAACAAGTTTCTCCAAACCCTATCATGCCTTTAACAATTACGTTTCTAAAGAACTCAAAATCTCTATTTCTAGTTCTGACTTTTCTCTTCAGTTCCAGTTCCACATTCAAACTGCTTACTGAACATCTCCAACAGCAATTCAAACCTAAATAGATAAAAATAAATCCACCTGATTTTTCAAGTGCTCCTAATGTCCTTTTTTTTTTAATTGTCATGGCACCTCTGCCCCTCCTTACCCATTCAGGCTTAAAACCTCCTGGTAGTTTTAGACTTTCCCCATATCTATCCACTTACTTCCTTTCACATCCAATCAGTTTTAAGTTCTGGTGAGTCCACCTCAGTAAACATCTCTCAAACTTAGCCCTTACTTTCTGGCCCGACTGCTGAAGGACAGTTGTTTTAGTACAGGGTCACAGATAACTTTTTTTTCCCTTTAATGACACTGTCATTTGAATTTAAATAAAAAGACTTAAGAAACCCTTTGAACGACTTAGGAAGAGGAAATTTGGTGGACATAACAAAATATATATTATAACTGTAAAAACTGAGATGGGTATAAGATTTATTAATGAGGAATTTTCAAAAATTAATTTATTTTCCAATTACACTTGATATACAATATATTAGGTGCAAATGTACAATACAGTGATTACAATTACATACCTTACAAAGTAATTACTCTGATAAGTCTAGTACCCATGTGACACCATACATAGTTATTACAATATAACTGACCATTTTCCTTACAAACAGATGAGGAATTTAAGGAAAAATTTTAAAGACCTGCCTCAGATTAGCCTAATTGTTTTGAAACTAGCAGATACCGAAATATCTTTATTTGTACACTCAAATACTGTCAAAAAATTTTTTTATTCTTAAAGAGCATTTTAATCCCTTTTTGTATGTACCTGAAGATTTGGTGCCATCTCTGAGTAGAACATTTGAGATAACATTGCTCATTACCAGCTCTAGTTCCTGATTAAAAACTCAGAAAGCAATTTTTAACTGTATATTGCAAGTCTATTGAAATTACATTAGAGAAAATAAATGATGGGCCAAATTCTAGAATTGTAAACTGTCACTGATGTTCTCCCTAATCCTTCCATTATCAATCTACACAAAGACCACGTTTAAATATTAACTGTTATATATCTGAAAGTTTGAAAGTTACCTGACAAAGCAGACTAAGTTTACAAGCTATATTTTTGCACTTTCCCATTCCAATTTCCCAAGTCTAGTAACATATAAGGCATTTCTATTCAGGGATAGGCTGTGCCAATTTTTTTCCATCAATGAATAAAAATGCTTTGTTTAATATAAGGTATTTATGTTTTTAAGATATAAGAAATTAAGAGTATAAAGGATCCTACTTTAACACAATCATTACATCTTTAAAAAAAGCAAGCAAGCAAGCAGAGACAAAGTCAGGTTAGGTTGCCAAACATTTGTAGAATTAAGTTTTAAAATCTTAATAGAAACACAGCTTGGCAATTTCTCAAAAGGTTAAGTATAGTTACCATACAACTTAGCAGTTCCACTCCTAGGTATTACCTAAGAGAACTGAAAACATATATCCACACAAAAACTTGTAATCAAAAGTTCACAGCATTACTCATAAGAGCCAAAAAGTGGAAACTACTCAAATGCGCATCAACTGATGAACAGACAAAATGTAGTATATTTACACAATGCAATATTATTTGGGCATAAAACGGAATGAAGTACTTAATATATGCTCAACAGATGAATCTTGAAGACATCATAATAAGTGAAAGAAGTCAAACACAAAAAGCACATATTATATGATTCCATTTATATGGAATATCCAGAATAGGCAGATCCACAGAGACAGAAAGTGATCTCCGCAGGGTTTCTTTTGGAAGTGATGAAAATGTTCTGAATTAGATAGTGAGGACAAATGCTCAACTCTGTGACTATACTAAAAACCAATGAAATGGATATTTTAAAGAGGTGAATTTTATGGTATGTGAATTAATCTCAATAAATGTGAATTTATCAACAAAAGTGTTATAAAAATTTAACTGGATGTTGAGGAATATTGTTAATAGTAAACACTGGTAGCTTCAGAGTGGATCGACCAAGTCACATTCAGCCCCACCACCCTGTAAAAAGGAATATCTATCTTCCTCCAATTATTACTCAGCCTTTGTTCTTCAGACCTTCTCATTTGGACAGTAATACCACAGAACCAAACATAACAAAAATGAAGAATATGATCTAAATAGGAGTAACATGAGAAAATTACAAACGGTCTATCGGAAACTTTGGCCAGTGAATTTAACACATAACTTTTTCAGGAAAACATAGGTAAGTATGATGAGTAGGAAAGATAAAAGTATGCAGTTTTTAACGAGCAAAGTTAAACAACAGTAATGAAGCTAGAAAACTAATTTGGAAGACAAGATATTTAAAAGTAGAAGATACATAGAAAATGTGGGAGAGGGGAAGGTTGGGTGGGGGAATAACTGTTAAGCCATCTAAGATTAGGTTTAAAGTTTAAATTCTATAACTTCTATAACTCTAACCTAGGACCAGGAAGGAAGATTAAAATAAAAGAATTAAACCTAAATCTGGTAATTAAGCAAATATGTGTTCTTAAAGTTTTAGTATATTTCTCTGGAAAAATGAATTGGAGGTTATTTTTTATATCAAACATTCAGATTCCTTGCAAAAAATATTTCATTCTGACATTTTTGCATTGGTCCTGAAAGGCTAGACCACATTACTGAGACTATATGCACCCCAAATTACCAAAGGCATAATTTTGTCTTCAAATATCTCTTTGTAACAATGATAAAGTGTTCCTCTTTCTTATATTTAGAATCAAACAAAAAGTCCAACCTCAATCATGATAAAAACAAAGACCTACTTATATATAATTATCAAGATTTTTACAATATTTTAAATCAAAACACAAACTTATGAAATAGAGGAACTACATAACTAAAAACAATGTGCAAATACAATCTAGACTGGGTTTCTAAGTATTTTTAAAAGACATTTTAGAATCCATCAATCGAAATAAGCCAAAATATTTTAATAAAAGATGTGACATTTGACAACTTTCAAAACCATGGTCAAACTCATTAAAGAGGATTTACTAATATTTCCTCCAGCAGAAATTTTACTGAGATAAACAGAAGGTATGTCAATCTGCATAGCAATCTTGAAGAAAAAATGAAAAATGATAAATAACTGAAACTTCAGCTATTATAAGAACTATTAATTAAACTGGAATTATGAAGCCACATTAACTATCTTACATGATGAGAGCATCTTACTCTGAAAATAAATCACAAATTTTGCTTTATTATGATTGTTAAACTTTCATAAACTGACTGGTGCTTCTCTTTCTGATAAATACTTTGATATAAAGTAGAAATACTTTGATATAAAGAACCCATACAACTCAACAACAAAAAAACACAATTAAAAGATGGGCCAAGTACTTGAGTAGATAC
Source organism: Pteropus vampyrus (assembly GCF_000151845.1). Lineage (NCBI taxonomy): Eukaryota > Metazoa > Chordata > Mammalia > Chiroptera > Pteropodidae > Pteropus > Pteropus vampyrus. The sequence goes on along the minus strand of NW_011888888.1, from coordinate 1,826,403 downwards.
TTCCCCCAAAAATACACAAATGACCATAAGCATATGAAAAGATGCTCAACACCACTAATTAGCAAGGAAATCAAAACAAAACAAAATATCACCTCACAGCAATTACAATGGCTACTATCAAAAAAACAAAAACAAAAACAAAATAAGTGTTGGTAAGGATGCAGAGAAATTGAAACCCTTGTGCACTGCTCCTGAAAACATAAAAAGGTGTAGCCACTTTGAAAAACATTATGGCAGTTCCTCAAAAAATTAAAACTTATATTACCATATGATCCAGCAATTTCACTTCTGGGTATAAACTTGAAAGAATTGAAAGCCAGGTCTTGAACAGGTATGTTCAGAGCAACATTATTCACAAGAGCAAAGAGGTGGAAGCAACCCAAGTGCCCACTGATGAACAAATGGAAAAACAAAATGTGGTTTATACATACTATGAAATATTACTAGCTAGAAAAAGGAAGGAAATTTTGACACATGCTATAACATGGATGAACATTGAGAACATTATGCTATTTGAAATAAGCTAGTCACAAAAAGACAAATATTGTATGATTTCACTTAAATGAGGTATCTAGAGTAGCTAAAGTCATGGTGATAGAAAGTAGAATGGTGGTTGCCAGGAGCTGGGTAGAGAAAGAAAATGGGAGTTATTTAAAGCTGGGGTCCCCAACCCCCGGGTCACAGACCACTACCAGTCCGCGGCCTGTTAAGAATCAGGCCACAAAGCAGGAGATGAATTGCAGGCCAGTGAGTGAAGCTTCATCTGCATTTGCAGCAGCTCCCCAGCGCTAGGATCACCGCCTCCACTTCAAATCATTAGACATTAGATTCTCATAGGAGCACTGGTCCCTGGTGCCAAAAAGGTTAGGGACCGCTGGTTTATTTAAAGAGCATAGAGGTTTAGTTTTGCAAGATGAATTCTAGAGACTGGTTGCACAACTATGTGAATGTACTTAACAATACTGTACCGTACACTTATAAATGGTTAAGATGTTAAGTTTTATGTTACAAGCATTTTACAATTAAACATTTTTTTTAAAAAAAGAAAGCCACTGTAGTTGCTTACACAGAAATTAAATGTCCTATCTAGTAGAGTAAGGAAAACCTGGTGGTTGTGGATAAGTGCCATTAAAGTTTCTCAGATTACCAGGCCAAATGATATTCATATAACATTAGATAGCTCTAATCTACTCATGAATTAACTAAGATTAAAAAAAAAAAAAAAAAAACTTTTTCAGTTTGCTGACATACTGGGTCCATATATTTATAATGGAAGGAAAAAGTAAGATTTAATGATCACCTTCATGAGGATGACTGGTCTCACATAATTTTCTGCTAACTTATCCTATATGCCATGTACTCTTTTAGGTGCACAGATATAGTGGTGACCAGGTCAAAATTTCTGTTCCGATGTAGCACATATTCCAAAAGTACATGCTAGTCATATAAGTATTTTTCATTCCTGCCTTTTAAAAAACTATCATTTGTTTACACATTTTATCCTATCACTAACACCTCTGTCACTCAAGATTATAATTCCTTGTCTGCCAGAGACATTCTTTATATAGCTCTTTATTCCCCCATATACCTAATGTCTTCTATGTTGCATATATTCAATAAAGCATGGGAAGTCTTTTAGACATTATGGGCACTGAAAACCACATTCGGAACATCACAAAGTCAATGAATTGATACTCTACTACAACATTTATAACACGTTCAGTTCAATAAGTTGAGATAATATAGTTTGTGTAGCTGGAAACTATGCACTTAAAATGCTATCTGAGATCTGATCTTTGTGGTTCACCATCATATTGACATATAAAACTGATAAAAAAGTACAATTTAAAATAATTTAACTAAATAATACCTCCTTGTCCTAAAGAACGTAACTGAAGACACTTTGTTTTTGATTTGCTTCTTTATTATATTACCTACCACGTCACCAAGGAAAGTTTTCAATCTTTATCATCAGGGGGAAAATGTGTAGAATAAATGGGTCAGATAATATATACATATAAAAATCCCATCAACATATCCTCAGAGATGATGTATATGTGTTTGCCTATGTATACATATACAAATGTAATTTAAACATAATATAATTAATTAGTTAATTAGGCAAGGCAACCCTTGGTTGACCTCACAGATTGCAAGGACCTTGTCAGTTTACAATCCCTTATTTTTTACGCCTGCAGCACTTGGTCTTCCTAGGTAGTCTCCCATCCAAGTACTAACCAGGCTCGACCCTGCTTAGCTTCCAAATATATTAACTTACTGTTTTAAAATTTATATAAGTGATACATGCATATGCTAAAACATTCAAACCATACTGACAAGTTGTGTCATGAATTTCCAAGACCACTCTCAAGTTTGATGATTCACAAGGAAAACTCACAGGACTTACACAGATAGTCATATTCACAGCTATGATTTATTACAGCTGAAGGATACAAAGTAAAGGCAGCAAAAGGAGAGGTGCATGAGGCAAAGTCCAGAAGAAACTAGGCACAAGCTTTCAAGAGCCTTCTCAAATGGAGTCACACAGGACCCACTTAATTCCTCCAGCAGTGAGTTGTGACACGACCTGTGAAATGTTGTCTAACAAGACAAACATTAAAGAGTCAGTGCCCAATTTTTTATTGGGGCTGGTCACACAGCTATTCTCGGCCTAGTGCAAACCAAAATTCCAGACTCCCAGAAGGAAAGTAGGTATATGTTCCACATAAACCACATTTGTACTGTAACACTACAGTGAGCCACTCTTACCTCAGAATGATAGATATCCTCCAAAAGACCAAGTTCCTAGACACTAGCCAAGGGCCAATCTTGCAAGCAGGTCTTTCTAAGTATAGAAAAAGTCTCAGCCTTTTTATGTTAACTCTTTTCTGCATACAATTACAAAATAAAAAAGTAACCCTCCCTCCCAAATCCCTCTTCACGTTAAGCCTCCTTGTGGCTAAAAAAGGCCTTCCAAAAAAGACTTCACCAATTTACCTTCTAGCAACAGGTCCAGAATGACAGTTTTTATATTTATAAAGCCTTGCCAAAATTTGCTATTATCAATTTCTAAAATGCCATGATTATCATTTTTTAAATTGTACCAAATTTAGTGGAATCTGGTAGACTCCTCCAAAAGTTAATGTTGGTTATTTGCATTTCTCTGATTATTGGAGAAGTTAGTGATTCATTTACCATTTTATATTGCAAAGGGAAGTCTTAAGTAAAATGGTGTTCCCTTGCATCACTTTTTGAAGTGACAATTCTTAAGTACCAGCTAATTTCTAACAGAATGACACCGTAAGTATGACAATACTTCACTGTCCATTTGACTTCATTAAGCCACACAACACTACTTGTTTAAATCTTAATCCTTAATACGTATCATGGGTACACTGGCAATCTCTGGGATTAAATTGTTATAGAGCATGTCCCCTATAATCAAATAATATTTATCATTTAAATTATTCTGCTGGCTAGAACATCTCGTGAATGAGAAAGACCAAATCTACTTTTACCTGCAGAAAGCTGACTTAGCACTTATCCTAAAAATTCATACAATTTTAACCAATTCCTTGTATGTTGTCTTAATATTTATAAATTCACCAACAGCCCTACTATATTAGTTATTTCTATAACTGTTCTTTTTGACTGCTCTTATTTAGTTAATACTGCTACTAACTGCTATTTCCTAAAGTTTCTTCATGATTCCCACCTGCATTTGTTTGCTCAAAGGGTTCCGTCTAAACTTCACCAATCCTTCTAGGCTCATTCTGAAAGTCTGTTCTTATAAAGTCCATTTTACAATTCTCCTAACAATGTGTGAATTTTCCCTTTTAAGAATCCTCATTGCACAACAATATGAATGTACTTAATGCCACTGGGCTGTCTACTTAAAAAATGTTAAAATGGTAAATTTTGTTATGTACATTTTACTGCAAAAAAAAAAAAAAAAATCCTCATGGTAGTTTGTCCCATGGTATTGTGTTCAGTTTTGCATGTAGGTTGCCTTCATCTTCATTTCCCTACCTCTATTGAAAACTCCCCCAGGAAAGGGGTCATATAAGCCCTACTGCCATTCAGATGAATTTACCAGAAAACGCAGAATATCTCACTCTTTGAAATGAAGCAAACTCACAATAATTCTATATACAACTCACTTGAACTCTGATGTGATTAAGAAATATAGGTGACCATTTAGTATTTGTTTTCACAACTTTATTAGGTGAAAAGGAGCCTCTGTCTTACTTGTACATGCTAAATTAATACTAAAGTCTAGTTTTATGTTTCAATGAAGTTGCTACACTGATAAAGCAGAATTTAAAACCATTAGAAAGGACATTATTTATCAAAATAAACATTAACTAGAATACTAAAGGTATATGAACAGAAATGCTTTGACTGATAAGTTTGCAGAGATGGAGCCACCTTCTCCTCCTACCCCATGATTAAAAATGGTTCACATGTAGCACTTAAAAAAAAAATCTGTGTTAACAGACATGGGACATTAACATGTCCATTCCATAATCAACTATAAGGCAAAAGATTCTGGCAAATAGTTGATAGCCAGTAGAAATGTTAACTTCTATGGTATCAGGCAACCACTTATTCCAAGGGTTCTGTCCATCAGTGTCTGTCTCTCTCTGTCTCTCTGTCTCTCTGTCTCTGTCTCTGTCTCTGTCTCTCTCTCTCTCTCTCTCTCTCTCTCTCTCAAGTTAGGAATAGCTAGCTTCTGGTGCCCATAATGACTACACTGAAAGAGGCAACAAAATGTAATAGTTAATAGCATAGGTTTTATAGTCAAAATAGTTCTGCCACTACCAACGTGACCTTGTGCAAGTCTAGTTTCCTCATCTGTCAAAATATGACTTGGATTAGTCTGTGGATCCAATGTAAAGGGCCTGGTGACATTCCTCACAGAGTTTATTATACAAACAAGGTATACAGCATTATATATACACACCATTATTTGTGTTGTCTGTGAAACATACTTTGTAAGCAACTACAATACTTAATTTACTTAACAAGATTTACAAAGCACCTCTCATATGGCCATTGGCTAGGTTTCTAAAAATATAAAGACAAGACAGATCCAGGCCACTGGATTTCTGAATCTCTGACTGCTAGAAATAAAGACCTCACAACCCAGTAATAGAAACAGAAAATAAATATAGAAAATGTAAACATGTAAACAAACTCAATTTATTTCATCAACAGTTTTCTGCCATGTCATATGCTACTATTTAATGATTACCATTCCCACCTTAGCCAGAATGATGCACCTTAAATGGGAAAAGTTCTGTATAGTACTATCAGAGGTCTACCACCCCCAAGGCCTCCACCAAGCTGAAGAACAATTGTGGTACCTGTTTCCTCATCTATAAAATGAACAAAAATATCTTGCTCAATAGGTTGTAGTGTGAAGTATGAGAGTTCATTAAACACAAACTAGCACCAACTAAACACTTTTAAGGTTTTTCAATCATTTCCTTGATTCCATAATCTCAGAGCTTTAAGCCAGGTCTGGTTGCAGTAGATGACCATTTTGTTTTAGAAGTTGAGTACAAGGCAAACAGCGCACAAGGGTGGCAGCACAGAGGGCAGAAATGGGAGAAGAGATCCAAGGTTAAGAGAGGAGAGAATGATAAACCAAATCAATAGATTAGCATTTTGACCTGTCCTCATTCCTTTCCCCAAGTTCTCATTTCTCTAAAACAACCACTGCAGGTTTACCTTTCAGGGCAACGCATATAGGACAGGAATTCATGGACAAGGGTAATTATTCTTACCTACTAACAACTGTCTAAAACTCTCTAGTATCTTCCATTTTACCAAAAAAAAAAAAAAAAAAAAAAATTGAATGCAAATCTATCCTATCCTTTTCTCAGTACTTTTGAAAAGTCATTCATAATTTCTATTGCCAAATCCAGGTTTAAATCCAAATTCTCTTTGAAACTCCTCAATCCATTTGGCCTCTATACTACCCTTCACGTTCTGCTATCTCTCTAGCACTGAGAGTTTACCATCAAGCAGACACTTAAGTGTTCCTAATGTTCTGTAATCCTGGTATTGAGCACATATTCCTTTTTTCAGAAATCTAATATTCTTTCCTGAGTTCAAATCATCACCTATAACCACCTCCCAAATTAAAGACCTATAGAGCCAAACATGACACTGGCCTGAAATCTAAATTCAACTCAAATTCAATATATTTAATATTGAACTTAATTGGTACCCAACTCTTCAAACCCATCTTTCCTATCTCATTACTAGCACTTAAGTGTCCTAGTTAGCTTGGATAAAATTTCCTCATCCTCCAATATCACCAAGTTTTGTGAATGCTACCAAATTCATACCTTTTCTTTCTATTCATTGTCATTGTCTTCAGGCCCTCCTGCTTGTACTGGAATAGCTTTTGGTCCTTACTTCTCTACAGTTTATTCTCCACACAGCAGCCAAGGTGATCCTGCTAAAAGGTAAGCTAACATATCATTCTTAAGAGTAAAACCCAAAAGGCTTTTGTTTTGCTTAGAGTAAAAGATGAAGTCCTTACAAATACCTATAAGAACCTAGATGGTCTGCTCTAACTCCCAACCCCACTGCAAATCTATTACTGCCTCATTCATTCTGCTCAAGCACGCTGGCTCCCTTGATATTCCTTCAACACACTCTTAACTTAGATCCTTGGGCATTTAAAATTCTAACAGTCTGCAATGTTTTTCTTACAGATAAATGCATGGCTCATTCTCTCACTTTTTCAAGTCCTGGTTCAATGTCTTAACCATCCTATGTAATAACAGTATCCCCTATACCTGACGTATGGTAGACCGATCATATTAATACCCTAGTTTTCAACCTTCTCTGTATTAAAACCGCATGTGACTTTGTAGTTCTTCTGACTTAAAAGATGGAATCTATTTTCCCATCCTTGTAGTTGAGGTGGTGTTATAACCTACTTTGGCCAACAGAATGTGATAAAAGTGAGTGTGCCAGTTCTAAGCCTAAATTGGCCTTGCATATATTCCCCTCACTTGCACCTCTGCCACAGCCAAGAGAATGTGCAAGGTAGCCAGTTGGGGAATAAGAAACATGTGGAGCAGAGACAAGCAATCCCAGCCATAACCAGGCTAGATGTGCTGATAGCCAGCTAACCCCCAGAAATGAATAAACCCAGTCAGGATCAGCAAAGCTACCTAGATGACAACCAAAACATGAAAAAATATTTATTATTATATGCCACTAAGGTTTTGTGGTTGTTATACAACATTACTGTGATAATTGATACACACTACTACTTTTTTTCCTTCCTATTTTATTCTTCTCCATAGCATTTAATATCTGATCTAGTATATATTTACTTGTTTATTAGGTTATTCTCTTTACTCTTGCCAATAAAATGTTAAACTCCATGAGGATTTGCAGTCTTTAGGGTCTAGGATAATGCCTGGCACATAGTAGGCATTCGGTAAATATTAAATAAGTAAATAAATATAACCAAGCATGATAATTTAGTAAATCATTTGGATCTATGTATCTGTGTTAGATATCGTTTCAATCTATGGAAGCCATTAAACTCAGAACCAGTCTTTTGAATCACTATTTCACAGTTTCACAGTGTTAAAATCATGATTTTTTACAAAATATTATCATTTTACTGAGCAAATTATGCTTTATGTGCCATTAGTAAATAATTTAAAATTTAGGAACATTATTTACACAGGATTTATCTCATCCTACTCTAATTTTGGTGTATATTTAATAATAATAAATTGTAGCATGGTAGCGCAAGTATATAATTTATAAATTAATGAAACTATATCAAGAAGGTACACACTCAGAAGTTTTTACCATGATCAAAAGTTTGGAGAGCACTGGTTTGGAGATCAAAAGTCAAAACTCCCAAGTTACTATCAATGATATCTTTAGATAATAAAATATACTATACAGATTATTTTTTTCTCTATCACCAAAGAGGTCCAAATGTGCAAAAGAGCAAGAGGTTGCTTTTTCCTCTCGTATTTTACTTCTCATGTAATATCCTCAATCATTCTTCTTTCCAATCATTTATTTAGGATAACATTTGACAGTACACTATGTCCTTGATTCATATTATTACTAATTCTCAAACTGCAAAATATTCCTGTTTTATGGATGAGGAAATCAAAGTTGAGAGAAGCTTAAATAACTTACTCAAAATTACAGAGATAGTAAATAATGGCTAGGTCTATTCCAGATATAACTGTTGTGATCTACATCAACTGGAGTATCCAATATAACACTAGACACTCACATCACTAAAATCAAATGTATCACAGAGATGTGCTACTTCTGTCTGGTCCTTTTTTTCCCGCCATCTACATATTCTTTCCTTAACCATCTATAATTAAAATTCCCTCCTACTAGCATCAAAGATTATTTTTCTTCCCTCTTCTAACTACAACATATCTTAAAGATAAAGTAGTAACAGTTTATATATCTATTCAATCCATGTTCTATTTTAAAATAAATTTTTCTAAATCTTCTTAATAAGGAAAATAATAAATGAGGCGATCATTCTGGAACATATTTGAACACATTAGATATGGCATAAACAATATACGATTTGCAAAGAATATATAGTTTATAAACAATATAAAAACTGGCATATAACAAAGCAACCACTGAAAATTAAATGTATTGGTTACATATTCTATACTCTAGACTAAGTTGCATTTTAAAATACTTTAAAAATAATCTGCCATCTATCACAAGAATTTAAGGCATGAGAAAATACCAATACTTTATTATTCTTTGAAACTCTTAAGCAGCAGTAGAATAATCCATGTCACTACAGTCAATATTACAAGATTATATTCTTTATTTCTAAATATTCAAGTATTCAATTATATTTTCCTTAGGTCCTAAGAGCATCAAAAAGTATGCTACATCTGAGCCAATAATAGAGACTAAAAAAGGTAGGTAAAAAACCGGGTATAAATGATGCTTCAACATCAAGGGTAGAAAGGACTTAGAAAAAAAGAAGATAGTCAACAGTGTTGAATGCTAAAGAAGAATCAAGAAAGATACAAACTACTATAAAGTATCTCTTAAATATGTATAGATCTAAGCCAAGCACAGTAAATTAGGTTTCAGCAAAATGGTAGAGAGAGCCAGGTTAAAGGAATAAAGAAGGGACTGAGGAAGTAGAGCTACCAATGCCTATACCTAATTACTCATTTACGAAAGCTTCCTTTTAAGCCTTCATTTTATCTTTAATAATTCCTCTCAATATTGATTTTCACAAAAAAAATTTTGTTTCTAGCTTTTGAACTATTAAAACTCGTCCTCTTTACTTTTCCATAAAATGTAAAAACCAAAGCATCTAGTATATTAAAGACTAGTACATTTCTCTCACTTTAACAATTTTCTAACTGAATTATAAAGTAATTAAAAAATAAACCTTTTTATTTTGTGCAACATCTAATAATGCCAGTGAAAGGTTTTAAAGGTAAATATTTAAACATATTCAATTACTTTAGCTGCAAGTCCTATTACTGATATCTACCTACTGTATGTTCCTCCTTGGCATTTAAATATAATCTATTTACAGTATTAGAAGAATTACAAACGAGGCAAAATTACAGGAAATTTCTAAATTACACAGTAGTATTTTAAATCCACAGATGTGGAGGCCCAATTGTAGTTATACATGGATTTTCAACTGCTCAGGGGTGTCTGTATCAAGGGTCAGCTGTACATGCTGATCTATTTCTAACACCAACTTTCTATGCACATTAACAAATCTTAGGCACAAATAGGCCACTGGACAAACTAGAAAAAGATGAAAAGACAAATAGAGATGCACAGGGAGGTATAAAGGCAGGCAGATAGATACACAGCAGAGACAGGTACACTGACAACCAGGCAAACACAACATTATTGTACTTAAATTAATGTAAAATTTATTGTGAAGAAAATACATTAGTCTTTCAGATAGTGATAAATTTCGGAAATACAGTCAGGGAATAAATAAAGAATGACTAGATATAATACTTTGATAAAATTGTTCTTTAGAATATTTCCTTAAAAGAGGTAATGGTCTGGTTACATATTTACATACTAAAAAATTACAACTTAATCTTATGTACCATAAACATGCAGTTTACAGATTATCTTAATTTTATAGTTTCCACACAGAAACCTTAAAAGTTTGTCTGATGTTTAACATGTACCGTAATGTGAAATAATGCTCTTCCAGAGCCATAAGAATGTTCTCTCAATAAGGGCTCTTTATGCTTCTTTTTTCCTTTTCTAAAAGAAGGTGGGTAGAATTTATTTGAGGCTGAAACCTTAAAAAATTGCTTTTCATTTTTTTCTTCAAGAATTTTTGTGCTAGATATACTTTGCCTGCCTGCCTATTTAGTGAACTATCCCGCTCCTTCCCTAAGAGAAGTCCCTTTCATAAACATCTGAATAAGGTCTCCACTTTGGTCAACAACATACATTTATCCTACAATACCCACCTCACTGGCAAGTTGATTGGTTCTTTCAGGAATGTGAAAGTAAGATACAGCAACTCTAGTCATTCTGAGCTCTCCCTAAACCAGGGGTCTTTAACTCCCAGGCCACGATGGTACCTGTTAAGAACCGGGATGCACATCAGGAGGTGAGCGGCTGGCGAGAAAGGTGAGCAAGCAGAGCTTCATCTGCAGCTCCCCAGCACTAGCATCACCGCCTCAGCTCCACCTCAGATAATTAGGCATTAGATTCTCATAAGAGTACTGGTCCCTGGTGCCAAAAAGGTTGGGGACCGCTGTGATAAACTGAATAAAGTGAAAGAGTGAGGCTGGTCACCATAGGAATGCCTTTATTCAGCACATGTAGCCCCCCAAACACTGAAGGTCAAAATGCTGAGGTAAGAGTAAAGCAGGTGTACAAGAAGCAAAGGCAAGTATCCAAGAAACCCTAGATCCAAGAAACCCTAGAGAGACAGAGAAACCAATAAATATAGAGAACCATAAAAAGACAGAGGAGCTGAAATGAAGAGTCACCTAGGTTATGGATGACTCTCCATTTCTTGGTCCCTGTCTTTCAAGGAGCACAAGGGCAGTATTCCATTGTGAAAAAGTCTTTTTTTCACTTAAGCTAGCTTGGAAGTAGGTTGCAAACAAAAATCTACACCAACAAATAATTTTTCTGTAATCTTCAGGACATTTATGTCCCCCTTTTCTCTCTTTTCCTAAATACTAAGAATGTAACTGTTGGCTTAGGCACCATCATGTCATAGAAAAGGGATGTGCTTTGACAACTTGGGGCAAAGTTAGCTCTGCCAACTTCTAACTGTAAAACCTGTAACAAGCTCCTTAATTTCTAAACAGCTTTAATTTTTTTTTTAAAAACAAACTTATGAGTAAATCCATTGCACACAATGTGAGAAAAAGGTGTCCAGAAAAGCTATACTCCACATTTTGGTAGATGGGATATAAAACTCCTTTCTTTGCCTTTCCTACTTTGGTTTTGGTTCCAAATGTATAGTCTCAAAACCTCTAAGGGTCATCTCCTGGAACACTAAAATTTGCTGAGAAATTCAAACTAAGCAAGAGTCCCAGCATTATAAATATTTCCTAGGTCCTAAAGACTTTTCTTAAATGTAATTTTTAGATAGCGCTTTTAACAGAAGCCAATAAAAAACAATGATCTAACCATTTAAGAACTCTATTAACAGAGAGAACTACTTTATCTATCTGGGATAAAGTAAGATTACCAGATTTAAAAACACTGACCATGTGGCTTGAACTATATTTTTAAAAGATCGTTTATGCCAACCAAACTGTAAGGCTAAGCAACTATGCCACAATAATGAGCCATCAAAACACTTATCAAAACATTCAGGAGTGTAGAGGCCAATATCATATTCATCTCATACTCAGCATGTAAGCTGTTCTCCCTTATGGAACTCACTCCTATTATGTGGGTATATGGATTTGCTTATTTTATACACTGCCGCCTTGCTCCTTTCACCTAAAACCCACAGTTCTTATCATCTCTGTCTTTGCAAATGCTGTTTGTTTGCTATATCTGAGATGCCTGTTATCCTAATCCACCTGACAAACTCTTACTTTAAGAAGTCAGCTCAAATGGGGCCTCTTTGCTGAAACTGTCCATGATCTATCTATTCAGGCTGATTTAGGCTCTCTTTTGCCTCTATGGTTTAAGTCTTAAATATACTTCCATTAGAGCTAATATGACATCTTTAATTACTACTTAGTACCTCCTACGTACTATGTTAGGAGCTTTACATACATTATCATCTTGATCTCGGTCCTTCCTGATAGATATTATATTCCCAATTTTCCAAGATAACTTGTTTATATCATAGTAGGGCCAGAATAGAAATTACTAACTATACGCTTCCAAAGCTCATTATCTTTCTACTAGTCTAGAGGTACTAAGGTTTTTGGAATTCAAGTCCCTTGAGATCCAAAAGCTATGAATCTTCCCCACTCCACTCCACCCCAATGGGCTTACACACAAAATATTATGTATAAACAGAAACAGTTCATAGACTGGCACTGAAGCCAATCCACTGCCCCCAGGAAAACTTTCTGCAGCTTCTTACATGTCTGTTCACAGTAGGTAAACCTCTTGAGGAAAACAACTGTCATATTTTCAATTGCCAATTCTAAACAGAGTACCTCGGCCATAGTGGGCACTCAATGATCATATTTTGTATGAATGATAGATGACAAACCAAGAATGACAGGGACACATTTTTGTATTCTTTTAGAGACTACCAGGGTAGCTACTCAAATGTTAAATAGTTTTTCAAATGCAGATTACATTTTAAAAAGTTATTACAGGAAATGTAAAAATTAGCATAAATTCCAAAGCCTGAGATTAACATGATCCACATTCCATAATCCCCAGGAATAAGTTTTAGAGAGTAACTACATATATCTGCCATAAGCCAGTTCACAGACACTACAATATTGTACAAATGGAAACAACATTTTTGTGTGATTTCGGAGGGAAAGAGATAATTGTCAAGGCTTGACTGCATGAATCTAAAAATTTTAAATACCACAGGAACTATAGAAAGCTGGGAGAGGAGATCAACTCCTACTTAGAAGAGACGAGTGGTTTAGTACTGCTTATCACTTAACTTGCCTTAGCATGTCTTCAACACAAATCTAATTAAAGGCTTTTCCTCATGGTATTAAAAATCAAATTTTACAATGGAGAACAAGCGCTTTAAGATAAACAGGCTAAAATATTTATTCTAGAAAGCAAAAATTAATTACATTTTTGCTTTGAGTACTTGGTGAATGTAGCAAAATCGTTCTAAATTTTTAGTGTTCTGATATTCAAAGTACTGGTTTATAAAACAGAAAAGTTTTCCAAGAAAGGGAAAAAGTATGTTCAACAGTACAACCACAGACAAGCAAGATTTAATTCATTCAGTGGATATGCTCAAGGACAAGAAATAGCTTATTCCAAAGAGAAGAGGGTGAAATTCTGCAGAGTACAGGAGTTTAACATTGGAAACGTAATGTGAGACTGTTGAAAGGGCTCTGGAATGCCAGGCTAAGGAGTATAGACTTTATCCTAGTGGCCTGTGATTCTAAACTAGGGCAAAACTTATAAAATTGAGGTTGCAGAAGAAAGGAAAATTAGGAAGACAGACAAGCATATAATTAGTTTGAAAAAAAGCAGAGCTTGGATTTGATGCATTGGCATTTAAAGTCCAATCATTTTAATGGTTGTCCAAGGGAGCCTTGAGGTTTTTAAATATACATATTGATAATAAAAATAAAACCATATTTCCAATATGGTCCTATATGAATGTATTAAAGAAAACAAAGAACTGAGCAGCAACACTAGGACTCAAACACAGACTCAAACACACATCTCCTGACTTTTAAACCAGTATGCTTTCCTTCATCCCACAGATGCCAACGCTTGAAAGCAGTATTTTAGGAAAGTGAGTATGATATATGGAATGGACTGAAAAAGGCAAGAAACTAAAGGCAAGAAGAAAACAACGGCTATTGCTGTAATTGCTCCCCAAATACCCACAAGTTACAAGATACTACTATTTTTGAAAAGACGTCAGTGACAGTATATCTGGATTTTATTAATGCAATCTAAAACCAAAAGTTAAAAGTAGACATTTTATTAAAAGTAATATTCTAAAATAATGTCCCAAAAATACGATTTGAGGGGTGGGGGATACTTTAAGTAGTTCCCTAAATTTTTATGCACACCAACCAACATACGGAGAAAAACATTTACTGAATTACTTTTCATATTTTTGTAAAAGATATTACAATTAATAAATATCATATTTATTTAAAGGTTTTATTGAATTCAGTCTAATATTTTATGTTGTATTTTCTTTTTCAGTAGATACTGAAAATATAATCAGTGTGTAAGCACACCTGTATGCATAGAACTGGTTAAAGCAGTTCTCACACTGGTCTAAGAGACAAGCCCCCTGGACCATTTGAGGAATCTACCTGAAGAATAAATCTATCTTACAGCATTAAGCTCGCTATGATTTCTACTCATGCCATGGCCATGAATGCCTATTAAATGCCAGGCACTATATTAAGCAATGCGGATACAGTGATAATGAAGTCCCAGTCTCTACCCGTGGAGGCTTTCAGTCTGGGAAGTCAGAAATGTACGTTTATGAATCTTATGAAATGAGTGCTATAGAAACACGTAAGTATTTAACATAGAAACAACAAAAAATAAATCTATTTAAATGTTAACTAAAGTCTCACTTTCAGTTTCAACTTTTCAAAAATCTTTTTTAAACTGTCAAATATTGAAGGGAAAAAACACTCACAATAGTCTAAAAGTAAATACAGTAAAAAATTCCTTAAAATTAACACTTGAGGTAGATTTTTAGTGTGCTATTTCAGTGAGCCATGTCTGCAGAATTACTTAAAAGTTCTCTTCTATTTGTTAGTTACAACATAAATGTTTGAGTGGACACCCATCCAAGGATGGATAAGAAACTCTTAACTAAACCAGTAGCACTGGGAAAGCACTAAGATTAGCACAAATGCAAAGACTGGAAAATATTTCCCATTGCTCCAGTTTTGAAAGACACATGAGGCATACAGAACCATTTACATAAACTAAGATATTTTACAAACCTACAAGCCAACCATAAGATACCACTTCACACCCCCTAAGATGGCTATCAAAAAGACAGACAGCAACAGTGCTGATGAAGATGCAGAGACATTGGTAAAAATATAAAATGTGCATTCTCTTGGTGGGGATGTAAAATGTACAGCTTTAAATAAAGTCTGGCAGTTCCTCAAAATGTTAAACATAGAATTACCATGTTACCCAGTAATTCTACTCCTAGGTATATACTCAAGGCAATTGAAAACATATATATCCTAACAAAAACTTATTTACAAATAAATGTTCAGTGTTATTGATAATACAAAATACGATTATTACATTTTATGCGTTATTGTAGAATACTAAATATTCTAGAAAGTATAAACTCAAATGTTTATCAACAAATGAATGGATAAACAAAATGTGGTATATCCATACAATATTATTGTCATAAAAAGAAATGAAGTATTTCTGATGCATACAACATGGATAAACCTTGAAAACATGATAAGTCAAAGAAGTCACATCACATACTGTATGATATAATTTAATAATTTATATGATGTGTTCAGAAGAAGCAAATCTATGGAGACAGAAGATAGATTAGCGGTTGCATAGGTCTGGGGAGAGGAGTGATAAAAATTGACTGTGGGGCTGGTTGTAAAATATTGCGAATATACTAAAAACAAATCGTACAGCTTGAATGAATTTTATGGTAGGTGAATTATATCTCAATAGAGCTGTTATTAATTTTTAAAACACCTAAAAACAATAGTAAACAGTTTAACAATGAAAATTTTTATACTTATCTATTCTATGCAGTATAAGAGCTTGCCAGGCTTCCAGTCTTTCCTCCCATCCTGTTTTCTAACATTTCAAATCCAAATTTTCAAAAAGAAATAAATAAATAAAATTCAGAGGTCTTATATAACAAAAAGGCAAATTCTTATCTTAAAAAAATTTTTTTTAATTTTTTAAATTTTTCTATTACAGTTGAGATACGTTATATTAGTTTCAGGTGTATCTTGTTATCTTTCAAAATTATATTTAAACAGAAATCATTTCACAAACAAGGATATACATATAGATAAGAATTTATGGAAAATATTGTCTCTATTTTACCTTTTTTTTTAAAAAAAAAAAAGCAGAGGGTGGGAGGGGAGCTCTCCTTCAATCTGGGTCTTCCTCTAGTTTCTGCCATCTACTTTCAGAATAATAAAGGAAATGGAAGGAATTTATACCCATTTCGCCTATTTTCTACTCGACCCATTATAATCTGGCTTGTTCCCAGACCCCAACCCAAAACTGCTTTTTCTAGTCAACAAATCACTCCTAGTTGGCAAACAGAATGGGTACTTTCTCAACCTCACCTTACCGGTCCTCCCAGAATTATGACTTAGGTAACTACTCCTTTCCTGAAACTCTCCCAGGCTTTTTTGACATCCTTTGGGTTCCCATCCCTTCTCTTTGACCACACCTTCTCAGGAACAATCACCAGTACTTCCTTTTAGGGCTGCTCTTTAAATACTGATGCTCTTCAACCCAAAGCTGGACACTCTATATACTCATCTGAATACGCTCATTCACTCCCATGCTTTCAATTACCTCTTACATGCTCATACGATGACTCCTAAATCTTTAACTCTATTTTGCTCTCTTGAGCTCTACGTTTCTCCTAGATGTCTCATAGGTACCTCAGTTTCAACAAGTCTAAAATAAACTCATTTTCTTCCACATTGAAATTTTCCCCCTCCATTTTTTTCTTGTCATCCTCTACTCGTTACTCCTTTATTCCTTATTTACCAAATGGTACCTTCTAACTTCAGTGATAGCATACCATGCTAGAAACCTTGGAGTCATACTACAATACTCCTTTCTCCTTTACTACCCATTGAGGCTTCTTTCTTAATCCTTATCATATTCTTCATAAGCTCTGTCTAGTTTGGTTCAGATCCTCATCTAACTTCTTAAATTTCAACAGCTTCCAAAATACTCTTCCTCACCTGCTAATCCATCTTTCATACTGGCATTAGAATCAACTTTCTACAACACAAATCTGTCAAATGACTGCTTAACTTTCTTAAAACAGGAAGTGGCTCTCCAGAGATTCATAGTAATGATTCTCAGCTTTTCTACCAGAATTTGAATAACTGAAGACTCATAGTAAAGCAGACTGGGGCAAGAAGAGGAGGTGGAGTGCAGTGGAGTGCTGGCAGCTAGCATGTCTATTTTCTTAACACCTGCCCACTTTCTCTGTGAATCTAAGAGCTATAGTGTAGAACTGTTCAAAATTACTATTACTGATCTATAGAATAAAATATAACATAGATGCAAAAACAATCTAACCCCTACCTACCTTTCTCAGCATCATCTTTAGCCTTTACCATGAATTACTTCACTGGTTCTCAAAGTATGGTTCAGAGACAGCCCATTCCCAGACCATTTCAGAGAGCCCATAAGGTCAAAGCTCTTTTCCTAACAATATAAAGTTATATTTCCTCATCTGTAAATATGAGAATGCATAGACTTTAGTACATTAATTTTTTTTATCATTTTCATCCTCTTTGGAGTGGTACAGTGGAATTTTCTAAAGGGTACATGACACTTGATACTGTGTGAAATGTAACGCTGCAACATTATGAATGTATCAGGTATGAGAATCCAACTCCTTTCTATTAAGCCAACATTAAAAAAATTGCAAAAATATAAAAATGCTTCTTCTATTTGTTTTGAATAATTACTTGGCATAAAATACAGTATACAGGTTAATATGGAATGGGTTTATTATCATTATTTTAAAGTGAATTATTTTTTAAAATGTTTTAATTTCTAATACAGTAAATAAACAAAAGCTCTTTGGGAGTCTCAACAATTTTTAAGCGTGTAAAGGACTGCTGAGACCAAAAAGTATGAGAACTGCTGCATGAGTTACAGGAGATTATCTACCTCTCCCTAAACATATTCAACTTTAAAACCTCTATCCCTTTTGTACAGTGATGCGTCTTCCTCCACTAGCCTAGTTAGTCTTAGCCAGGTCCTTAAGGACCCTCAGATGCATCCTGGAGAGAAATGATAAAAAGAACAGGTTCTGAAGTCAGGCAAGACACTTAACTTCTCAAAGTGTGTTGCTTCATCTGTGAAATACAGGTTAAATCTATCTTATAAAATGTTGATATGTTAAATAAGAGAGTGTAAAACATCTGGTAGTGTTTAGCACAGAGATGAAAAATGTTAATTTCCTTTCTACTGAAAATAATTTATAAAACTACTAACATTACTGTAGTAAAATAAAAAACAATATAACAATTGTTTAATCATAACAAAGCAAGCAAACTGGTTGTTTTGAGTAGTTCTGTCAGGATTACTATTTGTACAACAAATGGTTTTATAGACTAAAGCCCTTCAAATCCATAACTTCTATGGTAGTTCTGTGGTTACCTCTGATTGACAAATTAAGAAAGATTAATTTAAAATATCAGCTATTTTAAACAGCATTTTAATATAGGATGGTTTAGTATTATACCTCCGTTTAGCCTTAGAAAAATGTCCATAAATCCTCTCCTTCCAATGTTTCACAAAATTAAGTTCTATAATTCACATCTCTGCTGCATCCTGTTTTTTAAATACTCCACTGAGCATACTTATTAATTTTTTTTCACCTTCATAAGTGGAGAGAGAACTAGTTATTGAGCTGAAACTGCCATATCTGCTTGTAGCTTAACTGTCATCTTTGATGATTTTTTTATATACAAATGTCTAAAGCCCATTAGATAACCTTTAGCCTGATTAGAATAAATTTACTGGTTTCAACACTTTAGACATGATAAAGCTTTAAAAAGCAAAAGAAAATAACTAAAAATGAAGCCCAGATACCTTTCCTTCTAACTCTATAGTAATCTGTAACTAAATACATATAGATACGAGGATATACAGACCTCAGTGCAATAAATTGTTAGATGATGACTAAATATCAGTTCAGTCCTGTAGAGTAGGTATTTTTCTTCTTTTAAAGATGAAGGAACTCAATTATCTCGTTTTCTGTTAAGTGGCCCGTCCAAGGTCAGAGAGCTAGCCAATGGCAGTGAAGGGAGTAAAACCCAGGTCTGTCAAACATGAACATGCACCACCCTACCTTATACATTTACTTGTCATAATTGTTTCCTGCTATCTTGTAAAGAAGACTAAAAGTCTAAATAGTTGATATCAAGTTCTGGAAATGCCACAAATTAGCTGTTTAACCTTTGATATTGTAAGCAATCATTTCAGCCCCATAGTATACGCCATCACAATACCTTAGTTTTCTCCTCTTTAAGAGGATGAGAGGACAACAGGCCAAAGCGAACAATAGACAACTCAAAGAATAGTTAATGACAGATGGAAAAATTTCTACCCTTACTAGTCATCAAGAAATTCAAACTAAAACAAGATGGCATTTTTCAACCATCAAATTATCAAAGATCAAGATATTTTATGAACATTCTGTATTACTGACACGACTTCTTCAAAAAGTTATTTATAAACATGTATTAAATGTTTATATCCTTTTACCTAGTATTTCCACTACTGGAAGATAACTTAAACAATAATCTAAAATAAAGAAGTTTTATGCATAAATGTTCATTACAAAATTATGATATTTAATAGCAGCAAATGGTCTAAATATTCAACCACAAGGAAACGGTTAAGATAAGTGAAATATTTTGGAACCACTTAAAACCATTTTTACAAACGAAAAACTCATCAAAATGTTAAGGTAAAAAAAATACCAAGAATAAAAAATGGTATATGTAGTATGGTCACAGAGAAGCATTAAAAACATTAATAGGCTAATATAATATCGTATGTCAACTGTACTTTAATAAATATATATTTTTAAAAGGCACTGATCTAGATTATAGATTCATGGCCAAAACAAGATATAAACTAGTTTATATAGGTCAAGTCTATTTGCATAAATAAAAATTTTATATAGATATAAAAAAACAAAAAACATTAACAAAGACAGCGTTTGGGTGATGAGACTATGAGAAGGCTGGATAGAATAATGGAAAGAGCAGTTTCGATGCCCATCTGACTTTCCTAAGGGTAAGGCATCATTAGTTATTATTCCATAATTTCTAAATTTGAAATGAACATTACTTTATAGTCAAATAAGGTTATGATAGCTAGATTATCTCTAAGGCTCAGTTCCAAAATGCTAACATTTAAAAATGCATTTTTACTACACATCAGAATTTAAGAATAACAGAATAGTTAGATAATCTTCTATCCTCTTTTATGGCAGAAGGCAGTTTCCCTCCAGTCACAGGAAAAAGCGGCACCAACTAAGCAGCCTTAATTATAGCTACTGCTTATCAAGTCACAGAATTAAAAAAGGCAAGCACTATAAAAGAATGGCCTTAGTCATCAAATCTCAAATGCAGAATCACCTAGCTAGCTATCCCTGGGTATTACGGAAGAAAAAAAAGGAAATTCATTTAGTCCTTGAGAAATGAAATCTCCAATAGGAATCCCTGACTCATCCTTAAAGCATGAACCCCCAAGGCTACTTCCTCTGTATAGGAGTTCAGAGACTGGGCACCTGTCCTGATGTCCTGCATCACCAAACAATGCTCTTTCCTGACAGGATATGTCCAGGGATAACAAGATGACTGGCATGCAAAAAAGTGACCACAGACCACACCACCTATCCTTCCTTCTATAACCAAAATAAGACTGCAAAAAAATTGGTTTTAAACATTTTTAAAAATTCTAAGCAATTTACTTCTATTTTTGCTACAGTAGTATAAAGGAGACTGCATGCATTATTGTGACACTATTCAAAGAAACCAACACAATCAAAATTCTCAGTAATTAAGGAAAATGTTCTTTTTTTATCCTCAGATCAAAAGATAATTTTTCAAAAATACGAAGGCTAAATATCGAGGAAAATGCTTGAAATAACGCATAGATTATTTAATCTATATTTTCCGGTCTTCAAAAGACATTAACAAAATCTTAATCCTATCCTCTATTATGGTCTAGAAAGGCGGGAATCGCAAAGCTCAACGATAAAACTGTGGATCTATTTTATAAGCTGTTAATTTTAACACTAAAGCTTTACTAGACCGAAGTCTCTTTAAAATGTGAAAAAGTATTTCAGTACTAATAGTCATTTCACCTGCACCTTGTAAACAATTAAGCTGTACTTTTAAACAAAAACTAGACAAGGTTTGCGGCTCATTCATTTTTGTATACATTTACTGTGTATTATTTTTACAATTGAGAATTTCGGGTTGATTATTCTTGGAGGTGTACCTTGCCCAGGAGCAAAATTTTTCCTAGTTTATTTCCCATTCCCAAATCCCGCCAAGGCTAAGGAGCAACCACTTCCCAAAGTCCCACTTCCTTTTCCATTCCTCAGACCTCCAGGGTTTCCAACGCCCCAGTCTTGCGCAATATCCGTAGGAGCAGCCGCCGTAACCACCGCCTCTTAAGCCGGGAAACAACCCTAAAGGGAACATTGTCCAACAGAAAAATAAAGGGGGGGGGGGAATAATGTAGGAAGTCGACTTCTGGTCCCACGCCTTCGGATCTGACCCCCTCATAGTGATGTATCTAAAGCAATTTCACGAACTAGACTTTTAACCTCCTCTCCAGCCCGCCTGCACAAGCAGAGGGCGGAAAGGGAGGGGGGAAGGCTGCGAAGGTTATCTCCCAGTTCAGGGCTTCGGCCCTCATCGTCGCCTCCGCCCCACCAGGACTATTGTTCCCAAGTTCCCCACCCCCACCCCGGATAGGAAGTGATAGTCACATCCCCTCCGCCTTCAGCAATATCCCCTAGGGAGTCCGAAGTAGGTTTCCTTCAGGATAACCCTCCTCCACACATACACTTACCCCCTCAACCTAGTCACTTTGACCCCCAATACTATCTCCAAGCTGGGTCTCAGGAAACAAGAGACAGGACACGGGTAAATGGAAATGAAGCAAACCACAAGATTCCTTAGGGACAATTATTTCCCAGGCGTTTGAGATAACAATTGCGAACCCAGAAACGGCAGAAGTCCTACCTTGCCCACTTCTGAGGCCAGCTTGAGCAAAGAGGCCTCATGAGTTAATGCTAACCTCAACACCCCCGTTCCTCCGTCAGCAGCGATCCGCTCTCCTCCCTGGGCAGACACCCTGCCTAGACCTTCTCAGGAGGGGCAGGTTGGATGGGGAGGTGAGAAGACACGAGCCCCGGCCTGAACGTCAGCCGCCTCTGGATCCCGGACCGAGAAACAATAGGTGGTCGCCGGCGGCTGTGCTGACTGCCGACTCGGCCCAGTGGCGGCTCCCTTTGCGCCCCGAGCGCCGCAGAGGGGGCCGCAAACACGGGAGGAGGGGAAAGGAGGCCAAGGGGCGGGGGCGGTCTCACCTCCCGCCGGCCTCCGAGACCACCCGGCCTTTGGGGTTGGTGAGCGCCCCCTCCGCCCCTCTCCTCACTGCGGTACACAAAGCGCTGGCGGTCCGGGCCGGCTGGGTGAGGCGGCGGTGGGCTCCTGTGCCGGCGAGAGGAGGGGACAACCAGGGGAAGGACTCACCATGAAGTCCCGGGCGAAGTTGTCCTCTCCATTGTGGTCTGGACTCTTCATGGCCTGGACCCGCTGGATGAATTTCCTCAGGATCTCCACTTGCTCCATCCTCCCGCGTCCCCCCGGCTGCGGTCGCTGGCCCCCCCGCCGCCGCCCGCCCGCCCGGCGCAGAGCCCGCTCCGTCTTCCCCAGCTCGCTCCCCCTGCTCGCGCCCCCCCTCCCGACCCCCGCTAAACCCCGCCGCTTCCTCCTCCTCCCCGCCGCCCGAGGCGGCAGCGCCGGCGGCACCGGTCCGGCTCCCGACCCTACAACTTCAGGAGCAGCCACCGCTCTCCCACAGTACGGGGCGAGCCGCTGCGGCTAGCGCCAACCCCAACCCCCAGCTTGCTCCATCCTCCTTCCCCGCCCTCCTCCTCCGTCTGAGACGCCGCCACCGCCTCAGGAACACGGCTCTCCGCTTGCCCTGCCC
>NW_011888888.1:1768381-1802866 GCF_000151845.1 Pteropus vampyrus | reverse complement strand
CCTGCTAGTGGGAAAAGCATATTCGTAGAGTGCTTCCGCGCCGCCGCCAGCCATGAGCTGGGACTACAAGTTAGGGCCGGCGGGAGCCCAGGAGCGTGGGTGGGAGAGGACTGTTGTGGGAAGAGAGGCATGCTGGGAACTGTAGTGTCATCTCCACGTTCACAGCAGGTATGTCTTGTTAATAATGGCTTGGTGACTGTTGACGGCAATTAGACCTTCACACTTTGAGGAATGGCTACGGCCAAGAGAATGAAACCCTTCTTGAGTGAAAGGACCTTTGCCTTTTGCAAATCCGTCGAAACCCTGGATAGTGGACGCCACTTTTGGGTAGATTGTGAATTAAAAGGAGAGAATTGAATCAAGATGTTGGGAGCCAATACATGAAGCAACAAACGCTGAAACTAAGGTCATAGTACCGAAATTACAAAGACAAATAGAGGTGAGAGAGACTGAAGGAACTCACAGAATTCGGTAACTAACTGGCTTAGTGGGCAAGAAGGAAGGTAGAATTAAATATTACTGAAATTAGCAGATTGGGAGAGATCAGAAAGTGTGTCAGAACATAAGACAGTGCATGGTATGGGTAAATGGGGACATTCATACACAGATGGTAAGAGAAATGGGCACAACATATGTTTGGCCATAAATAAAAAAAAAAGTCATGCATGCTTTGGCTGAAATAATGTGTAGATAGTATTAACATCTGTGTACAAACAAATGTTTATTGCAGCCTTATTTGTAATGGCAAGAGTGGAAACAACATACCTGCGTATCAAAAGGACACTGGTTAAAAAACAAAATCACATGCATGTAATTAAGTTCTATGAAGCTATTTTAAGAAATGAAAAAAAGATCTATGTTGATGTGGAGTAGGCCCCAAGATCTGCTTATTAATGAGAAAAGTGAGGCACACATTACGTTTATGGTATTCTTCCATTTATTTAAAATGGAATGTAGATAAAATGTGGATAAAAAATACTTGAACATACATAGAATTTTCCTGATGGATACTTCAAAACTGTTAGCTGCAGTTGTCTATAGGAGAGCCTTGAGAATCTTTAGCAGAAATGAGGCCGCTTTTACCATGTATGTACATCACTTTTCCAAAAAAATTAAATCAATTTAATTAAAAATTTTTTTAGACTTTCAATCCAGGTGATAAGAACGGCAATATTTTTCATAGACATTTACAAATAAAGGGAAAAAGAAGCAGATCTTATTTGGGAGATTTTTAAAAATGGCACAGGCCAAGTTTCAGAATTCCCACTCACTTACACCATAATTCTGAAGGAACTTGATCATCCTGTTCACAGCCCAGGGTTTGGGCACTTGACTCAAGTTAACCAGTCTCTGTATACTGGCCAGCAACTTACGGTCTGGTGTAGGAACATGATCTGGACCAATCAGTTTTCACTGTTAGGAATCAACTAGGAAACCTAGAGAGAATAAGTCATTAAGCAACAAGGGCAGAACCTGAATAGGATGGGGTAGAGTTAGGGATTTGGCAGGCTGAAGCTTTGTGAGAGAGTATAAAGAATCTGGTCAGTCAAGAAAGGAGTGTTAAGCAGGCATGCAGAGATATGTAGAGATGTCATGATCTAACTCATGTGGCCAGGGGAGAGATGGAGAGAATTCCTGGAACAACTTGACTTCCTCATAACTTTTCAGGACAGATTTAGTTGCCATTTATTCGGTAAATAAATACTGCTTTTCCTGAAATAGAATGGAGCAGTAGTAAAGAGCATGGGCTCTGAAGTGAGATAGTTTCAAAAACTCACTCCATTTCTTACTCAGAGCAAGTCACTTAACCTCTCTAAGCCACAGTTTATCTTAGGAAAGCCACCTAGTGCTGTCTTAACAAAGTGTGTTCAGAATTAGTGTACTATACATTACACTTGTTTATAGAAAACACAAAATAAGAACTGGTTCAACAAAGAATGAATGATTTCTGGACCTTTTACTTTTTTACCTCTTGTTTCTTCTTTAGGCTCATTCCTTCCTGACTAGCCACCCTTTACTCTGGGTAAATACATGAGGGATGAGAAGAAAGCCAAATACCATTTTCAAAAATCTCTTCTTAGTACTTATGTGAAGGTTTCAGTGGGAGTTTAAAACTAATAATCAATAAGAGGTTTCAGGATTATCTATCTGTTTCATATTTACAGTATTCTTTTCCCCTCTAGCTCAGGTAAAATAATGCTTTATATTTGCAAACAAAATTTCACTTTTGGAGTATTTTCACATCTATTCTCTGATAAAATCTACCTTTGTTATAGCTTTCTTGGCATTACAGCTCTCTGTGAGTTCTGTTTTTTGTTTTTTTTTTCTTACAACCCTGGGAAGTAATTTGGCATCACTGTACTCATTAATAGATGAAAAGCTAAACAAAACATTTGAGTGAACATGACTAACTCACTTGTTAAAAAAAGAAAACAAAAACAACCATGTTGGTTACATGGCTGGAACCCACAGGTCCTGAGTTTCCAGCTTGTTGCATAAAACCACTGAGTCACAATGCTTTTATGCCTGGTATAATTTAAATGAAACTATAGATGAGGATTCAAACCATTTTGAGATTCTGCCAAAGCAGCACTCTTGAATTTAACTTGTCATTTCATTCTACATCCCTCAGTGCTCTCTGTACTCCCTGACTAAAAATCTCATAGCTGAGAAGTTATGGGAGACTGAATAAGAAAGAAGGGAGGGAAATTCTTTAGTTTATTCCTGATATCCCTACTCCCTCATTCCTAGACCTAGTCACAGCAAAAGAGCTGTTGACCATTTTTTAATCTGTGAGTTTGTTGTTGAAATATGTAATCCCATGGATAGAGAACTGGGTAAATAAAGGAGCATAACTTTTTAGTCTAGGGTAGCATAAGATTTTTAGAAGAAAGGCATAAAAAAATGGAGAGAAGTTTGGAAAAGATGAAATTTCTTTAATACTTAATATGTTTGTGAGCAAATATTTCAGAGCTTTTTCCAATAGTACTCCCTGTTCATTTTCATAACTCTAAAGTAGGTAGTCCAGGTATTATCTTTATTTATGCTTTAGAATACTAGTGAGGATAATAATGCCTAAGCTTAGTAAAATTATTTGCCAAAGGTCATATAGGCGGCCGAACTGGAACCAAAACCCAAGAGGCTCTCCACTCAATGGAAACTTCAGAGTGTTACACAATAAAGGCTAAATATTGTAGTGTAATAATAAATGTTAACTGCAGGGGAATGTAGTAATTTCAAAATTCTTGTGAAATATTTGCTTATATCTTTCTTTAATAGGAACTTGTCTTTTAGATATCTTTCATTTCCTTTTCCTAATTGTATGTTTGATATTTAATGTTTCTTCAGTAGATTTCAATTTGCTCTCTTCTCCAGTTATTCCTGACTGACTTTTCTGTTACATGTTACATAAAGACTATTTTAAGTATATTCTTAATATGTCACAAATCCAGTATCATGTGTCATAGAGATGGTACTATGCAGTGGTTTTATTTCTGAAGAGCAATTAGTGAGACAATAGTAATTGTGCAGTGCTACTAACAATTAAACTTTTTACTTTTGGCTTTGTGTGTGAGGGGAGAAGATATTTACGATTTTCACTACAGCCCTCAAAGCTGCCCAGGCAGCCCTTTTATTCATTCTTGGTCAATTCCCATGGCTTCCCGCTTCCTCATTCTTAGACAAAACAGGAGTTACCAAATATCAACTCAGTTGCTCCCCTTGTTCCAAGTGAAATTTGGAAATCACAAATTTACTCCTGTATGTATTTTATTTCTGTTAAGTATTAGGATTCTTAATTCTTTCTGAGGCTAACCTCTCCCCTGTTGACCCTCTCTATTCTCTTTTATTTCTTCCTAGTCTTGCTGTACAAATATCTCCTTTTCTTTATCATCAGTCCTTACCTTACAAAATGTTCAAGACTCCCACAAGCTACTACAGAGATCCATCTATTGCAACCAATGACAATCTGACTACTTGCACATTTCTCCTAAAAAGACCTTCTACTTGCCAGATCTAATGACCTCCTAGTTTACATCCTACTCTACTTTTCTGTGGCATTTGACCTTTTTCAATCAACACCCTTCCTTCTTGAAATTCACCTCTTTCCTAGTTTTAGTTTTAAATGGAAGTGAAATTGACATGGTATAAAATTAACCATTTTAAAGTGAACAATTCAGTGGCATTTAATACATTGAAAATGTTGTGCAACTACCACCCTATCTAGTTCTAAACATTTTTGTGGACCCAAAAGGAAGCCCATACCCATTAAGCAGTCTCTCCCTTCTCTTCCATCCCCGCAACCCTTTGCAACCACCAATCTGTGTTCTGTCTCTCCGGATTTACCGATTCTGAATATTTCATATAAATGGAATCATACAAGATGTGACCTCTTATATCTGGCCTCTTTTATTTAGAGTAATTTTTTTTGTTTGTTTATTTCGAATCTTGATATTTCACCATATTTGCCTGAGATTTTATTTAACCGACAAAACATTAAAGATAAAGTGAAATGCCTTTTTAGTCTTTCCCCTCCCTCCCTCCGCAGAAATAACTATTATCTTAGATTTAGAATTTTTCTTGTGCTAGTGTTCAGTGTTATGTTGAGTGGTATTTTGCCTTTTAAAAAAATTATGGTAAAAAACATGTAACATAAAATTTATCATCTTAACTATTTTAAATGCACAGTTTGGTAGTGTTAAGTATATTTATATTTTTGTGAAACGATGTCCAGAACTTTTTCATCTTGCAAAATTGAAAATCTGTACCCATGAAACAACAGCTGCCTTTTTTCTCCTTCCCCTCAGCTCCCGGTAACCACCATTCTACTTTCTGTTTCTATGCATTTGATAAATTTAGATAGCGAATATAAGTAGAATCATACAGTATTTGTCTAATTGTTACTGGCTTATTCCACTTAACATAATATCCTCAAGGTTCATCCACATGGTAGCATGTGACAGGATTGTCCTTCCTTTTTATGGCTGAATAATATCTCATTCTTTGTATATACTGCATTTTGTTTATCCATTTATCTGTGGACATTTGGGCTATTTCCACCTTTTGGCTGTTGTGAATAGTGCTGTTATGAATATGCATGTACATGTATTTGGAGCAATTATTGCTAGATCATATGGAAATTCTATGTTTAACTTTTTGAAGAACCACCAAACTGTTTTCCATAGAAGCTGCACCATTTTATATTCTCACCAGCATTGTACAAGAGTCCCCAGTTCTCCATACCCTTGCCAGCACTTGCTATTTTCCTTAAAGAAAATTTTTTTGGCATTTTTAGCTATCCTAGTTGGGGTTAAGTGGTACCTCATTGTGGTTTTCATTTGCATTTTCCTAGTGACTAATGATGTTGAGCATCTTTTCAAATGCTTCTTGGCCATTTGTATGTCTTTGGAGAAATGTCTATTCCAGTCCTTTGCCCATTTTTTAGTTGGATTCTTTGTCTTTTTGTTGTTGAGTTGTTAGAGTTCTTTATCTATTCTGGATACTAGACACCTATCAGATATATGGTTTGCTGATATTTTTTCCCATTCTCTAAGTTCTCTCCTTCCTTGGTTTAAAATACTACACCTGCTGTTTTTCTCCTCTCTCTTTTCAAATAGTAAATTTTTTCAATAGGATAATTTTCAGCAGCCAGTATCTCATTAGGCACTGTTTTAGGTACTGGCAGTAAAAATACAAATATTATTTATTCTCTGACACCTTTTTACTTTTTTCACTGTCTTTTTTCTTTTGAGGTGTTTAAAACGTATTTATTAAATTAAAAATAAAAATAATAAATCCATTACATGTTGACATACTTTTAAAAATGATTCTATTTTCCAAAACAAAAAAAAATTAGTGAAGAGTGGCATTGTTATTTCTTTTTCAAAACAAACAAATTTAGTAAAAAAGAGTGACATTTGATATATAGTTAAAATTTATTTATTTTAATTAGTTTCAAGTATATAGTACATTGGTTAGACTTCTATATAGTTCCTAAAATGATCCCCCCAATTTATTCCTCCCTCCCCTGACACTCCACCTAGCCAACGTATTAATGCTAATTGCTTTCCTTATGCCATGTTTCCCATCCCCATGACCATCCATCAGCTGCTAATTTGTACTTCTTTAACCGTTCACCCCATTCTCCCAGTCCCCCAAATCTTCCTCCCCTCTGTCCATCACCAATTTGTCCACTATATTTGTGAGTCTGTTTTTGATTAGTTTGTTCTTTTTATTCCTTAGATTCCGCTTATAAGTGAAATCATATAGTGTTTATTTTTCTCTTTCTGACTTAAATACCGTCTAGGTCCATCAAAGCAGTATCTTTTTCCATCTCCTTCCTTTTAGTCTGTGTGTGTCTTTTAATCTGAAGTGAGTCTCTTACAGACAACATGTAGGGGTCTTGTTTTCCTTTCCATTCATCCACTCTATCTTTTAGCTGGAGCACTTAATTCTTTTCCATTTGAGGTACTTATTGATAGGAATGTAGTTGTTATCATTCTTTATTCCTGTTTTTGATACCTGTTTTTTCTTCTTAAAGAAGTCCCTCCAATATTTTCTGTAATGCTGGCTTGGTGCTGATGAATTTCTTTAGCTTACTTTTGTCTAGGAAGCTCTTTATCTGTCCTTCAACTCTAAATGATAGCTTTGCTGGATAAATTATTCTTGGTTGTAGATCCTAGGTCTTCATCTTGTCAAATATTTTTTTGCCAAGCCCTTCCGTCCTGCATAGTTTCGAGAAATCAGCTGCCAGTCTTATAAGTGTTCCTTTATAAGTAACTATCTTTTTCTCTTGCTGCTTTTTAAGATTCTTTCTTTGTATTTAACCTTTGGCATTTTAATGATGATGTGTCTTGGTGTGGGCCTCTCTGGATCCCTGGTTTTTGGAATCTTCTGAGCTTCCTGGGGCTTTATGTCCATTTCCTTCACCAGGTTAGGGAAGTTTTCCATCATTATTTCTTGAAATAGCTGTTCAATATTTTGATTTTATTCAGTTAACGCCGATCAGACGGATATTTGGACCCTTAATAGTGTCCCATATTCTCCTTAAGTTATTTTTATAGTCTTGGCATCTCATCTCTTACCATTGTGATTGAATGTCCTTGGCTTTCCTGTCCTTTAGGTAAGTCATTTGATCCTTTTCTTTATTCACTTTGTTTATTCCTTTGTTTATTCCATTTAACATACTTCTCATCTCAGATAATGTGTTCTTCATTTCAGACTCGTTCCTTTTTATAATTTCCATTTCAATTTTTATGTTTTTTATCTCTTTGTTGAAGTTCTCACTGAGTTTATCTACACTTCCCAAAAGTTCATTGAGCATCTTTATAACCAATGTTTTGAACTCTGCATCTGTTAGATTGCTTGACTCCATTATATCTGGATCTCTGTTCTGCTCTCTCATAAGGTTTCTGCTTCTTTGTCTTCCCATTTTGACTGCCTTTCTGTGTCTGTTTTTATGTACTACGCAAAGCTCCTAATTCTCCTGGTCTTATTAGTGTGGATTTGTGAAGTAGGTGTCCAGTGGCATAGTCCTGAGAGGGGTTCAGCTGCAGGCCAAATTTATCCCAAGCCTGTGCCCCTCTGGGGCCACCTGTTAAGATTCAGCAAGCAATCCACAGATGCTGTGCTTATAGTTACCTCAAAAGGCTACACCAGAAACTGAGGGCACCTGCCTTCAATGTGAGTCTAGGCACTGCTCAGCAAGGAGCACCTGACTCGCCGAGGATATACCTGGATGTGGCCTGGGTGGTGCCGCAAGTTGGGGGACGTGGGGTTTCAGGGAATCCTCTGGGAGGAGCAACCTTTGTTATCCAGTTTGATGACGTCATGGCTATGGCGGCGCTGTGCCCGGCACACTAGAAAGTGGGGAGGGCTCAACAGGGAACAATGGATACCGCCGGCACTTCTGTATTGAGCAAATCTCACCTCAGCCCTCACTCCAACGTCTCCCTGTAAGTCTTTGGTGCCCTCTGTGCGCAGCCGAATCGGTACTGCCGCTCAGAGCTAGCAGGTCCGTCACCGTGAAAATCTGCTCGCGAACACGGCCTCTTTAAGAGGCTTCTGTCGCTGTCGCAGCCTCTGTCTCACTCAGCCACTGGAGACCAGGCAGCCCCATGTCCTTATCCCGTTCTACCTTCTGCCATTGCAGGGTAATTTCTTGGATTTCTCCCTAATTCTATGGCTCGTTCATCTAGATCCCAGGTGATTTTTCCTTGCTGCTGCTCCTTGTTTCCATTACAACTTTGATTTGGTTGCCAGAGGGATGAACAGAGTCTCTAGCATCTATGCCATTTTTTTCAATCGCCCCCCCCTTTTTTTAATGCTTTAATATGATCATTTTTTGGAGTTATGTTGCCTTTTCTGTGGAGGCTTCCTACTCCTTTTTTGTCCCAGGGCCCCATCTGTACATTAGTCCTCTGGGAAGATTCTGTGATTTTACCACGCAGAATCACACTCCTTCTTTACTCCTATAGCACTTCATACATTTAACACTATATAGCCCCCACATTAGTTTAGAATTTTGTTTATATGTCTAGGATGTGATCTTTCATGTAGAAATCTTATCCTCATAGCTAATAAATCTCTCCCATGCTCCTAGTAAAACCCCTGCACATAGCAGCTATTGAACAAATATTGAATGAATTACCAGGCCTTGAATTTTTAAAAACTTTTTATTATGGAAAATTTTAAATTTATACAAAAGTAAAGAGAATAATGAAATGAATTATCATTACTCATAAATCAGCTTTGACAATTATCAGCATAAGGCCAATCTTGTTTCATCTAAATCCCTTATACTCCCTCTCCCCACTTGATTATTTTGAAGCAAACCTCAGAAAGTATTTCATTCATAAATACTTTTCTGACATTTTTAAGGGAAAGATTTGAACATTAAATAGAAAACTTTAGAGTTCTTGGGGTCAACTAACCAGAACCCTCTAACTGTCTTCCAATTTTAAGAGAACAAGACAAATCATAAGTTATCTGTTACCTCAGAGCTTAAAATTTTCATTTTAGTGGGTTCTAGTCTTAAAACAAATCCAGCATAACCACCTAAATTTCTGCATTTACAAAAACTCTCCGACAACAAACTGATGTTTCTTATACTGAGATTAAGGTCTTGCAAGATCTAAATTACCAAAGAAATAGCCAGGAATTATACTTTTTTTGTGGTAAAGTTTTTTAAAAACACATTTTTATTGAATCTCATTTCTCTAGAAAATAATGCTTCATTATTTTTAACTATAAAATGACACAGATAAAACCCCAAAGTGTTTTTTAATTGTTTTCAATAATATAGTGTTATACGAGTATTGTTAAGAATATTGGAAACTACTACTCTTTACTTCTTTTAATCTAATAAACATGTTTTGAGCTCTTTCTGTTTTTTACATGTCCTTTGGGGGCTGCGTTTGAAACTTAAAAAGGTCTTTTCTGATACATCTGATGATTACCACTTTGCTACCCTTGGCCAAGCCACTATTGTCTCACTTGCATTTTATGATAGCCTTCTAACTGGTCTCCCTGCATCGACCCCTGCCCGCCTCTGCCCCAGAGGTCAGAACAATCCTTTTGAAACATGTCAGATCATATCACTCGTCTGCTCAAAACCCTCTAAGGCTTCCCACCCCCAAAATTCCCACTATAAAGAATTGTCTCTCATCCTGCATGATTTTTTTAAAAAATCAATTTTGAGATTTAATTTATGTAAAATAAAATGCATCATTTTAAGAGTACAGTTTGATGAGTTTTGACAAATGCATACACCCATGTAATCACTGCAACAATCGAGATATAAACGTTCTCATCACCACAAAAAGTCACCTTGTATGTCTTCTGCATGACTTTTGAATGTTTTGGACATTCTTGAAGGTGAAAAATGATCTGAGACTAGAACCTAACTCCATTTATATATAAATACAAAATATTTTTTACATGGTTTTAATGTACACTCGATTTTTCAGAAATGCAACTATCATGTAAATTGAGGGAAGGTAGTACTCTGTTCAGAATTTTACCAGAGGTTTGCCATTTTGGAAAATCATGTAAGAGACAATAGTAACATCATCATTTGTGTCATTTGAGTTTCCAGGATAACACTCCTCTATCAGTTGTATTTGTAGTTGTCTCATTTATAGTGATTCTGCATAAAAGTACCATATTTCTTTGTCTTTTATAGTGTTAGTATCTGAACATTTACATATCAAAATAGGTATTATAAATTACTTTAATTTATATTACAAGTTTAGCATTATATTGGTTCTTTTGATATTTAGTTGTACAGATAGGTTGTATTATCTGCGTGTTTAATTTTAGGATAGTAAGGGAAGAGCACAAAATGTAATAAAAGGAAGCATTAGGCCTTTTAGAGAAGCACTGCCCTACATATTCTGATCCTGCCTCTTTCCTTCCATGGATTACCTTTCTGATCAGATCTACTCTTTATTATTTATTCTCCACCCCGCTCCCTGCTCTAGCCACTTTGGCCACTGGCTTCCCTGTTGTTCTGTGAAAGCTCCAGATGTATGCCCACTTCTGGACCTCTGTCTGCATTAGCTGTTTGTTTCCTGTGCTGGAATGCTCTTCTACCAAGTATCTACATAATTCATTCCTCTCTTCCTTCAGCTCTTTGCTGAAATGCCACTTTCTCAGTGAGGCTTTCCCTGACCACCCTGTTTAAAATTGTACCTCTGTCCTGCAGCACTCCTCATGTCTCTTCCCTGCTTTACTTCTCTTATAGAACTTCCTATTCTCTGTACAGACTTTATATTTTACTTGTTTTTTTTGTTGTTGTTGTTTTCTGTTGACCTGCCCTCTCCCGTCTCCCCACCCTTTACCACACTAAAACATAAATTCATGAGGTCAGCCGCAAAATGTGGATTGGTGCTGGTGAAAAAAATTGTCCAGTTATCCAGCAATGTGACATTTCTTTTGATAAGCTACATAGTCAGTCTTGAGCTCCCTTCTTATCTTTCAGCCTGGTATAGTGTACTGGTTTCCCCATTGCTTAGTCTTCTTTATAAAGGAAGTATCATCCCTAGAGTTTAGGGTAGTGCTTAGCACATAGTAGGTACTCAATAAATATTTGGCAAGCAAATGAATGTCTTTAGAACTCCGAGAGGTGTTTTTGTGTGACTTTATATGAAAGTTTGAAGATTTGAATTCTTTTACTTTTATATTAATATGGTTTCCTAGAGAGTAATACAAAGCGTATTACCTGGAGAAGTGCCATTTATACTTTCTTATGCTGTAAAAGGTGGTTGATTCATGACTGCTTCTTTAAAGGTCCTATTTTATTCATTTCCTCATTAAGAGGATTTACAGCTGTAACCTAGTGTTATTTATAAGCCATACCCATAAGACACACTGATATATGTCCTACATATGAGATAGTTAACTTGAGTCATAAGTTACATATCAATCATTTGCCCCCATGTGTCACAGGCAATATATGGTGACTTTCTTTAGCATAAATCCGGGAAAACATTATTCTTACAAATAATAACTCATTGATTTGATTCCCCACTTCAGAAGTTGAGTTAATTTGCTTGAAATAAGCCGAAATTTATAACCTTTGCATAATCCCTGAATAAATGCAAATCACTTGTATAAAGAGGATTGTAAGCAGATGATCAGCCTATTTAAGAGAACATCCTACATGGAAGTAATCATTCATTTATTCAGTCAGCCAATATTTAGTAAGCAGCTATATGCACCAAGCAGGGGTCTGGAAATATAAGGACAAATAAAGCAGAGTCCCAGCCTTTAAGGAACGTAACATCTATACAAGCAAGTAAACAGGTACAAAAAATGTCATAGTTGCCAAGTTAGCAGTCTCAGGGGAGACAGAAAGGGATAGAGGTGGTAGTGCAATGGTCATACCTATCTGTGGAATTGGGAATGGGCAGAAAAGTCTTCAAAAAGAAGGTAACACTTGAACTGAATCTCATAAGAATGTGGATTATATTGGGCTGAATGGGTAAAATGAGGATATTCTAGGCCTAAAGAGTAGCATGATCCAGAGGTTCAAAATAATCCACCTGGGTAGCAGAACTGTTTGGCAGGATTAGAGCACAGACTACTCCTGTGGGAGTGAAGTGGGGTAAGGCTGGAGTGGTTGTGGGGAGTCAGGGCATGGCTGGCTTGGTACCATGGACTAAAGGAATTTGAACTTTATCCTATAGTGTAGGTAGTGGAGAGTCAGTGCAGTCCTTTAGGCAGGGTAATAACATCCATTTACTTCATTGGTGTGTCAGCAATGGATTAGACAGGTGGAGCTAGAGATGGCTAAACTGTTATGGTAGTGAATGAACAATGGATGATACCTTGGAGTAAGAATATTGCAGTTGAGATGAAGAAGAAGATATAAACTGGAGAAATGCTAGAATCTATGGGACTTACCAATTGATTGTAGTGTAGGTATGCACAGAGGAAGGCATTGGGTCTCAACTGTGGTTACAGATTAGAATCATCTGAGGGACTTTTAAAAATACTGATGTCCACGCCCCACTCCAGATCAGTTAGATCAGAAGCTGTGTAGGTGGAGGTTTTAAGAAAACCTCCATTGAGTCTATGGTTGATTTCCAAGGTCGAGAAATTACCTCACGAAACTGGAGTAACCTTAAACTGAATGGGAAAAATGATACAAAAGTAGAGTTATTCCCATATTTATAGTAATGATAATTGCTATTATTATTATTCACAAACTTAAATGTGCAAGAAATTATATATTTCTTTACTTTCTATAATAGCTTAAATTTTATTTTATGTATCCAATCCCACCAGGCTGAAAGAAAAATTTAAGAGCAGTCCTTTGAGCTTCCCCTCCTCCCCACAGTTATACTAGGTTCTGGTATCTTACACATTGCCAAGTTGTCAGGTATTGGTTATCTTTTTCAGGTAATCAGGCAATACTGCTTGCTGCTGAGACAGTTACTACCCCAGTTGTCGTGTGTGGTAATCAGCTTCCAAGATAGCACTTCTGATTCTCATCTCAGCACTTCTGAGGCCCTTGTGTAGCCTCTTCCCACATCATACCAGGGTTGTCTGTGTGACAAATAGAATCCTGGGGAAATGATAGTGTGTGACTTCTGAGACTGGGTCAAAAAAAAACCCAAAAACACATTACCACCTCTTGGATGTCTCATTCTGAGTGAAGCCAGCAACTATGCTGAGAGGTCCACACGGTCAGGAGATGAGGCCTTCTGCCAATAGCCAGCACCAACTTGCCAGCCCTGGGAGTAAGCCACCTTAGAAGTGGATTCTCTAACCCCAGTCAAGCCTTCCGATGACTGCAGCCATGGCTGCTGATATTTTGACTACAACCTCATGAGAGACCTTGAACCAGAATGGTCAAGCTAAGCTGTTCCCGAATTCTTTACCCACAGAAACTATGTGAGATAATAAATGTTTGCTGTTGTTTTAACCCACTAAGTTTTGGAGTGGCAATATGTTATACAACAATAATTAATAAAGTATGGCTCATTCAGGTCTAAACATTGTTTTTGTTTGTTTGTTTGTTTGTTTGTTTGTTTTGCTGACATGACACCTTAGGAGCATAGCAATTCTGCTGTTTCATGAGGCATTGGAGTATAAAAATTATTGTGCAGTTGCGTATGGTCCTTTTTTCCCCAACACACCATGTAATTTTTCCTTCACTGGGGTCATACCTTCCTAGTCTCTCTGCTTAGGAAGCAAAGCCTAAGTTCTCTCTTTTCCTAGAAACATAGACTTATTTGCAGAACTGTCATCCTTCATCCCCACCCTGAGGGTATTCTGTTTCTGTCTTAGAGAAGTCCTTCTCCACCTTTATGGCCATAATATTTTGTACTTCAATTTTTTTCACCTTCTCCAGGACTTTTAGAAATAAAAGTTAGAAAACTTGCAAGCTTTTCTTCTTTCTACTATGTCATAATCCCTTCCCTGAGATAGTGAACACATAACTTTCTCCTTGAATTTTGGGTGGTGGATAAGGAAAAAGGAAAATGGAGGAAAGAAAAATTATACGTAAATATCTCAAAATGCTATCCTACTACAATTATTAGCATGTGTTGAGTGTTTATGCCAGACACTGCTGAATCCTCTCAATATTTTATCTCACTGACTCCTTACAATAACCTATGAAATAAGTACTGTTATGTTTATTGTACACAAAAGGAATCCAACTTTAGAGAGAGATTAATTTGCCTGAGGTCTGAAAGCTGGTAGATGGCAAGTCTGGGACTCTACCAAGTATCTATCTCATTGAGAAACCTAGACTTTTGACCATTACCAGTTTCTTTCCATGTGGTTGGGGAGGGGAGAAGGTGGATCTAAGGATGCTCTCCTTTGGCTCCATTTGTTTACATGAGTATGCCAATCATAGCTAAGATTTATCAGTTCATTAAAGCATTTCTTATGGTAACTTCTACTTGCCAACACTTTGCAGGCAGGCCTACCTACTCTTTGCATCTGAAAATGTGAAACTACAGTTCTAAAATACTAAATCAGACATTAGTTAAGCAGGCCATACATCCAGCAAATGTATTTCAAGTGTCTGTGCTGTAGATACTATGTGTGATGCTGGGGATGCCAAGATAAATATTCACCATGAGCTATGTTTGTGTTTGGATGGTACAGACAAAAAATAATTATAGCAGTGAGATAAGCTCTGTAAATAGTATATGAACTACATGTTCTGGAATGCAGAATAGAAATACTAAGTTTAGTTAGAACGGAAAAATTCCTAGAGGTAACATTTCAGCCTTCAAGGATGAGTAGGAATTCACCAGTAGGATGTTCTGGACAAGAAAGTAACATGGGCAAGGTGCTTGACAATTTTGGAGAGCTCCACAAAATTGAAAATAATTGAAGAGTAGATGGGTGCTTGTAGGGACCAGATAACGAAAAGTTTTGTTATACCATGCTAGCAAGTAAAACGGATTAAAATTCTCACCCCACATGTGGAATCTTGCCCACAGATATGCTATGTTTTTCATAGTTTTTAAAATTTGAATGCCTTTAAGCAAACATCCTTCAGTTTCTTGTCTTCTCAGGCCACCTCTCTGTGTTATATTTGACCCGGTTAATAACATATTTAGGATTCCTATCTACCACTGTAGATGTTTGAGTTTACTTCTTTTGCTACAGCAATTGGGAGTCACTGAAGAATATTCTAAAGCAGAGATAGCATTTGCTCTTTAAAAAAAGATCATTCTGGCTTATTGTGGAGGGTAAATAAGGCCACATGGGAAGGGGTGACAAGCAATGCAAGATTAAGAGACTTACTGGATGAGGAAACTGAAGGAGGGAGAAGAGTCATGATTCCCAGGATCCCACTGGGTAAGTGGTAGTGCCATTCACCCAAAATGAAGAAAATGAAAGGTTTTACTCTATCTGTTTATATAAAGTCATACAATTCCTTGGGAGGGATTGTGGAATGCTTGCTGGAGTTCACTTAGAGGCTGTCAGGAATATGTAGATGAAGTTCACCTGGAGGCTTTTAACTATGTAACAAATCAGGATACATGTAGGACATGGAATAAGAGTTTTTTCTTATCCTGCTGGTAAAAATGAGACATAATATTTAAAATGGAAACTGTTCTGGAAAATCTGGGGCATATGGTCTCTGGATATAAAAATTACTTTGTTGCATCTAGGCTCCCTTTAATCAAAGTTCTTTCTGAATGAAAATACTACAGTAGAATGTACATGTTTAAATGAACTTGTCTCAGGTACAGCTAATCAATCTATAAGTATTTACTTATTCTCATCTTAAATAATAATTTAAAACTCCTTACCATACTTTCACCAGAGTTATCAATGGGATGTCCCATCAGTTGACTTGTTTCCTTTCTTCTTCCCCTGCTCACATTTACCAGAGGCATTAATGGGAAATACAATGTCTAAGTGATAAGACGCCAGGAGAGACATGGGTAATCTTCCAATTGGATAGTTAGATACTGAATAATCATAAATCCACAAAAATCTGTTTTGCAACCTACGAAGTATCTAGCATACTCAAAATGCAAAGAAGGAAAAAACACATTGTCTCTCTGTTACTCCATACAACTATTGTAAAACCTGATTTTACACTAGAAATCATTATGTCACAAACTTTCTCAAAATTTTAGAAACACAATCAACTTAACAAGAAATATTGAGTGAGATACTGCATAGAATGCAAAGATGTATAAAACATGATTCCTTCCAAGAGTTTAATACTTAATAGAGGAAATAATACACATTCATGAAAAAGATAATAACATAAGCTACTATAGGATGTGAAACAAGTAGTTCTAATAATAAGTACACACTTGTACAAAGAGTATGACAAATATACAGATGATAAGTAAGATATTTTTTCAATCAAAAGGGCCAAAACAGTATTTGTTTATAAAATGGCCTTAGGCTATTTACAATGAATACATAATACTCTGAAATGTTTTAATACTAGTCAGTACAATAATATGCTCATGATATTCAGAATAATGATAGTGAAATTCTCATTTTTTAAGAAATCAAATATTATATTACCTAATTCTAAATTTAAAGGTAATTCATAAGAAAGTTAAACATTGCTCACATTAAAGTCTTTTATAAATTATGGAGAATATATATTTAAAGATACAAAGTGAATAAGTGTTTTTAGCATTATAGCTTTTATAGTAACTTGTATTTTTTTCAAAAGTGATACATATACATGCAAAAAATAAGCAAAAATAATTAGTTTTCATATTATAAAATAACCTGTACTCTAGGTTATTTGAACCAATATTCCTGCTAACAATAACTAACAATGCTAGATAAAAAAATAATTTAGGGTGGCTCCATGGTGTAGTGGTTAGCATGTCTGCTTTACACGCAGAAGGTGCTGGGTTCATGCACCAAGTGGAGCCATGGACCATACCCCAGGTGCGCCAGTCCCCGCGCCCCCCAGTGCACTGGGGGTGCCAGGCCCTGGTGCACGCCTCGAGCGTGTGGGAGGAGATGCCCCGCCTTCAGAGATCCAGTTCTTATGGGGAAACGGCAACATCCATAGGTCAAGTGTGGAAGTTGGGGGGTGGATTAAAGAGGAGAAAAAAATAGTTTAAAAGCATTGAAGATACAAGAAAACTGAAATCCAGAGAGGTTAGTGAGCACAGAAGCCATTTGCTAAAAAATATGCTGATCCCTAGCAAATTTCAGCTTCATTTTGATCAAGAGCACAGAAAGCTAGGCACTTGGCTCACTCAAGAAGGAATTTAGTAGGCATTATGGACTCACACAGTAAGTTGAAACTCCAAAAGAATACACCTTTATGGTGAAGATAAACTAGACATAAGCCAGTGCACAGTACATCAGCTTGGGAGACTCAGGTTGTAGTATTTCAATTTAGAACAATACAGGTTTATAATATTCTTCTATTTGTACAAAATTAATTAATTCTGGCACTTAAATCAGTTCTCTGACCTGTCAATCTACCCAACTTAGGGAATTGAAAATAACCTTAAGCACACTGAAAAAACTAACGGTTAGATCCCTGCCTCAGTTAGGAATCAGTTCAACTGTGAGTCAAAGACCTCACATAACAATGGCTTAAAAGTAGTTTTGTTTCTCTCTCATACAAAAGTCTGAATTCAAGGTAGTCCAGGACCGTTTTACCTTCCATTCCCAAGATCACCTGATGTTCCAACTAGACCACTCTAGCCATAACATTTCAGTCTGTCTGAAGGAGGAAAAGAAGAATCAGGGTGAAAGAGTACATGCCAACTATCTTTTAAGGGTTTCAGTGCTATCTTTACTTACCTATAGGAAAGAAACAAACAGACCCTGACATCAACATCAGACAAAGCCTTAAAACCAAGACTACATAATTCTGCTAAACACAGATAAAAATATGAACATTGGCCAAACTGCAAAATGACCAAATGTCCCACTACTCTCCCTAATCTGAGTGACTACTACTTTATTACCAATTACAGCTTTAGTAATGTTTCATTCTTCCTAATAATATTTTGAAATAGTTAATCATAGAATTACCCCTGCTTCCTGACAAGCATCCAATCCAGAGTAAAACCCTGCTTCCTTCAACCCTCCCTGAAGTTGCCCAACATAAGCCAAATCCTATAGTAAAGCCTTTCTAACATTTTCTTACTGAGACCCATGGTTTTCCAGGGTGCGCATTCTCTCTCCTAGCAATGAGCAACAAACCCAACTTGTTCAACCACTGGCTTATTCCTGTGGTCTCTGGATGAAGGACATGGATACCTATTATTAGCAATAAATTAGTTATAGGACTACACTCAGCTGGTGAGAGTTGCTGAGAAATATAGTCTTGTCTTTAGATCGCCATGTGCTCAGTGAAAATTAGGGTATCTATAGTCATAGAAAGAAGGGAGAATAGATACAGGGACCAGCTAACCATCTCTTCTACAATCTCCAAACTTAAGAAAGCCTAGAGGTTGTTTTTTAATGT
The DNA here is from genome assembly GCF_000151845.1 of Pteropus vampyrus. Taxonomy (NCBI): domain Eukaryota; kingdom Metazoa; phylum Chordata; class Mammalia; order Chiroptera; family Pteropodidae; genus Pteropus; species Pteropus vampyrus. The sequence goes on along the minus strand of NW_011888888.1, from coordinate 1,784,430 downwards.
CACTATTTCAAATAAATGTGTACTAAAAAACAAGAAGATGATTTCAAAAAATAAACCATATACTTAACTGACAGAGTCAAAGAAGCCAAGTTGTACACTCCGTCTCTCAAAAAAATATTTATGGGCATTGCAAATGCAGATGTGTGTGGACTAAGACCACCTAGAGACCCCCTGCCTTAACTAAAGGGAGCAGTGGCCATTTCTCAACTCTAGCAGATATTGCCATGCGGGGACACCTGTACACTTGCAAAACTTCTGTATTTGAAATCTCACAATTTTTCAATGTTGGCTTACATTTTTAAAATATAATGTGGGCCAAACAAAATATTTCTGTGGGCTAAATCAGTCTTAGTTTGTGACTGCTTATCTGGAGGAATGGATTGATTTCATATCCTTCAGATAATCTCCCATGAACATGCTTCTCTCAGCACGTATACTTGTTCTAGTTGTTTTCTAGGTCAGAGGTATGATTGACTTACTCTTGAAAGAACAGAGTTGCTTAAATGACATGGATTCCTGCATAGAATGCCAAAAAGGAAGAGAAGATTATTTATTTATTTCTAATTTTCATAAAATGATGAAATGATCAGCAGAATATTAATTTTAGAGCTGGCTTTCTTCTACGGTATACTTGGAACTGACCCAAAAGAGGCTTAGCTCATTGCACAGATGCCAAAAATGACCCAGTGGCAGCACCTAGAGGCTTCCTCCTCATTTTTATTCTTGCATCTGTACTTCTCACCACTGATATTAATGCTTGTTCTCTTAATCATATGTAGCCAATTTGTAGTTCATAGCTGATGGTGACTGGAAAAAGGTTTGACTCCTAATTTTGTTAGACCCTAAGAGTACTGTTAAAATGTCTGAATATAAATGTTTGGGTTTCCCAGTTCTTATGCAGTGGATTCCACAGCTAAGCCTTTCTGATGCATGCATATCGCTCCAGACTTCGGAGGCAAAGTCGAAGAGAATGTTTTAATATAGTGATCTTCATCAGGATCTTCTCAAGGACAAGTACAAAATTTACATAGCTCCTGGACTGCCAAAGTTCATATTTCAAGATGACCTCAAATTTTAAGCTAATCAAAGTCAAAGGGGATAAAAACTTCAAAGCCTACACCTCAAATATGTCAGACTTATTTCCTTTTGGACTATAAATCCAGGGAATGATTGAGATTTTTTTTTTAACTTCGGTATAAATCCATATGATTTACAGTATTAATTAGAGGAAGTCATGTTTGGAGTGTATGACATTGTATTGATAGTGCACATATTTCTATTTGGAGCCATTTGACATGTTAGGAGATAACCATATATACTGCCACTATAGTATGTTAGGAGATTACATCTAAACAAACACATTCCTAGCATTTGCCTCTGATGATAGAGTGTTGTTTATCAAGAGTCAAATCTAAGCTTTAATATTTATACCCAGATATAAATTACAATAATTGCTAAATTAAGTGAAAAAATAAGTTTGACAATGTATAATTATCTATATTCTTTCTAAAAAGACGTGAAGTAGTTTATTATGAAATACAGAAGCATTTTAAAAAACACACAGGAGAAAAAAAAAAGCCAATTTACGAATAAGGTAGTGGGAGTGGAAGGTGTAGGTGAATAATTAATCTGAAAACTTAAGGAAGACTAGATGCTAAAAATGAGTAGAAAACTTAGCTCTGGACTTCTTGGTAAAAAGGAAAATATAAAATATATATATATAGTTCTTGCTAACTACTAAAACGAAACATACTAATTGATCAGAAGCAACAAATATTACCTAGCATTGAATTCAAAGAATAATTTATCACACACATCTTGTTATGAAGAACAGTGAATAAATGAAGTGTCATCAAATTGCAATTTTATGAAAGATGCCAAAATATTTTTCATATGGTCATTTCAACATAGCTTTAGGCATACATCTAAGAACATAATGTTAAATAGATTTTTATGGAAACTGAAGACAGATTAATTTTGTAATTTTGGAGCGATGGTAATATGCACAAGGATAGATTCAATAATTGCTATGCCTCTTAGAGTGTCCATTTAGTAAACAATAAAAAAATATTGAACACAACATGTTTTTAAGACTCATAAACCTTTTAAGACTTTTTGTTTTCATTAATTTAGCAGGTATTTTACTGATGTCATAACGTATATGCTTGTTTTGCATGTGCCCTAGAATGTTCATGAATACCTCATCTTTAGATGGTCCTTAAATATTTATATGTTATGTATCTATTTACTTGGTTCTAAGGAAAAATTATACTTACCATCGGTTCACTCTCTGAGATGTATATGTATTGAATTCAACTACTGTTTCAATTACTGTTTTCATGAAGTCTATAGATAGTTAATTTTTACCTGTAAGCTGAGGATATGCAGTTAAAAAGAAAAAAACTTCAAGAAAAATATTCACGGGTCTAATATGAGTAGAACATTTTAAATTATTAAAATAATAATGGGCAAGGGATTGAAAATATCCAGAAAAAGTTCCAGATCCTGATAAACATATGTCTGGGTATTTGATCTAACCATTTGTATTTTTGATAAAAGCAGTGTTTCTCGTCAAGTTAATATGCATTTATTTGACATTGGGAACACAGCTAATATATATGCCAGATGATTTCGATTATAATGAGTAACAAAAGATGAAAGATAAAATGTTGTAATGCAAATACTGTAATTCAAATTTACCATTAACATTTAAAAAATTCTCTTCAAAAGCATGTGTCAAACTCCAAAGCATAAACTTAACAATTTTCTCAGCTTCTGTCCTCTATTTTCATGGGAAATTGTGTGTGACATTAGTTTGAAATGAGTGAGGAGCCTCTCCAAAGACAGCAGAAAGTATGAGATTATCTTCATTGAGGCTCTCCTATGAGAGACATTGTAAGGCATTATGATAAGCAATTCATATAGGTATTATATATTTCCAAGTCCTGTCCATAGCATCTCGTACATGAGAGAACAGACGTGGGTTAAATAACTTGACCAACAAAGTGCACCAAGTGAGGATTGTAATGATGGCAATAATGTGAGGAGGCGAGATTCCTTTGAAAACATGGCAGGGTGAGAGACGTCTTCAGATCTCTTCCCTTGAAACAACAATAAGCTGAACATCTAAAACTCAACAAAAAACACTCAAACTGCACACCAGCACATCTGAGCGTGGGATCTGCGCATAAGAGCTAACACAGGTCAGAACCCTGGGTGTTGGGCCCTGGACTGGAACAAATAAAGAAGCTGCCTCTCGCAGCCGCTGAAGCTCCTTGCAGGAAGAGGGGGAAAGGTGAAGACGGCTGTCCTAATCAGCCCTGCCTGGAAGTGCTGGGACTTTTCCATGCAGCCAGCAGCAGGGCTCAGTCATCAGGGCAGAAATCAGAGAAGTGGGACGAGACCTCAGAGAAACAACAGTTGATTTCTATCAGCCCCAGCTGCAAAACAGGCAGAGCCACAGCCCCCAACTACCAACCCAGAGGGCCCTGCCCCCCATACCCTCCAAGACCGACCACCACGGAGCCCCGGGGGAATCTGAGCTAACGCTACCGAAACTGTTGCTAACACTGACAGGGACTGAAACTGAGAGTAGCACGTGTGATTAAATATCTACAAGAAAATAAAAAAGACATTTAGGCTTTATATAAAGCAGGGATCCAAGAGGCTTAGATGCCACCTACTGGAAACCAACAGAAAAGTGTCTTCAAGAAAAATATTCACGGGTCTAATATGAGTAGAACATTTTAAATTATTAAAATAATAATGGGCAAGGGATTGAAAATATCCAGAAAAAGTTCCAGATCCTGATAAACATATGTCTGGGTATTTGATCTAACCATTTGTATTTGCAGCAGGCTAAAGAGTGACCTTTATATAATAAATCTACTTTCTGGAAAAACAGCAGAATACACTTCTGTTAAGGCCCAGGCGGAGAAGTAGTCCAGTAGACACCATGAAACAACCAAAGTGACAAGTCATCTCAGAAAGAAAGAGAAAAATCTCCAGAAAATAAGCTTACAGACATAGAAATATGCATCTTAAATGACAGAGAATTCAGGATGGTACTTCTGAAAAAACTCAGTGAGATCCAAAACAACTCAAATCAGCAATTTCAGGAATTGAAAAAACAACTAGATGAGCAGGGGAAGAAGACTGAAACCCTCAAAAGGAGCCAAATAGAACTTCTGGAGATGAAGAGCACACTGCAAGAGCTGAAAAATGAAATAGCAAGCTTGGGAAATAGAGTCGACCAAATGGAGAAAAGGATCAGTGATATCAAAGACAGAAATCTAGAAATAAATCAGAAGGAAGAAGAGAGAAACCGAAGAATGAAAAATAATGAAAGGGAAATCAAGAACTAGCTGATACCGTCAGGAGAGGAAACATAAGAATAATGGGCATTACCAAAGGTGAGGAAAACGAGCAGGGACTAGAAAGCATTTTCAGACAAATAGTGGATGAGAATTTCCCAAATATAAGGAATGAGCTGGAGCTTAGAATTTAAGAAGTCAACAGAACACTCAATTATCTCAACCCAAAAAGACCTTCACCAAGACACATTGTATTAAAGTTATCAAAAATCAACAACAAAAATAGAATTCTAAGAGTAGCCAAGGAGAAGAAAACAGTAACTTATAAAGGTAAACATTATATTATCATTGGACTTCTCAGCACACACCTTACAAGAAAGGAGTGCAATCAGATATTTAAACTATTAAGCGAAAGGAACTACCAGCCTAGAATCATATATATACAGCTAAGCTCTTCTTTAGATATGAAGGAGAAATTAAGACCTTTCCAGACATACAAAAATTGAGGGAATTCTCCACTACAACGCCTGCACTACAGGAAATACTGAAATGTGCCAACTCATCTAAAACAAAATAACAACACCAAAAATATATATATAATTAGGAGTAAAGTGATTATCAGGCAAATAGAAGCAAAGGAGTGCAACCCTTCCTAAGAACAGGCCATTATAAGCTTAAAAAGTAAGAGCATTGCTATAGTAAGATAGTAATGAACGTTCAGCATACATAGGGACAAATTGAGATAACAATGACTGAAAAGAGGAGAATTCAAAGATCCAGATTCGTAAAGGGGAATGGAGATAAGGCACATGCAGAAGAAAATGGACGGCTGTATTTATATATAACTATCTTTTTCATATTCATAATGATAACCACACACCAAAGGTTCAGAACTGAAGTATATAACACAAAACAAGAAGAACCAGAGGCAAAACCCACAGAAGCCAACCAAAATAAAACAGAAACAAAAGGACAAGGAAGCAATGGAAACAGCGAGCTACCAGAAAGCAAAAATTAAAATGTCTATAAGAAGACCTCATATTTCAATAATCACCCTAAATGTAAATGTACTGAACTCACCAATAAAACAGCACAGAGTTGCAGAATAGATCAAAAAACAAAACCCAACCATATGCTGCCTCCAGGAGACACATCACAGCTCCAAAGACAAATATAGACTCAAGGTGAAAGGACGGAAAATGATGTTTCAAGTGAATGGCATTCAGAGAAAAGCGAGAGTAGCAATACTAATATTAGACAAAATAGACTTCAAAATAAAAAAGATAAAGAAAGATACTGAGGGACACTTCATAATGATAAAGGGAATCTTGCACTAAGAAGACATAACGCTTATTAATATCTATGCTCCCAATCATTGAGCCCCGAAATATGTAAAGCAATTACTAACAGAACTAAAGGGAGAAACTGACCAAAACATTATTGTAGTAGGGGACCTAAATACCCCACTGTCGGATATGGACAGATCAGCCAAACAGAAAATCAATAAGGAAATAACATCCTTAAATGACACATTCGACCAAGTGTACATAATTGACATTTACAGAGTCTTCCATCCCCAAACAGCTGCTTATGTATTCTTCTCTAGTGTACATGGAACGGTCTCAAGAATTGACCACATACTAGGATACAGAAATAGCCTCAACAAATATAAGAGGGTTGAAATTATACCAACCATATTCTCTGAATATAAGGGGGTTGAAATCATACCAACCATATTCTCTGATCATAATGCTTTGAAACTAGAGATCAACTGCAAAAAGAAATCAGGAAGAACCACAAATACATGGAGATTAAACAACATGCTACTGAAGAATAACTGGGACAGGGAAGAAATAAAAAGAGAGATCAAGAGATACATAGAAACAAATGATAATTGTAGTACTACATATCAAAACTTGTGGGACACGCAAAAGCGATCATAAGAGGAAAGTTCATATCATTACAGGCCTATCTCCAAAAACAAGAACGAGCCCAAATAAACAACCTAACGCTTCATCTTAAAAAACTAGAAAAGGAAGAACAAATGAGGCCTAAAGTCAGCAGAAGGAAAGAAATCGTCAAAATTAGAGCAGAAATAAATTGAAAACAAAAATAAATAGATAAAATAAATACAAGAAAGAGCTGGTTCTTTGAGAAGGTTAATAAAATTGACAAATCCCTGGCTAGACTAACTAAAGAAAACAGAGAAAGGACACAAGTAAACAAAATCGGGGATTAAAGAGGGGAAATTATGACTGTCATCACAGAAATACAAAGGATCATGCAAAAATACTATGAAAAAGTATATAATAACAAATTTAATAACCTAGAAGAAATGGACCAGTACTTAGAGAAATACAATCTTCCTAGAATGAATCAAGAAGATCTAGAAAATCTAAATAGACCAATCAGCAGTGTGGAAATTGAAATGATCATTAAAAACCTACCGAAAAGTAAAAGTCCAGGACCAGATGGCTTCACCAGTAAATTCTACCAAACATTTGAAAAAGATTTAATACCTATTCTCCTCAAACTTCCAAAAAATCGAAGAAGAGGCATACTTCCCAACACATTTTATGAAGCCAGTATTACCCTGATACCAAAACTTGGTAAAGATAACACAAAAAATGAAAACTACAGACCAGTATCTCTCATGAACACAGGTGCAAAAATCCTAAATAAGATACTAGCGAACTGAATACAGCAACATATTAAAGAGATTATACACCATGATCAAGTGTGCTTCATCCCAGGGGCAGAGGGATGTTTCAACATATGCAAATTGTTTAATGTAATACACATAAACAAAAAATAAGAATCATATGATCATATCAATAGATGCAGAAAAAGCTTTTGACAAGATACAGCATCCATTTATGATCAAAACACTTAACAAAATTGGTATAGAAGGAAAGTACCTAAACATAATAAAGGCCATATATGACATAAATCCTCAGCCAACATTATACTTAATGGTGAAAAAATAAAAACCTTGTTCAGGAACAAGGCAAGGCTGTCCACTATCGCCACTGCTATTCAATATAACATTGGAGGTTCTGGCAATTGCAATCAGGCAAGAGAAAGATATAAAAGGCATCCAAATAGAAAACAAAGAAGTCAAACTTCACTATTTGCAGATGACATGATTCTCTATATAGAAAACTCTAAAGTCTCCACAAGAACACTACTAGAAGCAATAAGCAACAACAGTAAAGTCTCTGGATACAAAATCAATGTTCAAAAATCCATTCCATTCCTACATGCTAATAATGAAGCATCAGAAAAAGAAGTGGAAAAAATAATTCCTTTTGCAATTGCAACAAAAAGAATAAAATACCTAGGAATAAATTTAATGAAATATGTGAAGAACCTATATAATAAAAACTACAAGACTCTATTAAAAGAAATCAAAGAGGATACAAAGAAATGGAAGATATGCCATGTTCTTGGATTGGAAGAATCAAACAGTTAAAATGACCATATTACCTAAAGCATTATACAGATTTAATGCAAGTCCCATCAAAATCCCATTGGCATTTTTTTAAAGAAATATAACAAAAAATCATCAGGTTTGTATGGAAGCACAAAAGACCCAGAATTGCCAAAGCCATCCTGAGAACAAAGAACATCACTCTGCCCAACTTTAAATTATACTACAAAGTGGCAGTGATCAAAACGGCATGGTATTGGCAGCAAAACAGACACACGGACCAGTGGAACAGAATTGAGAGTCCAGAAGTAAACCCATATTTATATGGGCAAATAATTTTCAACAAAAAAGCCAAAAACATACAGTGGAGAAAGAAAGCCTCTTCAATAAATGGTGCTGGGAAATTGGAAGGCCACCTGCAAAAGAATGAAACTAGACTGTTGTCTATCACCACACACCAAAATTAACTCGAAATGTATTAAAGACCTGAATATAAGGCCTGAAACAATAAAACGCATAAAAGAAAACATAGAATCTAAACTCAAGGACCTTGGACTTAAAGAGGATTTTATGATTTTGACCTCAAAGGCAAGGGAAGTAAAAGCAAAAATAAATGAATGGGACTACATTAAACTAAAAAGCTTCTGCTCAGCAAAAGAAACCATCAATAAGGTAAAGAGACAACCATCTGAATGGGAAAATATATTTGCAAGCAATGCCTCCAATAAGGGCCTAATATCCAAAATATACAAAAAACTCATATGACTCAATAACAACAAAAAAACAAACGATGCTATCAAAAAATGGGCAGAGGAACTGAACAGACACTTCTCCCAAGAAGACATACAAATGGCCTACAAACATGAAGAGATCCTCAACATCGCTAGCTATTGGGGAAATGCAAATCAAAACTACAAGGAAATACCATCTTACACCTGTTAGAATAGCTAACCAATGTTCATAGCAGCACTATTCACAGTGGCCAGGACATGGAAGCAACTGAAGTGTCCTACGATAGATGACTGGCTAAAGAAGCCGTGGCACATATATGCTATGGAATATTACTCAGCCATAAGAAGAGATGAAATACTGCCATTTGCAACAACATGGATGGACCTCGAGGTAATCATGCTAAGCGAAATAAGCCAGACAGAAAAAGTTGAAAATCACATGATATCACCTATGTGGGCTATAAATCTAAAAGCAACAAATGAACAGGACAAACAGAGACTCAGGGACATGGACAATGGACTAGTGGTTACCAGAGAGTAGGGGGTGGGAGAGGAGAAAAGAGGTAGACGGGGTAAAGGAGGTCAAATATAGGAGGTTTGGGGAAGGGTGAAGGGAGTAAAGGGCATTAAATATATGGTAGCTGAAGGAAACTGGACTCTGGGTGGTAATCGTACAATAGAATATATAGCTGTCAAATTATAATGTACACCTGAAATTTATATAATTGTATTAATGAATGTTACCCCAATAAACTTAAAAAAAAAACAATGTGAGGAAGCTGGTTCCGAAGGGTTTAGATGACCTGCCCGAAGTTCTGCACTAAGGAAGTGGCAGAGCTGGGATCTGACTCTGTAATGCATGAGCAGCGTTATCAGCCTGACGAGACCTCAGAAACATAGTAGTTTTAGAATCAAAAGATACTTCACCGATCACCTAGGTAGTTCAGTGCCCTCTAACACACCAATTTTATATGTGAGGAGCATCAGATGTGAACTTATTGGATCAGTTTAGTTCTTTGCCTAGTACATCACAGATATTCACATTTTAATAAGTAAACAAGAAGACACTGGGATAATGTTAACTTTTTTGTGTGGAGAGAAGATGATGTTATCAGTGAGGCAATCGTCAATGAACAAATGAGCAAAATCCAGGTGCCTGAACTTTCCTCTGCACCCTACCCATGCCTCTCTCCCCAGCCCTGTTTCCCTGTCATATGCTTATAAACTTGTTCAGAGAAATCATAAGAGCATATTTTAGGTGTATGAAATTACCTCAAATGAGCCTACCAACTTCCAACTGGAAGTACTTTGTTATCTAAAACAATTAGGATATGCGGCCTATTAAAAAAATGAGTAGTTTTGAAGATCTGAACTGTAGAATCCTCTAGATCTGTTTATTATATCTCTTGCAGAATAAAAATATTTTATATGTGATAAGTGTATATTTATGCTTTGGAAAGACATGAATGCTTTACGCATGACACTATTTTTAAAAAGGTAAGAACTCCTTGCCTCTCATTCAAGCAAAGCTTGTTCTTCAGTCATGTCCACTTAGGAGTATGTAGTCCAAAGAATTTCTTTCTATTAGAGAACTTTTTCCCACAAGAGAACTATTTCTTGATGGAAAATTCGCATATTCCTTCTTTGAGTAGCTGGTTCCAGTGTTTACTCATCTTGATAATCATGAAGTTCATCTTTGCATCTACTGTATAGGATTCCTACTGCATTTCCTCTATCTCTGCCTGCTGTGCTGGCTGAGACAAGATAGACAGAAATTCGCTCACCTGAGAGCCTTCCTAAACTCTCAAGCAGATAATGCTCAGCTGTCACTATGTCAGATGCAGAACAAACTACTATGCTCATCATGCCCTTTAAGTGACATCCTACTGTGATGTTCAACTCAAACTAGCCACTCCATTAAATCTCAGTACCCCCAAATTATTCTATCCTTTTCCCTCCTTTCCCCTATCAAAACAGCTACTTATTAGATATTGAGTGGAGCAAAGTGATTATTACATGAAATATTTTTCATTTAGATATGAATGATTGAAAAGACTTTCTTCTCCAGCAGGCATTTACTTTTTAAAATAAGCACCTGTCAATTAAGGAATGAAATGCTTATTACTCAAAAGTACTAGAACTTGGAGCTAATATTACTTTCTTTTAGGCCTGTGTAACGTTTCGAAATAATAAAGTTCTTAGCAGGTTGTATCCATAAAGCAAATAGTATCTATTATTAGGTCCTGTAGTCTAAATGGTCTTTGATTCTATAAATAATATTTCTACGTCCTTACCTGAAAAGTTTTCTGCTTTAAGACTGTCCATATTAACAGTTCCGAAATATGAAGTAAACTAAAATCTCAATTTCTTAAATTTTTTCTGGTAAGTCTGATTGTATATCTTTTAAAGCTTTTGGTTGTTGTTTTTTTCCTGGAATCTCTAATTTGTAATATATCTATAAACATTTATTTTTCCAGTATCTCTGTAAGATACATACATTTTAAAATGTGAACAGCCAGGTGACAGATGTTTACTAGCCTTATCGCGTTGCTCACTTGGTAAGATATATAAATGTCTAATCATTATGTTGTATACCTGAAACTATTATAATATTGTATGTTAACTGTAATTTTAAAATAAGTTTTAAAATATGTGAGCAGCCAAAATAGAAACATTACTGTAATTAAGGCATTGCCAATGTTGAGAACAAAGGAAGGATAACCTCATGGTTAGTGGTTTTGTAATGTTGTTCATACATAATATTAGATGTATTTTCAAATGTGCTACTTTCCTGACTCATCTTTAGAATGGGAGTCACTCTAATTCTTTTTTCTTTTCTATTTTTTCCTGATATACTTGTATAAAACTCATCCTATGCCACCTTGTGCTTGAGCAGATTGTTTTTCTTCCCTAAAATAATTACACTATTGGTATCCCACAAGGAATCTTCTGTTCTTATCATTCATTTTCCTATCTTGTTAGAAATTTTAGTCAATGTGATTTTCTTAAGTTGTAGTCTCCATCCTGTTTGGAATTACTCTTAATTATCATCAAATGATTAATGGAAGTGCTAAATGGCAGAGGGTTCAGGACTGATCCTCTAAGATGGTCGTCAATGCCCAAGTCTCAATTAGCTGTGATAATAAGATGGAAAGAAGGAAACATTGAAAAGGTAGAAAATATTTGGAAAAGGAAGGAAGCCAGAATGAGAGAGAGGTCTAGAGATCCAAATATCCAGAAAGAAAGAAGTAAATGAATAATAAGGCTAAATAAGAGTGTGGAAAAGGGGAAAAAAAGTCTGTAATAGACAAATGGTAAATAAAATTTCAGTAAGTAAATACAAGATCAATGTATGCACCAAATCTTAAAGCTACCACACCAGATGTCCAGTATTTCCAGTGCCTATTTTAAAATATACTCTCAAGATAATTTTTCAAATTTACCATCAGCATTTTAAAAAATTCTCTTCAAAAGTTAATCTATTTATATGGAGCAGAATTAATTACATTTATATTTGGTTTTGACTAACATAGAAACTGAGAATTTTCATTTAAAAGAATTGCAGCATGATATGCTAGAACAAGCAGGGGTTTGAGATCCAGGTAGATTTGAGGTCAGATCTTGTCTTTTCCACTTACTACCTGTTACCCCAAGAGAATCTCTGAATTCTCTTGCCTCGGTTTCCTCAAGTGCAAAATGGAGTTGAAATTAAAATGTTTCAAGCCTGTACTAAAGTTTAGAAATAGTGTACAATGTTTTACAGGTAGTATGCATAAAATAAATCAAAGTTATTTTACTATACCAATTAGTCATTGATATAGTAAGTAGTATTTCTTGCCTGGATCCCTGACATTTCATTTACTGACAGGGCCTGTATATTTGTGTGTTTGCTATTTTGTCATTAAAAATATGAGTTTGATGTACAGAACACAATCCATGCAAAATAACTAAAATTTTATCTAATTTCCTTTTTGCTACTAGTAATTTATCTGGTTTTGCTAATAGGTACCACCCTAACCAAGTGATCAAATTAACATCACTAATGAGAAAAACTCTACAGCTGTGGTGTGCTGCACTGAGGACACTTCACTTATTAAGCATTCTTGCCAAAAATACATACTTTGATCTAATACCAAGGAAACTTCAAAGATATCCAAATTGGAAGATATCCGTCTATCTATTTAGATTCTATAAAAGCAAATATATTGTATTCTTTAAAAATGTCAATGTCGTGAAAGAAGAGGAAGGCTGGGAAAATTTCCAGATTAAAGGAGATTAAAGATATGACAACTAAGTGCAAGGAGTAATTCAGGATTGGATCCTGGATCAGGGAAAATTTGCCATAATGGTCATTATTGTGAAATTGATGACATTTGAATATGGACAGTATATTAGATAATAATATAATATTGTATTGTTAAAATTCTGTAAGAGGATATTTATAATTATAAATACATAGACAGACAGACAGAGATAGGCAGGCAGGCAGGCAGAGAGACAGAGACAGACATAGCAAGGAGAAAAACAAATGTGACAGATTTAAACGTTGGTGAATCTGGGCAAAGAGTATTCGGGAATTCTATGTCCTATTCATGCAATTCTTTTATAAATTTGAAATTATTTAAAACTGAAAAGTTCAAAGAGAATTTATATTGTTTTATAGAAAGCAATTGATTTTTCAATGCAACTAGTTGACTTTTTAAGTAAAATTTATTTTCTAAATAAATTCTTTAGAACACTTACATTTTAAAATTCTTTTAAAGGCTTATAAGTCCAAATCAGGCATAAATCTACCCTTAGCAACCTATTAAGATTAATTTATCATAATTGATTCCTTATTCTTATGAATGTACTTAAAAGAAATAATGAAGGTGATGAAATCTCTCTCATCTTTTTAGTGGGTAGTTCTCCCAAGCAAGTAAATATCATGGATAAATCTGTATGTAAAAGTTTGCATTATTAATATCAACTGAATTGATGATTACCTAGAAAGCAGCAATTGCAGCGAACAGTTTTGAACTTCCATATGCAAAAGTTGGACTCAGCAAATAAAAATTAAACTTTCTTTGGGAAAAATAAATTTCAATTTAGTACATTGATCTTCAGAGAAAACTATTAATATATACATTTTGAAAAACCATTTAAAATATTTTAGATTTTCTGAGAATTTAAGAAAGTCTCTCTTAATGGAACTAGACTTGTCTATCACCACACACCAAAATTAACTCAAAATGTATTCAAGACCTGAATATAAGGCCTGAAATAATAAAATGCATAGAAGAAACATAGGAACTAAACTCAAGAACCTTGGACTGAAAGAAGATTTTATGAATTTGACCTCAAAGGCAAGGGAAGTAAAAGCAAAAATAAATGAATGGGACTACATCAAACTAAAAAGCTTCTGCTCAGCAAAAGAAACCATCAACAAGGTAAAGAGACAACCATCTGAATGAGGAAATATATTTGCAAGCAATGCCTCCGATAAGGGCCTAATATCCAAAATATACAAAGAACTCATATGACTCAAAAACAAAAAAACAAACGATGCAATCAAAAAATGGGCAGAGGACCTGAAGAGACACTTCTCCCTAGAGGACATACAAATGGCCAACAAATATATGAAAAGATGCTCAACATCGCTTGCTATTAGGGAAATGCAAATCGAAACCACAATGAGATACCATCTCACACCTGTTAGAATAGCTATAATCAACAGGATAAGTAATAACAAATGTTTGAGAGGATGTGAAAAAATAGGAACCCTCATATACTGTTGGTGGGACTGCAAATTTGACGGCTACTATGGAAAACGGGTTCCTCAAAAAACTAAGAATTGATCTACCATATGATCCAGCAATCCCACTGCTGGGTATTTATCCCAAAGACTTGAAAACTCATATCCGTAAAGATATTTGCACACCGACGTTCATAGCAGCATTATTCACAGTGGTCAGGACATGGAAGTAACCGAAGTGTCCTACAATAGATGATTAGCTAAAGAAGTTGTGGCACATATATACAATGGAATATTACTCAGCCATAAGAAGAGATGAAATACTGCCATTTGCCACAACATGGATGGACCTCGAGGTAATCATGCTAAGCGAAATAAGCCAGACAGAAAAAATTGAAAATCACATGATATTACTTATATGTGGGATATAAACCTAAAAGCAACAAATGAACAGGACAAACAGAGACTCATGGACATGGGCTAGATAAGTGGTTAACAGAGGGTAGCGGGTAGGGGAGGAGAGGGGAGGTAGACGTGGTAAAGTGGGTCAAATATAGGGAGGTAAGGGGAGGGTAAAGTGGGTAAAGGGGATCAAATATATGTTAGATAAAGGAAACTAGACTTTAGGTAGTAAACACACAATAGAGTATACAGATGTCAAATTATAATGTACACCTGAAAATTATGTAATTGTATTAACCAATGTTACCCCAATAAAGTTAAAAAAAGGTCTCTCATAACTTTCTCTGAAATCTAAAAACAAGATTAAATCTTACTTTTTGGTATTTGATATTTCAAAAGATAAAAAGTGGTCTTGAATGTTTCACCTTTTCACTCTTTATTAAGAATGTGAAATTCTTTACATGTAACAATCGAAATATGCTGTTTTCAAACAACATAAAATGGTACTGTTATTTGGATTTGCATCATTTCTTTATTTTCAACTTTGTGTGTATGCATTCCTTTTAGGCTATAATTTCGGATTCTGTTTTTCTTAACAATAAATTTCCTTTATAAAACTAGCAAAAACCTATTGCTAATTTATTTCATATATTCTCCAGTAGAGAATGGCTACAGGATCCAAGAGGCCATATGTCACGGAGTCGATGAAATCATTCTTGTGCCGTGGAGGCTGAAGTGTTTTTGGAAGTCCTTGGGTGGTCTGGCCGGATTTCCGGGTTGAGTTAGAACAATCTTTTATATCATGATGTGCCTTGCCCAGGTTGTGCAACGTAACCATTAAAACCAAGCAAACCTGTTGCTCAACTACTTCAATTCTGTTTCTTCTGTATCCAAATCAAGTTATTTCCATACACGCATGGTTCAAGAGAATATTTACCAGCTGTTAAGGAGGATTATAAAAATTTCTGTGGACTTACTAAATTAAAAAATAAAAAAATTAGTTTGAAAATATGCTGTGAGCCAGGTGGGGCTTGGAAAGCACTCTGAGAAACAGGCTTATTATCTAGATAAAATTTAGGTTCAACCAAGAACGGGTGATACCAGATGCAATTGTTCTTTACAGGTGGCTTTCCTTTTCTATTTTCTACCCACCTGTGCTACCCACAAACTCCTTTCTCATCCTAGGACTATGCCACAGGTATGGTGGGTATGGCCCTGCCACTGGCATAATACTGGAAGAGATGCTTCTGCTTACCACCAAGGCCCAATACTGGGTCATTGGAGTATGTATGGATGGGGTTGTTCTCGCTCTGGGCAGAAGGTAGGAAGGAGAGAAAGGCAGAGGAGTACTGTATGTGACTCATTTTGATAACAGCACATATTAAGTCATTCCATATTTTAGTTTTTACACAATGGCCTTAAGAGTTAATTATCTATTT